>NC_056666.1:65866005-66181838 GCF_018350195.1 Panthera tigris | reverse complement strand
ATCATACGATTTCCTTTTTTTATGGGTGAATAATATTCTGTTGTGTGTATATATATACATTTTCTTTTACATTCATCCATTGATGGACACATGGGTTTTTTCCATGCCTTGGCTATTGTAATAAGGCTTCAATGAACGTGAGAATGCAGGTATCTCTTTGAGATCCTGATTTCACTTCATATATATATATATATATATATAATATATATATATATATATTATATATATATTATATACATATATAATATACATATATATGTATATAATATATATATGTATATAATATATGTATATGCAAAGAAATGAAATCTATCTATCTATCTATCTATGCAAAGAAATGAAATCTATATATATAAATCCAGAAGTGGGATTCCTGGGTCACATGGTAGATCTATGTTTAATTTTTTGAGGAACCTCCAAACTGTATTCCATGGTGGCCGCACCCATTTATTCTCCCACCAACAGTGTACTGGGGTACCCTTTTCTTCACATCTTTGCCAGCACTTATCTTTTCTTGTCTTTTGTGATAGCCATTCTAACAAGTGTGAGGTGAGATCTCATTGCAGTTTTGATTTACATTTTCTTGATGATTAGTGATGTTGAGGATCTTTTCATGTGGCTATTGGCCATGTGTATATTTTCTTTGGAAAAATGTCTATTCGGGTCCTTTACCCATTTAAAAATTGGATTATTTTCCTTTTGCTATTGTAGGAGTTCCTTATATATTTTGGATATTATTCCCTTATCAGATATATGATTTACAAATACTTTCTCCTATTCTATAGGTTCCTTTTTCTTTTTTCTTTTCTTTTCTTTTCTTTTCTTTTCTTTTCTTTTCTTTTCTTTTCTTTTCTTTTCTTTTCTTTTCTTTTCTCCTTTTGCTCTGCAGAAGCTTTTCGGTTTGGTACAGTCCCACTTGCTTATTTTTACTTTTGTTTCTTATGCTTTTGGTGTCATATACAAAAAAATCCTTATAGAGACCAATGTCAAGGAGGTTTTTCTCTGTGTTATTCTTGGAATTTTACAGTTTCACGGCTTATCTTTAAGTCTTTAATCCATTTCAAGTTAGTTTTTGTGAGTGGGTGTAAACTAGGGGTTCAATTTCATTCTATTGGATGTTATTATCCAGTTTTCTCAACACCATTTATTGAAGAAGACACCTTTCTCCATCGAGTATTCTTGCCTCCGTTGACAAATATTAGTTGACTGTATTTCCATGGATTTATATCTGGGCTCTAGATTCTGTTCCATTGGTCTATGTGTTGATTTTTATGCCAATTCTGTACTGTTTTGATTACTGTAGCTTTGTAGTATATTTTGAAATCAGGAAATGTCATACTTTCAGGTTTATTCTTCTTTCTCAAGATTGCTTGGGCTGTTTGGGATCTTTTGTGGTTCCATACAAATTTTAGGATTGTTTTTCTATTTCAGTGAAAAATGCCATTAGAATTTTGATAGGTACTGCATTGAATACATAGATGACTTTGGGTAGTATGGACATCTTAACAATATTAATTCTTCAAATCCATGAACACAGAATATCTTCATTTATTAGTGCCTTCTTCAGTTTCTTTCATTAATGTTTTGTTGTTTGCAGCACGCAGATCTTTCACCTCCTTGGTGAAATTTTGTGTATAATAAGGTTCTGTATGTTGTGGATATTTGTATATGTTGTAGTAAGTCACTTACCCTATTTAGTATCAGAGACCATGTTTGCTTCTACATTAAAGTTGGAAGGGGAATAGATGATTTTCACGATTCTGGAATGAGTAGATTAACAGCGATATTACAACTTTGCATGAACAACAGAACAGGAGATAACCAACAGAATGGGTTGATCAAGAAGAGTTTGGGGAAAGAAAATGAGTTTAATTTTGAATATGCTTTGTTAGAACAGTGATTTTAAAGTGTGGTCTCTGGACAAGCAGCATCAGCATCACCTAGGAACTTTTTGGACACAGATTCTTGGTCCCATAATAGACCTATTGACTCAAATTCTGGGGATGAGCTCAGCAATCTCAGTTTTAACAAACCCTCCAGGTGATTCTGAGACACTCTCAAGTTGAGCACCACTGAATTAGAAGAATATATTGCTCATCACTATATATACATTTTTAGTAGTTTCGTGGAAAGAAAGATTTAGAGCACTGGAGCAGGCTCATGTGGGAGATTTTGGAGTAATCAGCCCATGGGAATCCATAGAGGTTGGTGAGGATGTCTGGAAACAGTATCTAGGATGAGAAGAACAGAGTACCAACAGAAGGTAGCAAGAACTTCCCCAGCACAAAAACATTAAAGGAAGATGATGATGAAGTTATTTTTACATGAGGGCTGGACAGTGATGCAGAATTTCTGTCTGGTTTCCCTAGTCTTAATTGCAGCCTTACCTCCTATACCCTAGAATCTAGGAAACTACAAATAAAGTAGTAGTGACATGAAAATATTTGTATGGGAAGGTTTTTTTTTCCCATTCTGGAAAACTAGATATGCAAAATACATTATGGTTTGTGCAGGGAGAAAGAAACTGTTCTAGATTTTTATTTCCTTGGTTTTATCCACATGATGAATCATTTATTGTTTTAGATATACTTTTCAAGGCTAGTTTTGTTGGTTTGTTTTGTTTCTATGGTAATGTTTCAAAGCCTCTTGAATCTGAACTATTTTTTATTACTTTTCTAAAACTGTCAAGCCAATAAATAGACTCAGTAGAAGACAACTGTGAAGAAGTGGTATTAATTATGTCTTGATCATTCTCCACTCACGTTTCTTGTGTTCAGTCTCTAGCCATTCAGTATGCTCATTACGCTTGAGTTCCTCATATACTCAGACTACATTTTAATCATGTTACGTAGAAGAGCATTTATGTTTCATATTTTTACAAATATGTATACAATATAAATATTCTGGATTATTCCAATGACATCACCAAGCATGTTCTATTGCTATTTGTGTCAGTGTTTTTAAAAATTTTAATTTTCATAGGAATCACATGGAGATAATATGAAAATGCAGATTCTTCATTTCTAACAAACTCCTAGATAATTCTGATCCTGAGTCCATGTACCACACTTCGAGTAGCAAAGCTTCAGATAATATATGTTGAGATGCATCAATTTAATGGGATAGTCTGAATCCATTAAAGGGAATGAGGCCAGAAATGAAGAAATCTGCAAGATACGCTGTTTAAATGAAAAAAGCGGGGTGCCTGGGTGGCTCAATTGGTTAAGTGTTCGACTTCAGCTCAGGTCATGATCTATCTCATAGTTGGTGAGTTCAAGCCCCGCATCAGCTCTGTGCTGACAGCTCAGAATCTGGAGCCTGCTTCATATTCTGTGTCTCCCTCTCTCTCTCTTTCACTGCTGCTCACACTCTGTCTCTGTCTCTCTCAAAAATAAATAAACATTAAAAAAAATTAAATGAAACAAGCAAAGTGAAGAATTGTATATCTTATGATTCTACTTGCATGTTTTCAAGGAAGTGTATTTATATAAAGAATATTTCCGAAAGAGTGTCTAAGAGACTTAACTAGAGATCGTATTTGAGGAGGGGCAGTGAGGATCTGGGGTATGAGGGATGCTTTCTTTTATGGAATATAACCACATTTATTTTTGTTATAATCAAGAAATATTTAAAATACACAGAGGTGTGTAGAGCATATTATAAAGAAAACAAACATGTTATATTTAAAAAGGATTGAGGGGGGGGCTTATTTGTTTCAGATTTTTTCCCTTTAGCATATATCATATTGATGAAACAACCGCACGTGCTTCTCAACAACCCTTTTAATCCCAATCCTGAGGTACCAGTCTCCTTAGATTGGTATGAGTTTTTCCCATCCACATTTTTTATAGGTTCATTGCATAGGGAACTTTAAAGTATCTGTTGGTTTTGTTTTAAAATTTTACGTAAATGGTGTCCTGTATTTATTTTTGAATTATTTTCCATGTGAGTTACAGCTTTTTCAATAAAAACTTTAATAAAAGGAACAAAATCACAATCAACAAAATAGGACTCTCAAAATGATGTGCTGTAGCTCTATTGTAGGAAGTGCACTGGATCAGGAACCAGAGGTACAACCTTAAGGTAAGTTGCCACTAGGCACGTTATGACATTGGGTGAGTCACTAGATCTCTCTAGACCACAGGTTTCTAATATGTGATCTAGCTGCTCCCAGGTCCCTTTAGCGGTCCAGTTATGAAATATTCTAATACATACTTTCTCTACTGTCACTTTATAATTGACTAAGCCCTCAAACTGTCATTCAGATTCCAGGAAGCCAGTTGGGTGCTGATTTGGCTTCAAGGATTGTAGATTTTGACTGAAGCTCTCACCTCTGGTTAGGTGACAGCCAGACAGCAAAGAGAGGATACAAATGTGAGTGACAAATCTGCCTGACAAAAGTGTTGGGAGATGATGTCTTCCAGCCTAGACCCTTTTGTTTAGTACTCATGGATGGAGTATTTTTTCAGATTGAGCTGTGACAGATTTCAACAGTGGCAGTGAGTACTTTGGTTATCACTGGTTTTATCGCTATCACTGTCACCTTTGTAAATGTTTTCTTGGCTTAAATATGTTGAGGCTGTGAGACATGGAAGGCAGTTACCCACCAGGGGGGCCTCCTGCCTGCCTTGGCTAGAAGGGTGAGAAGAGTGATTAGAGGGTCCACAGTAGCTTCTCGCCTGTTGTCAGCATTCATTTGAAAGGCGTGAAAACTGAGAAATGTTCAAATCCAAGATTGTGAGATCAGTAAGGTTGCTAAGTGAATGTTTTGGAGAGAAGTTTGAGTTCTGAAAAGGATTAATGGTATTTGTTACTTTCTGAAATGCAGATCTTAGAGTAAATGTTTTCTAAAATATTAGCTATGGAAGAGAAAGTATTTCATAATGTCTTTGCCGGAAAGAATGTGAAAGACTTCACCTCCCATTCAAAATGCAAAAGTTAGACCCACAGATGGAGAATATATTTTCTTGAATAAAAGATTTAGTAACATTCATTTTATGGATACGATATATCTATAAAATGTGACAAACCTCTTTGAAACATAAATGTCAATTTAATGATGCCAGATACTTTTACCTGCTATGGTTTGCACAAACAAACCTTCTTCTCCTTTCTCTCTCTCTTTTTCTCCTGGGACTCCTATGATATAAATGTTATTATGCTATATGGAGTTGCTGAGTTCTCTAAGTCTACATTTGTGATCTAATATTTTTCCTGCTTTTTCTTTTCATTTTCATTACTTTCCTAATTTATCTTCCTCTTTTTTAGAGAGAGAGTGTATGTGTGCCCAACCGGGAGAGAGAGAGACAATGGGAGGAAGAAAGAGAGAGAAAGTGAGAATTGAAAGAGAGAGAGAGAGAGAGAGAGAGAGAGAATCTTAAGCAGACTTCATGCTCAGCACAGAGACTGACATGGGGCCTAATCCCACTACTTGGAATCATGACCTGAGCCGAAATTAAGAGTCAGATGCTCAAATGACTGAGATACCCATGCACCCCAATAAGAATTTTTCAATATAATTTGTTCTTCTGCAATTCTATGTATTTATGCATTTAAAAACTCTTCTAAGAACAGGTTGCTATACCAGAAAAGTCCCCACTAGGAGAGTTACAGGCCAATATCTCTGATGAACATGGATGCAAAATTTCTCAACAAGATACTAATAATTGAACCCAACAGTACATTAAAAGAACTATTCACCACTTTCAAATGGGATTTATTCCTGGGCTGCAAGAGTGGTTTAATATCTGCAAATAAATTAATGTGATACACCACATTAATGAAAGAAGGGATAAGAACCATATAATCCTCTCCATAGATGCAGAAAAAGCATTTGATAAAATACAGCATGCGTTCTTGATAAAAACCATCAATAAAGTAGTTATAGATGGAACATACCTCAACATCATAAAGGCCATATATGAAAGACCCACAGCTAATATCATCCTCAGTGGGAAAAAAAACATAGCTTTTTCTTTAAGTTCAGGCACAAGACAGGGATGTCCATTCTCACCATCACTATTATAGTACTGGAAATCCTAGCCTCAGCAATCAGAAAACAAAAAGAAATAAAAGGCATCCAAATTGGTGGATAAAAGTCAAATTTTCACTCTTCTCAGATGACATGACACTCTATGTGGAAAACCCAAAAGGCTCACCCAAAAATTTCTAGAACTGATACAAAAATTCAGCAAAGTCACAAGATAAAATATCAACATAGAGAAATCTGTTGCCTTTCAATACACCAGTAATGAAGCAGCAGAAAGAGAAATCAAGGAATTGATCCCATTTACAACTTAGGAATAAGTTGTAAGACACCATAAGATACTTAGGAATAAACCTAATGAAAGACGTAAAAGATCTATACTCTGAAAACTAAAGAACAGTTATGAAAGAAATTGAAGAGGACACAAAGAAATGGTAAAACATTGCATGCTCATGGATTGGAAGAACAAATATTGTTAAAATGTTGGTATTACCAAAGCAATCTATACTTTCAGTGCAATCCCTGTCAAAATAACACCAACATTTTTCACAGAGCTGGAGAAAACAATTCTCAAATTTGTATGGAACAGCAAAAGACCATGAATAGCCAAAACAGTCTTCAAAAAGCAAGGCGAAGCTGGAGGCATCACAATCCCAGACTTCAAGCTACATTACAAAGCTGTAGTCATCAAGACAGTATGGTACTGGCGCTTAAACAGACATATTGATCAATGGAACAGAACAGAAAACCAGAAATGGGCACACAACAAATGGGCAACTAATTTTTGATAAGGCAGGAAAGAACATCCAGTAGGAAAAACACAGTCTCTTCAACAAGACTGAACAGCAACATGCAGAAGAATGAAACTGACCACTTTCTTACACCATACACAAAACTAAATTCAAAATGGATTGAAGACCTAAATATGAGACAGGAAACCATCAAAATCGTGCTGGAGAACACAGGAATCAACCTCTTCAACCTTGGCTGTAGCAACTTCTTACTAGACATGTCACTGAAGGCAAGGGAAACAGAAGCAAAAATGAACTATTGGGACCTCATCAAGATAAAATCTTCTGTAAAGTGAGGGAAACTATCAGCAAAACTAAAAGGCAGCCTACAGAATGGGAGAAGATTTTCACAAATGCCATATCTGATAAAGGGTTAGTGTCCAAAATCTATAAAGAACTTACTAAACTCAACACCAAAAACACAAATAATCCAGTTAAGAAATGGGTACGAGACCTGAACAGACATTTCTCCAAAGAAGACATCCAGATGGCTAACAGACACATGAAAAGATGTTCAACATCACTCATCATCAGGGAGAAATATAGCAAAAACACAATGAGATACCACCTCACACCCATCAGAATGGCTAAAATTAACAACACAGGAAACAACAGATGTGGTGAGGATGTGGAGAAAGGGGAACCCTCTTATACCCTGGGTGGGAATGCAAACTGGTGCAGCCACTCTGGAAAAACAGTATGGAGATTCCTCAAAAAGTTAAAAATAGAATTACCTTATGACCCAGTAACTGCACTACTAGGTATTTACTCAAAGGATACAAAAATACTGATTTGAAGTGGTACATGCACCCTGATGTTTATAGCAGCATTATCAACAATAGCCAAATTCTAGAAAGTGTACTCATCAACTGATGAATGAATGAAAAACGGGTGTGTGTGTGTGTGTGTGTGTGTGTGTGTGTGTGTGTGTGATGGAATATTACTTGGCAATCAAAAAGAATGAAATCTTGCCATTTGCAACAAGGTGGATGGAGCTAGGGTGTATTATGCCAAGGAAAATAGAGAAGAACAAATATTATATGATTTAATTCATATGTGGAATTTAAGAAACAAAACAGATGAACATAGGGTAAAGGGAAAAAAGAAGGAAGCAAAACATAAGAGACTCTTAATGATAGTGAACAAACTGAAGGTTGATGGAGGGTTGGGCTAAATGGGTGATTAAAGAGGGCACTTACATATAAGCACTGGGTGTTATATATAAGTGATGAATTACTAAATTCTGCTTCTGAAACCTATATTACAGTACATGTTAACTAACTAGAATTTAAGTAAAAACTTTAAAAAAAAGGAAGGAGGAGTTTCAAAGACTTTGTGGACATATTTTTAAAGTACCATAATGAAATATTACTCAGCTGTAATAAAGAATGAAATGTCACCATTTGTGACAACATGAATGGAGCTACAGAGTAGTATGCCATGTGAAACAAATCAGAGAAAGACAAATACCATATGGCTTCACTCATAGGTGGAATTTAAGAAACAAATGAACAAAGGGGAAGAAAAGGGAGAGAGTAGCAAACCAAGAAACAGACTCTTAACTACAGAGAACAAGCTAATGGCTACCAGAGGGGAAGTGGGTGGGAGATATATTAAACAGGTGATGAGGATTAAGGAGTGCACTTGTTGTTAGGACCAGGAGGTGTTGAAGTGTTGAATCAGTATTTTGTACACCTGAAACTAATATTACACTGTATGTTAGTGGAAATTAAATAAAAACTTAAACAGAATACCATAATAGTCAATCAGTCAAAGAGGTCTAAGAAACATAAGATCAATTATAAGACTGCAATGAAGCATAACTTTGTTAAGCTGTCCTTTAATTTATATTAATTTCCATAGAAAATCACTAATAATAACTAATATTGGTTTAGGACTCCATGTACTGGGTACTGCACTTGCCCTTTTACACCATTGATTTTATCCTTAGCACAATTCTAGGAGGCAGAACCACCTATTAACAAGTTTCAAAATTAAAATGCCATAAATTATGACATGCATCCTTGTTTTTTTGTTTTTTTTGGTCTAAAAATAATATTTATTTTTGACATGAATTTATTTACAATGAGCTACCAAGACTATGTACAAATCAAAATGAGTGATTACTTTTGTCAGATTTTCCAAAGAATAAGATACAATGAATCTATTATGAAAATCTCCCACATCATACTTTCCCTTAAGATGTAACATACACACTTACAACTTAAAGCCCCCCAAATTGTTAACATATCACAAGTTTTACAATAATTAAGAGTCTTACTCAGCAGAGAATTCACTGTGATTTTGCAAATGACTGTAGCATAAATTTTGTTGTAGATTATTAGCTACTGATTTTCCTCACGGAGGTCAAACGTGTGTTTATGTTCTGCTGAGTCTTTTTTCTTTTTTTTAATATATGAAATTTATTGTCAAATTGGTTTCCATACAACACCCAGTGCTCATCCCAAAAGGTGCCCTCCTCAATACCCATCACCCACCTTCCCCTCCCTCCCACCCCCCATCAACCCTCAGTTTGTTCTCAGTTTTTAACAGTCTCTTATGCTTTGGCTCTCTCCCACTCTAACCTCTTTTTTTTTTTTTTTTTTCCTTCCCCTCCCCCATGGGTTTCTGTTAAGTTTCTGAGGATCCACATAAGAGTGAAACCATATGGTATCTGTCTTTCTCTATATGGCTTATTTCACTTAGCATCACACTCTCCAGTTCCATCCACGTTGCTACAAAAGGCCATATTTCATTCTTTTTCATTGCCACATAGTATTCCATTGTGTATATAAACCACAATTTCTTTATCCATTCATCAGTTGATGGACATTTAGGCTCTTTCCATAATTTGGCTATTGTTGAGAGTGCTGCTATAAACATTGGGGTACAAGTGCCCCTATGCATCAGTACTCCTATATCCCTTGGATAAATTCCTAGCAGTGCTATTGCTGGGTCATAGGTTAGGTCTATTTTTAATTTTCTGAGGAACCTCCACACTGCTTTCCAGAGTGGCTGCACCAATGTGCATTCCCACCAACAGTGCAAGAGGGTTCCCGTTTCTCCACATCCTCTCCAGCATCTAAAGTCTCCTTGCATCCTTGTTTTATGTATGATTAAGAAAGAAACAAAAATGCCAATTAAACCACAGCACAGTGCCTCATTTATTTGAATTTGTACTTTGTCCTTATTGGAAGTACTGATTCTAGGCCTATTTAGAACCTCCCCCCACCCCCAACTTTGGTCATATATGACTCCTGTGCACACATAAAAATTGGAAAACGTAAGTGAAAATAAATTGGTGTTCCTAAAACGTTTTCACATTCACCATCCTATTCTTATGAAACATTAACATTGTTGCTTCCTACCAGAGGATTCAGCCTTGCATTGATTGTAGGTCCCATGCATGCAGCCCCATGGCTTGGTATAGTTTAGCCTTGAGGTTATAGCCATTGTATCAACGAACCACTTTGTTTCAGATAAGTATAGGATCTTAAGTTATATTTCCATGTCCTGTTCAGATGCATATTTAGTATTCTCAGGCTCTGAACCACAAATTCTTTCTTTTTGGGTCTTAGATCCTATGTAATTAGCCTATATATTGCACTTTACTGGATAAAAACAAGTTTTCCTTTAATCTGTTCTGATTTATTCTATGGGTTTTCATCAAATTGTGCCCTAAAATTATATTAATAAATGTATAGGAAATTTTCATTTTCATAGTATATGTTTGTTATTTTTCTGATGTAGGGCTTTTCCCTCCTTATGAAGTACATTTTCTTTGCTACAAACACCCATACGAGGTAGCTTCACCTTCTACTTTTGCTAATTTTGTTTTAATAAAGAACAGCCCCAAATGCTTTATTTGTATTTAATTCCATCTCTTTATGGTGGGCATTCCCCAGCACATCTCTTTTAGCTAAGGAATTATTCTGTTTTTAGAGAAGAGGATAGAGCAGGGAATTAACACTTCCCACTATTACATCAAGGATGACTCTTACACAACTAACTTCATCTGATCGACCATTAGGCCTGCTCAGCTTCTTATTTCTCCAAATTTTACTATTTTACAAGTAATCAAATTCAAAGACAGTTACTGCAAGATATAAAAAGTTGTGGCCATCAAATAGAGAAATAAAATTTTCATGCAAATAAAGAGAGGTTTCTCCTTGTAAAATTGTTTTCACCATTTAGTTTGAGCAATTATAGCTCTTTACATTTCCTAAGCAATTACAGCCATTTGCATGTGCAGTGATTCAGTTCCCACTGAATCATGATGAAATGGAAAGCAAAAATGAAAAGAACAAAACTAAAATTCTAAAAATGGTGAGCCACCATGTTTCTCTGAGGCTGGTGGGGGTCTAAGGATGCTCGTGTCTCCACATCAGATGATCCTGGGTAACAGGAAATGGAATATATGAAAGCTAACTGTGCCCTTCCAAAGCAAATCATGGTGGAGAGTAAGTGCCAGCAGAGATGGAAAGTTGGCTTAGTTCTCTAAAGCCCCTGGAATGGATGGAAATTTACCAGGTACCTATAGCATTGTTCTAAGAAGAAGCTTCCAGTAAGAGCATGGAGAGTGGCATAAAGGACAGGCTTTGGAGACAGACATACCTGGGTTAGGGATTTGCCTCAGTCATTTTCCAGGTGTTTGAGACAGAACAATCTTCTCAAAATTTCAAGTGTATACGCATTACCTGGGGACTTAATTAAAATGCAGATTCTGATTCAGTAGGTCTGTTGGTAGGGCTCAGAATCCCACATTTCTATCTCCTAAAAAATGCCATTGCTGCTGCTATGTCAACCACTCTTTGAGAAGCTGTTTACTTCCGAGTTTTAGTTACCTCCTCTGAAATTTAGAGAAATGGTATCTGATTACACATTTGTGGCTTTGATTATAAATAGTATGTGTGAAGGATGTCACACAGTGCTTGGCATATCATACGTGTTCAAGAAATGATACTAATATGCCCCATTTGATCAGCTTCAAATATTTTGCTGATCTAAGCCAATGAACAATTATACCAGGGATGCTCCTATTAGGTGTGATAATAACAAGATTTAGCTAAGGAAGCTTGCATTTTCATATACATCATTGGATCCATCTAAAAATGAATGACTGTTTAGCTACCTGAAGAATTTTGGCTTCCTTTCCCTCCCTTCCCTTCCCCTCCCTCTTCCTTTCAACTTCCTTCCTTATTTATTTATTTATTTATTTATTTATTTATTTATTTATTTAAGAGCACAACATAGAGTCAGAGAAAAACATGAATCAAACAAAAGATAGAATTTTAGCCACTAATGTCACTTAGGGCACTTTTAGAAATGAAGAAATAAAAGTGGCTGTGATTTTAGGTGTGTTCTTCAAACAAGTTAATGTACAATGCATTAGAGAAATTTACTTGAAGTCAGTGGTACTGACATCTTGAGAAATAGACACAATGAAGCAACAGAAGAGTTTCCAGATTCTCAAGGCTATTTATCCCTGTTACAAAAATTCTTTGTATCTCTTTTGCATTTCAACAGTATAAAGTTTTACCACTTTGTGGCATTTCTTTGGTAACTGTTTCTGATTTTATAAAGTTGGGCTTTTGACATAATTAGGAGTTCTATTCTGGTTAAAGTACAGGAGTCCTGCAATTACCCACTGCATTCCATGGTAATTATCTACACTTGTGCCTTTTCCCCCTGTGTGGAGCCAGTGGCCTTATTATGATATTGTAAGTGCTTAAAATGTTTTCTCAGGAGGATGTGGCTATGATGAGGCCGGCTCCCCTTCTCTGCAGGTGACAGAAGATTAAAATGTCCAGATTACTCTGTCATTGTTTGCCCTTTTTGGGCACATCCTGCAAGTGGCTTTAACTTCAGTTGAAGATTTTGTGAGCAGGTGAAAATTTTAGTAAAGAATGCCACACATGGTAAAGTGATAAGGCAAATGTTTCATAATAAAAGATGTAAGAGTTATGTATTCCTTGAGCGGGTAGTTTTGAAAACTAAATAGGTTAAACTTTGATTTTTCAGAAACAACTTCTCTTAAAAATCTAGTGAGAGCAACTCATTTTCTTTGCAGATAATCTTGAGGTAGGTTCAATGAAGTTTGTAATTAATATGACACAGCACTCCTTTCCTAAGTAGCTCAAAGCAATTTTGTAAAATGGATGATTTACCTTCAAAACTTCAGATACAACTAGAGAAATTCCATTATTAGCTCAATTTTGAATGTGTAGAAGAAGGAAAAAAAAACTTATGCTGGCCCAGATTCAAACTAGCTTTAGATGCATTTGTGCCCTGGATCCTTCTGGTTATTTCACTTAGTTGTCAGTGAAGGATGTTGGTATGACTAAAGGTGAGTGAGTTTTTTTTTTTTTTCTTTTTTCTTTTTTCTTTTTCTTTTTTTTTTTTTTTTTTAGAAACCATTAACTCTCTTGATCCTATAATATGGCCAAGAAGTTAAATAAATTAACCAAAAAAAATATTAAATAAGCATCTTCTATGTTTCAGGCATTGGGTTGGTGTTGGGGTAAAGCAGGCCAGCAGGAATCCAACATGGTTCCCATCCTCATAGACCTTGTGGTCTGGCAGAGCAAGGATGACAAATTATCATGGATTGGGAGCTTCTTCAGTTTTGGAGTTAATACAAAAGTAATTAAAGCTTTGGGTGTGAATGAGACTGGCTGGAGAGGAAGTCCTCAACCCTTAGCTGCACATTAGAATAATTTATGGAGCTTTTTGAAAATTTAGGCCTTATCCTTAGACCATTTCCTGGGCCTTGATGTTTTTGTTTTGTTTTAATGTTTATTTAGAGAGAGAGAGAAAGAGAGCATGAGTGGAGGACATAGGGATGGAGACAGAGGATCCAAAGAGGGCTCCACGCTGACAGCAGAGAGCCCAATGTGGGGCTCAAATTCATGAACCCTGAGATCATGACCTGAGCCAAGTATGAACACTTAACTGACTGAGCCACCCAGGTCCCTCTTGATGTTGGTGTTTTTAAAAGCTCCCCTGGCGATGCTAACGTGCAGCCAGAATTGAGAACCCTTAATCTAGAGAGAGGTTAAAAAAGACAGAAAAATCCCAATTATTAATAAGTGTAAAAAAACATTTTGAAGGAGTTGACATATCATGTCTTAAGTATTGAGAAAAATTATTTAATTTGTAGGAGAAAGGAAGGGTTCCCTGCCACCTCTTGTCTTCCACCTTGCATTATATGTGTAAGGTAGAATTTTTACACTCTTCCTCAAGCATCAGAATGACAAATAAGCCTCATAGGTCCAAGAATGAGCACTGTTTAGATGGCACTGGGTACTGTTGAATTTTGATCAGCGTAAGGATCAAAACAACCCTAGAAACATCACAAGGAAAATTTTCTATGCATGGTGATAGATGTTAACTAGACTTATCATGATACTCATCTCATAATATATATAAATGTCAAGTCATTCTGTTGTATACCTGAACTAATATAATGTTATATGTCAATTATACCTCAACAAAAAAAATATACCCCTGGAAAGACATGTCTTTCCAGACGTGCCTGACTGTTCCTGCTCTTCTATGGCAAGAAGATATTTGGATTTGCACTTGTCTGATTATAACACATTCTCTTCCCCAATGTGTTCCTTCCTCCTTCACATTTCAGATTTTATACCCATCCATGAAAGACTCTGCTGGTATTTTATTTCCGGATTAATAGGTATTATCACCTATGTACAAAATCCACAGCAGGACATAATTCACGTCTGAATTTAAAGAACTCCATGTTCGACTTGATAAGTATCTTTTATTCTGAGTGTTTACTACTGTAATAAGTTCAGGAAGTGAGGAGGGAAGAGGGAAGGAAGGGAACATTCTGACTCCCACTCTCAAGTACTGATTAAATAGCAAATATGTATTGCATGTTAGAGCAAATAGTGTTTAAGAGTTATAATGTATGTGAAGAAGGCATTTTCCCCTGTCCTGTGGAAGCAACTTAATTCAGAAGGGCAGAGATGAGTGTCTGCCTTTCACTTTGGGCATAAATGAAGGCTTAAAACCCCATCTTATCTCCTAAAATCGTCTGCAGTTTTTCTCCTCCTTGTGCCGTTTTGCTTTATCCAACAATGTGGACTCTGCCTATCGCCCTCCAGGGTGCCACCACTCTGATAAAGCGTCTCTTTCTTACTCGAGATTCTACCTCACAGAAGTCCCAGAATGCCATGTAAACACTCTCAAGTATTTATTTGTTCTTCTAGGTCGTTTTGTCTCCACAACAGAACTTGACCTTTTTCTGGCTTCATGTGATTAGCAGCTTTGCTTTGGGATGTGAGTGGCCAGGATCCAGGTTGTCAGGCCAACTTGGAGGACAGAGCCAGAGCCCTAAAGGATGGCTAGGCCTGACATTCACAGTGCAAGTTGGACAGAGGAATCCAGGAAAAGATGTTCACCTCCATCTTTTTGTTCACCTTACCAGGCCTTGTGCTAAGTGCTTTATATAGATTGTACCATGAAATCCTCTCACATTATGACAAAGGTTCTCTTGTAAACTCCAGCTTAATCATGAGCAATATAAAGATCATGAAGCATAAGGTCCCATAGCTTCTACATGACAGAGCCTGGATTCAATTCTAAGTCTGGCTCCAGAGGACATCATACATCCTACAGTCAGAGCGTGTCAAGTCAATGTCCAGAAACCTCAGCTGGGTGTAGGAAACAGGATCTGTGGCTGGGACTTGTGTTGAAAAATCCAGCAGATGTGGGCCAATGACTTTAGACAATTAAAGCATGCTTATGTTCTATTTAACACAAAAATTTATTTTCCCCTTACAAATTGAGACCTTCTTTTAAATTTTACCCTTTCATTTAAATATTTCAGGAAAAAAGCAGGACAGACACATGCATCCTAATCACATAGTACTTGGTGCATTTAGGTTAGCACTAAGTATAACTTGAGGCACAGGAAAAATACAATTTTAATGTAAGTAAATAATTATAAAAAGAATTTTCCTAAATAATTATTTTTGTGGGTTCCTGGGTGGCTCAGTCAATTAAATTTCTGACTCTTGATTTAGGCTCAGGTCATGATCTTAGGGTTCGTAGGTAGAGCCCCACATCAGGCTTTGCACTACTTTGGATTCTTTCTCTCTCCCTCTCTCTCTCTGCTCCCCCCTGCAGCTTGTGTATGCTTTCTCTCTCCCTCCCTCCCTCTCTCTCTCTCTCTCTCTCTCTGTCTCTCTCTCAAAAATAAATAAGCTTTTTAAAAAAAGTTATTATTTTGTGGTTACTCTGAGGAGTCAGCTTATAGGAAGATTGCTTTTGTAATAATCAGTAAGTATTTTACTACTCTTCAAATCCTGAGCATTTCTGTGACATTTTAGCTCACTAAGTTCACTTCAGACATTAAACCAAATATGGGTATCTTCTTCAGTGATGGCTAGAGTATATTACCATCAATAAGTATAGTCTGGTTAAGTTGCAAAATGTTGGGACATATTAGTTAGTAGGTCTGATGTAGACAGAAATGGTTTTGGTCTAAGTAGCCTTCATAGTAATGTCCTAGTTAGTGGGGGATGCATTGAGTTCTATGACAATGTCCTTTAGAATATACTGTATCTCTATATGACAGTCTCTGCTATAAAGTCTTGTTATAGGGAAATGAAGGAAATAAAAATCATTGATTATTTTTCTCTAGTTATGATCCAATTGTATATGCCCATAATAACTCAGCAATTCTTCTAGACCATTGCAAACTATGTTCTCTAACACTCAAAGACTCCCTGGAGGTTTTTGTTTTTTTTTTTCCCCTGCCAAGCTATGGTGGAAACTTTATGTAACAGATAAGAATCTGTTCTGTAAGTTGGAATTCCATAGTAATATTTTACTTAAGAAAAAATAAATCTACAGTAGAAAAACTCTGAAACCACTGATACAGATCATACTTCCCCAGATCATTATAATATTTGATATAGAGCACATTTTTAATAATATTTGCCATAGACAGATGACAGTAGTCATTTCCCATTTACCTAGAAATTTCATCATTTTGTTATAAAAAGATTATTGTTACAGTAATTAATACTATGGATTAATATGAAAGATGTAAAAAAGAGTTTCTGTTTTTTACGAGTATACATATTGAGAGGGACAAACTGAATGAGAAATTTTGCTCTAATATATGTTTTAAAATGAGAATTGGCATTTTTTTCTGTGAAGGATCAGATACTAAATATTTTAGGCCTTGTGGGCCGTATGGTCTTTGCCACAAGTACTCCATTCTGCTGTAGTTATATGAAAAGAAAGTGACTATTAACCAATAGTAAGCAAATGGGCATGGCCAGAATTGGTCTGTGGGCTGTAGGTTGCCAGCCTAAAAAGTCAATGTTAATGGAATATACGTGGGGTAGAATAGAAACAAACAAGTGGTCATATTTAGCGATGATATCGTATTTTAAAAATACTACAAGACAGATTTTAGTGATTACACATAGAATTTTAGAGAACAGTTCCCAGTTAATGTTTGGTTATCTTGTGATTTTAGGTTACACACTTTTAAGATTTCCAGGATTTTTTTGATGTCTCTACAGTACTTTGCATACTAATTTACACATTTAAGAATTTTTGAAATGGGTATTCACTTTCATTTCATCCTTAATTATCACTAATCAATATTTGCCTGCACTGACGTTATGCCCAGGGTTTACTTGGAAGGTTAAGAAACTTTTTATGTTTTTCTAGTCACAGACAAAGCTGTTTTCTAGAGTGTAGTCCTTATAATTTAGCTCAAATACATTTTGATTATTTTAGTGTCTTTATTTAAGATGGTGGACAGTGAAGTGGTAATTTATTGCTTTCAGATAGATGTCCAATTTTCTTATTTTTTCTATGTTAAGTTTGTTAAGTTTCTATGTTAAAGAAAATGATTTTCCTCTCCAATATTTTACTTTATATACTATCTTATACATATTGTCTGTGACTTTAAGTATTTTCAAAAACTAGCCACCAACATTTCAAAAGCATATTAAAATGACCTAACTAGAGGATTTAAAATCTTATCTATGATTTCAGAAGCTAAACCCTTGCTTTTTAGTAAATTTCAGAATTACTGGGGAAGAGTATACCTAGGAGCAAAATTATCAATGAATTCTTCAGTTATTAAAAGGTATTCAGTAGTGCTTAGAATATTAAAGAATATTTGTGCTTTAAAATTTTTAAAATTGCTCTCTGTCCCCTTCTGTAATACCATCAGCTTCAAATAGAGCTATTTTCATGCACCAATGAATAAGAGGCTATATTGTAGCCCTTCTTGTGGACAGTAATAAAGAATGACCTGGGGGGGTGTTTTTACTATGTGCCATACAGAGCAAGATTGTGGAGATAATCTCTGCTTGAGATATATATCCTCAAATACTACTAACTGGAGATCTGGGGGCTACACACAGTTGAAGATGGGTTTTGGTTGGCTTGCATAATGTTTTTTAAATTTTTTATGACTTAAAAATATGATTTGAAAATCAGGTGATCTAAAAAATAGGTTAGTCTGGCAGAGATGGCTTATATTTCTACATGGCCACAATGGGATGCAACTGAGAACAGGAACACCTGTTCCTTTCAGGTGTTGCCTGTTTTCATAGGCACTGTCATTCACACAGAGGTTGCCTTCACTCCAACATTCCTCTCTCTTAATCCAATAAGGTCTCCACATGACCCTGTGGAGGCATATACATTGTCAGCCTCTAATCAGGATCCAAATCAGAGACCTGGTTAGTTCAGCATCAGCTGCTGTTATCCAGCCCTAGTAATCCACAGGGATCTATTTGTTGTGTCACTCTCTTTGGATGCTTACTGTGTGCCAGCACCATGTAAGAATTCATAAGCCAATCCCGTAAGATGAGCATTGTCATTGCCCCCATTTCATAGAGGCAAACTGAGGTACCTGGAGGTAAAGCGACTTGCCCAATGTCACTGGGAAGTATGTGGGGTGGGCAGCCTAGGCCTGAGGCACTGTAATAATAGTCTTAGCAATGGTGGAAAGTAATTTCTGTTTTTCAGTCATTTCTTTCCAGAGACATACCTTCTCAAGCTCTAACTACCTCAAACAATGCAATTTTGTTTTCTGTTAACACTGATTCCACATGAAATGTTGTTTATAGAATTGCTGTTTATAGAATTTATTTTTTTTTTATTTTTATTTTTTAAAAAAAATTTTTGTTTTCAACGTTTATTTATTTTTGGGACAGAGAGAGACAGAGCATGAATGGGGGAGGGACAGAGAGAGAGGGAGACACAGAATCGGAAACAGGATCCAGGCTCTGAGCCATCAGCCCAGAGCCTGACGCGGGGCTCGAACTCACAGACCGTGAGATCGTGACCTGGCTAAAGTCGGACGCTTAACCGACTGCGCCACCCAGGCGCCCCAGGAATTTATTTTTTAAAATATAGAATTGACTTTCACACTAATCAAATTAATGTATACATGTAGCTTAAAAATAAAATTTCCAGTACCTACTCCTGGATGGAAATTGCCTCAGATATTTACATTTCTTACATTTCTGAATCATTGACTTCCTTTCTGGTAATTGAGGATTGAACCTTTTACTGGATCTTACCCTCATTTCCTTCTTCCTTGTTTCCCTGAATAATTATGTTGTATTTTTAATTATAATGTTTACGTTTTAATGACTGCAAACATTGCTCATTAATAACTTAACACTGTACTGTGATCACACTTTCATTCTCTTAGAATATTCTTACCCCTGAGGTAATAGTGCCTATTATTCATTTGATCAATTTTCTATACATTTTGGTTTTAAAAATATTTATTTATTTTTGAGAGAGAGAGAGAGTGAGAGAGAGTGTGCATGCAAGTGGGGGAGGGGCAGAGAGAGAGAGGGTGGCAGAGGATCTGAAGCAGGCTCTTCACTGACAGCAGCGAGCCTGATGTGGGGCTCATACTCATGAACCCCGAGATCATGATCTGAGCCAAAGTCAGATGCTCAACTGCTGAGCTACCCAGGTGTCCCTGTTGTTGTTTTCTTAATGCTCCACCAAGCCTTTATACATTTATGAACTTTTAAAATAAAAAAAATCAATGTTTGAGACGGAGATCTTACATTTTATTCTATTGAAATATTTGTTTTGTTTATCATATTTTACAAAATGATTGTTCTGTCTTACCTGTTTCTTTTCCATCCATCCCTGTTCTAGTTTGGTGGGAATGATACCTTCTCAAGTCTCCAATGATATGATAATAGGCTTCTCTCTTCTTGAAATGTTCTTCTGTATTCATTGTTGTTATTTCCTTATTCATTGCTCTTATTTCCTTCAGGTCTGTTTTTTATCCCTCTTTGTTTTGGCCTTTCTCCCTTAAGCTAAAGTCTTTCCTCAAGTGTCTGTTTGGTGGTTCCTTGGCTGTTCATTCATATTTAAGAGTGAAGTCTTTGGAAGATCTGTCAATGGAGGTGGGGTTTGTTGATTAGCAGCCTTCATTGCAGGGTTGTCAAGAAGCTTGCCAACCTTGAGGGACTAGCTCATCTCTGAGGTTCAGTTTCTCCAAAACAGAACCAGGCTCCTGCACATAGTCACAGCTGTTCTGGGAGCAGGTCTGAGCAAGGAGGCTGAGATTCTCACTGTTCATTATCACAGTATTCTCTCAATTCCCTTGTTGTTAGCTTGGCTCCTCATTCCAGTTCTAAATGTTGCCTGGAGTCCCTGTACATAGAGATAAACTTCGACTTCATGTGAGAGCTGGAGGAGCAGGTGTAGATGGAGGAGGCCTCCCCTAGCCAGCGGCATTAGCATAGCTGAATAATACGTGGTTGATAGACTTAGGCATTTTCATTGCCTTACAGAGGGAACCACAGGTATTAGTTGTGGTGCCATAATGGTGAGTTATAGCACTTCAGATGGAACTGACTTGGGGCATACCAGTTACAATCCATTGTTATACAATCATGACTTTTGAGTAGAACCATTTATCTAGAGCTATACGTTTGGAGAACTTCATAAACTCATTTTTTAAAGAAATCAGCATGACAGAGAAGTAGAGCATGAAACATGATCATGGAAACTGACTGCCATACCTATCACTAAATTGTTGAACAGTGTTACATTTTACTTGATTGCATTTATTTGGCTTTGGTTTGTCTGGAGACAGAATGAGTATAAACTTTGACTAAACAATATTCTGAAAAGAAAAGCAACAACAAAAAAATACGCATCTAGAAATAGATCTGCCAGTTGTAGCTTTGGTGGTGAACATAATTTTATATATTTGGAAAATTTACCACATGGTAATAAATTAATACTTTTATGCTACTCATAGAACCCCCCAAAAGCTATAACTCCCCAAATTATTTTAATATTATTCTATTAATATGCTGTCTCCTATTTCACAATAAAAATGCAAGAATTCTATTTTTAGTTCCAACTCAGCATTGAAAAGCCTCCCTTCAGACACCACCACCCACATCTATGCTCTCCAAGAACTTACTGATTGCATCTGAATTATGTTGCCAGTTGGAGTCCTTAAATAAGAATAAAAAGTTTCTCTAGATATATACTTTTCTCAATATGAAGAAGTATAATTTCAAGTCTTTTTATAACTTAAGGGTAAGAATAACACTACTTTGAAAATCTGAACTTAATGAAATAAAAACTATGAAAATTGCTTACCGGAAGGCATAAAAATTGGATCCACCTCCAAAAGGCAAAAAGATCTTTACCGAGCGTATTCACTTGCTAGGGCTGCCTTGACAAAGTAGCACAGACTGGGTGGCTTGAACAACAAAAATGTATTTTCTCACTGTCTGCAGGCTGGAAGTCTGAGATCACTCTGTCTACAGAGGTGGTTTCTTCTGAGGCCTTTCTCCTTGGCTTGCAGATGGCCATCTTCTCCCTGTGTCTTCACATTGTCTTCCCTCTAGATGTGCCGATGTCTTCCTTTTATGACACCAGTCATGTTGGATTAGGACTCATCCTAAGACTTCATTTTAATTTAATTACCTCTCTAATCTATCTCCAAATAAGTTTACATTCTGAAGTACTGAGGGTTAGGACTTCAAAATATGAACACTGGGCCTAGGGCCCAGTTCAACCCATAATATCAGATTACAAATGGAGGTACTAACCCTCAGTCTATTCTATTCCTTAACTTTTTTTCTCAAAAGGCAAAGAGGTATTTGGATTGAATCTGTCAGTCAAAACAGTAAGTTGTGTGTACTGTCTGATTTAGATACAAGGTTTGTAACCAGGCTTAACCAGATGTGGAGCCACACCATTTACTCAGCACACTCCATGGTGAATGAGAAGGGCAGTAATTACTGCATTCCCACCATGTGCTAAGTACAGTACTTCCATATATATTATAAGTACTTTATATTATATATAAGTACTATATATTTATATATAAGTACTATATATTATATATATATAACCTGTCTGAATACTCATAGCAATCCCATGGTGAACATTTCACAGGTGAATAAACCAGAAGTCAGAGATGCTAGGTAATTTTCCCAAATTTGCACCACTATTAAATGGTGAGACTTGAATTTGAATCTCTCTATCTGATTCCACAGACCAATTCTTTCCATTATTTTATACTGCTAGATTTGGCCATTCTCTATATGGACAAACTTTAATCATATGAATCAACTTGGTACTGACTCTGATTGTGACAAAAGCAAAATGTAAAGGAGAATGTTTAACAAACCAGTGAAAATGTCTCGTATTTGCATTCATAAATACAAGTACACTGCAGGGAAGTATTCAGGGATTGAAAATCTTTAATGATATTGTGAGCATTATGACACTAAATCATAACTCATAAGAGGAAGTAATTAAGAAGTGTAATTAAAATGCTTAAACTTGGCTTTAAAAAATGTTTTCATAAAATGTGTGCAATAATTTGTATTCTCAAGCCCTTACCACAGAGTGTATAGTTATTTTTTTAATGGGCTTTATTTCTTTCGGTGGTTTTAAGCTTACAGAAAAAATGAGTGGGAAATACAGATAGTTCCATATCTCTCTACTCCCACATCCAATTTCCCCAAGTAGTAACATCTTTTTTTTTTTAACTAAAATTTTTTTTAGTTTTTTATTTTAACTCCAATATAGTTAATAATATACGGTGTTGTATTAGTTTTACATGTACAATACAGTGATTCAACAATTCTGTATATTGCTCAGTGCTCATCATGATAAATGTAGTCTTTAATACCCATCACCTATTTCACCCATCTCCTCACCCACTTACCCTCTGGTAACCATCAGTTTGTTTTCTATAGTTAAGAGTCTGTTTCTTGGTTTGCCTCTCTCTCTCCTTTTCCCCCCTTTGCTCATTTGTTTTGCTTCTTAAATTTCACTTATGAGTAAAAAATTATATGGTATTTGTCGTTCTCTGACTGGCTTGTTTCCCTTATCATTACACGCTCTAGCTCTGTCCATGTTGTTGCAGATGGCAAGATTTCATTCTTTTTGGTGGCTGGATAATATTTCATTCTGTATGTATACCACCTCGTCTTTATCCATTCATCAATCAGTGGACATTTAGGCTGCTTCTGTGATTTGGCTATTGTAAATAATGCTGCTATAAACACAGGGGTGCATGTATCCCTTTGAATTAGTGCTTTTGTATTTTTGGGGTAAATATCCAGTACTGTAGTTACTGGATTGTAGAGTATTCCGTTTTTAACTTTTTGAGGAACCTCCATACTGTTTTCCACGGTGGCGGCACCAGTTTGTACTTCCACCAATATTGTGCGAGGTTTCTATTTCTCCACATCCTCTCCAACACTTGTTTCTTGTGTTTCTGATTTTAGCCATTCTGACAGGTGTGAAGAGATATTGTGGTTTTGATTTGCATTTCCCTGCTGAAGAGTGATGTTGAGTATCTTTTCATGTGTCTGTTGGCCATATGGATGTCTTCTTTGGAAAAACTTCTGTTCATGTCTTCTGCCCAATTTTTAAGTAGATTGTTTATTTTTGGGGGGTGTTGAGTTGTTATATATTTTGGATACTAAACCTTTATTGGATATGTCATTTGCAAATATCTTCTCCCATTCATAGACTGCCTTTTATTTTTGTTTATTGTTTCCTACACTATGCAAAAGATTTTTTAAAAAATGTTTATTTATTTTTGAGAGAGAGAAAGAGAGAGAGAGACAGCATGAGCAGGGAGGGGCAGAGAGAGAGGGAGACAAAGAATCCGAAGCGGGCTCCAGGCTCTGAGCTGTTAGCACAGAGCCTTGACACGGGGCTCAAACTCACAAACTGTGAGATCATGACCTGAGCTGAAGTTGGACACTTACCTGACTGAACCAGCCAGGCTCCCCAGAAGATTTTTATCTAGGGTAATGAAAAGAAAGGGATTTTGGATGGAGAGGATAAAATCACAATAGAGACCTAGTTATCTGTTTTGAAGTATGGGGGTAAAATTTAAGCTGCTGTAGGTAAAACAGCCCTGTTCTCTTTTTCCTGAAGTCCTGTGATTAAAGGCAAAAAATAAGCAAACCAACAGTAAAACTCCATAACATTTATTTACAAAAGATATAGTTGTAGGCTAATAATTTAGGAAGTATTGCTGATATATTAGATTTTGGCATTTTACCAAAGATATAATGATAAAACTAATTGGTGCTGCCATATACAACCATAACATGCTATCAGCATTAAAGTTAAATGCATGTAAGAATTATAAAAATAAATATTAATATGTTCCCCATATGAGCTTATAGCATAATTGTAGCAATTAGGTTGTTTCAGTGATAATGGAGTTTTCATTACATGCTACATTAGAGGAAGGATTCTATATTTATTAGTGAAATTGTTAATGTGATACAGCTTGATATTGACATAAACAAAGATGAAGATTTGAGCGGATATTTAGGGGTAAATGCAAAGCTTACTTAGGGATATTGAATTGGATTCATCCCATGGCATTTTACCTTTTTTTCAGGGATCAAAATGTGAAATACATTGCAAGTCAAGTAAAAAAATTCCCTTTGAAATTATAAAAGATTATTACCATATTTTCTCAATGAGAGAATAATTATAAACACACACAAGTGTACTTGTATAAACATGAAGAGCTGAAATCCAATGTATTCTTAAATTCAACTGGAAAAAATACATGTTTATCTTTCTGTTATTAATTATTATCGAAGGCTGCAGAAAATGACAAAACTAACAAACAAAAATATTAAAGAATGATGTTTCCTAAGTTTGTGTGTGGATGCAAATTTTGTGTAATTCCTAAGAGGGAAATTAACCTATAAACCCATTTTATCAAAGTACATGGCAGCAGCAAACCGTATTATATTCGATAATTCTAAATAGGCATTTCCCCAATCTACTGAATGTTGAATTTCATACTGGTAAGAGGTAGTGTATAGTATGGGCCAGTAAGAAGTTATCTTTCTTTTTGGCTAAAGCAGGGCTTGTTGTGATGTCACTGAAAAGCCTGCCCAGACTTTGTGGTCTAACCCTCTCAGAGAAGGGAAAAAATATGGAAATTATCAGCCTTCTTGAAATACTCTGAAGTATTTCTGGGAGTCCTTGGCATATGGATCGTCCACTGTGATTTGAACACTTGGTGGACCTTATTTAAATGAGAGTAATTTCTAGTCTTGTATTGATGCAAAAGAACTGTTAGTTAAACCATTGTTGCCATCTAACATTTTTTTTGCAATGATCCACTATTGTGTCAACAATTAAAATATAGGGAGAAAAATATGCAAGAGTCATTATGCTCCAGAAAAAAAATTGAGAGAAGAATGACACAATAAATTTCACTTCACCCAATGTATTTCAAAAAAAGTCCTTCTTTTCAATTGGAACAAGAGAGATTGCTATTATTTTTCATTCAATGCTAGGTATTAGATACTCTTTGGTACTTTACTCTGCCACTCTTACGGCCCTAGGAATACAAAAGCTTATTCATGTCTGAGTAAGTATTCTATTGATTTCATTCTAGTCTTTTCTGGTTTTCTATAAAATAGATCTAGATGGCCTTGATTAATCTGTACAGTCATTTGAAGATGGTACACAGGCCAATTAGAAGACACTTATTTGTAAAACTGACTATACTTCACAATCAATGAGCACTTACTGAGTAATTATACTATGGAAAACAATATGGTAACTAGCGTACAGCATAAAATAGAAGTATATGATAGTCTAATATCAGCAAAGTGGAGAAATTAAACTAACATGAAGATTTGGAAACCAATATAGAAGAATGTAACTAAATTATAATTCACTAATATAGACAGCAAATAGTGTAGAAATTCTCAGAAGGGAGAGATCACTATGGATTGGAATGGGGAATGTTTAGAAGGAAAGCAGACTAGAACTGGATTTGAAGTCTGTTTAGAATTCAGTTTGGTAGGAAAAAAAAATAGTCCATTTAATTATCCAACACTTCTTTGACCAGATGTAAAAATATAAATTTATATACTGTCAGGGAATCCATATCTGTAACAATTTTTATTATATAGTAAATTACTTATATGTTCAGATTTAAATGTTTTGGCAGCATCATTATTCAGAAAATACTTGTACTATATTCAAGTATTTGTGAAGTTTCTCATTATAAGCACTGATTCAATTATTTTACTTGAAAAAATGAAGAACTATCAAAGAAAAATACACTATTATGAAATAATCTCAACCAAGGCTCAATTCTCAGACACTATCTCGTCAAACCAGTAAAAACAGAAGCATAAATATTGACAGAAACAGCAATTATTTCTTCATATAGTGTCACACGTATGTCCCTCCATGTATGTTTCATGTCACTGAACATAGTAACCTTGTGGAAATTATGAATAAAAACTTACAGAACTAGTTTCTTTAAAGTCTTGATGTTATGCAAAAGACAAGAATAGCTTGAGATAGAATTTCCAGTGATGGCAAAACATACCAACTCCAAATGGCTTTCTACAACTTAGATGGACATGAAAACATATATTCTGGGCAACTCTGTTGGATGCCTTGAAAAGTTTACTTGGTAACCATTAAGGCAGGATACAAAAAATGCATGTTTAAGTAAAATGGTTTGTTAAAATGTCAAGGTAAAAAAACAGTGATACCAATTAATGTGTTCAAATCTGTTTAAGTTAATACATGTTTTAAGTAGATATTTTAAAATTTTATTTAATTCCAATGAGACAACATAACTTTTTTTGTAGGTGACCCCAATAAATGTCACTAGATCACTTCCAGGATGAAACCAAGGCCTATGGAACAATGAGTTCTCATTTTTAATGCCAGTATATTTAATTAATAATTACACATTATTACCCAAAAATTTGTCACACCAGATGTAATTTCACCTTTTTGTCCAATGGGCTTCGATTCTTGTTGAGCAGCCTGGATATGCTTAGTTAAGGTTATGTCCACAAAGCATTTTATTAAAACCAGTGATTTCTCACATTCAAAACTAGATTCGTTTAAGATCCTGAGTTATGGAATAAATAAAACACATTCCTTTGGGGAAGAACAACAAGCATCAAAGAAGAGGCAAATTCTAGAATTTTATGCTGCAATGATATGGCTTTATCTTTTAGAGCAGCCTACATTTATTTTCATTTTGTACTTAAAATGAATCCAGAGGTATCATGGCTGAATTTGCTTTTTATACTTTTGATACAAATATCAAAGGTCATATTTCTATAATTATATAGAGGTTATATTTCTATAATTATAATTTAATTCTTCCTTTGATCAACATATATAAATAGACTAAAATATATTTAGTTTCTGAAATAACCACAAAATAATTTTAAAGAAATCCTATTTTGTATTAAGGAATAAATACTTACAGCCAATTGGATTATTTCATATCTTAAGACAACAAGGAATCCACTTCTGCAAATGTTTCAACTGCTTCATCTGGTCTTTTCTGAATAAACCTTGAATGGCCATGGCTCAAATCTGCTTGGTTCTTCTGTTCCATATAATCATCTTGCAGACCTCTAAACAGAATTAGGAGACAGCGTATAAATGCAATCTGCGGTAGGGGGGATTAATGATACAAAGGGTGAAGGCAAATGGATACACACCTTTTGTACTTTTAATATCCCCCCAACCCCACCACTGCCCCAAAACAGAGAGGAACGCTTTATAAGTCTGAAATGCTGACAGATCTATAAAGATTTTGTTGAGAAAGCGTTAGGATTCCCTGAAGCTCTTAAAAATATTTTCATGGCTGAATTGCCACAGAATCCTTTTGTACTCCACTTAGTTTTGAAAAAGCTTTCCACTACCAGCATCCTGGAACTGAGATCAGACCTTTAGTGAGGTTAGGGTTCAACCAGTGTCATGTATCTGAGGTTAACGTGGACTCTTGCCTTCATGAGATAAGGTCATTTGAACTGTTGGTTGTTTACTGTAGTCATGCTATGAAAGACAGGACCTATGGCCCAAAGAGGAAAATGTTTTTAAAGGAACCTATCGGCAGTGTTTAACTATGGGCAATTCTGATTTAATACTCTCATCAAAACTCTTAGTAAAAATGATCGAACATATTTTCAGTGTTTTCATATTTACAGAGCTCCTTCCATGTACTTTATGCTGTCAAACCCATACATTTGCCCTGAGAAAAGTATTGGTACTTCCAGGGATTACATTTAAAATATCTAATCAGCAGGGCAGTAAGTAAGAGTAGAAGGTGGCATGCCAGGCAGATGAAAAAGTGAGGAGGAACGAGACGGTGGGTGTGTGTCCAAATGTGAAACAGTGGCAGATAAACTCCTGTGGAAGAGCTGGATAGTGGAGGGGCTGGTCAGCCATGCCATGTGGGTTTTAACCTGGCAGTAATGAAGTTTTTAGAGAAAGTACATGATTAGATTTGTCCTAGAAAAATCATCCAGGTGTCAGTATTAAGAATGATTTTATTGTATTTTTTAAAAAAATGTTTAGTAATTTATTTGAGAGACAGAGAGAGAGAGAGAGAGAGAGTGAGCGCACACATGAGTAGGGGAGGAGCAAAGAGAGAGAGAGGGAAAGAATCCCAGGTGGGCTCCACCTTGTCAGTGTAGAGCCTGACATGGGACTTGATCTCAGTAATGGTGGGATCATGACCTGAGCTGAAATCAAAAGTTGGTCACTTACCCCCCACCCAGGGCCCCAAAGAATGATTTTAGAAGTCCAATAACGGAAGTGATTTTAGAAGTCCAATAATGGAAGTGATTTTAGTTATCCAGTTCAGAAATGAAGGCCTTAGTCTAGTTATCAATGAAGATAGTGTCCTCTATATTTACACAAGACATATTTGGAAGATACTAGGGAAATAGAGTTAACACATTTTGGTAATTGCTTTTGGGTAAGTGGGGCAAAGGAAAGGGAAGAGTCAAAGCTAGCTTCCAGGTTTCTGACTTGGGCAACTGGATGGATGGTGGTATAAATCATGAAGCTATTGAATAGAGATGAGACACCAGGTTAAATGGGGAAACAAGTTCAGTTGTAAACATATTGAATATATAGGCATATAAATATGGGACAAAGTAGAAATGTCTGCCAAACAATTCTCTCTCTCTCTTTTTTTAAAATGTTTATTTACTTAGAGTTTGAGTGGGGAGAGGCACAGAGAGAGAGGGAGAGAGAAAATATCAAGCAGGCTCCATGCTGTCAGTGCAAAGCCCAGCTTGGGGCTCAAACTCACGAAGCGTGAGATTATGACCTGAGCCAAAATCAACCAACAGAGCCACCCAGGCACTCCCCTACCAAACAATTGTTAATGTAGGCCTGTTTCATAGGAGGAAGACAGATTGGAGGTGTAGCTTCGATAGTTTCAGAGGAGAATAGGTGGTTGAAACCACAGAAGTGAAATGGATAATGAAAGAACATATGGAATAAGAAACAAAAAAGTCCGATGAAGAAGGCCTAGTGAGTACTACTACTTAATAGTCTCTTAATACACTTATGAATATATTAATTATTACTGGTTAAAAAAGAAATGTCTGTTTTAATTTTTTCATACCTTGAATGTTAATTATTTTTCTCACAAGCCCATTGACATCCTAAGAGTAATTTCTTGATTTGCCCTGTGTGGAAAAGCTTGATGAACTTTCTGAAAATGAATGACTAATTACTTAATTTCATAATGACATGTTGCTATTAAAAATATAATTGAAATATATTTAGTAAACGTAAGTTTTCAATTAATTACTTGATCCAAGCAGTTTAGAAAACCTGCTGTGTCCTTTTTCCAACACTCTCTGATCTGCTGTCTGCCTTCAACACTCTTGAAGCGCCTCTTGTCAGGGTCACCAGTGGCTTTCATATCTCCAAAGCTAATGAGCACTTTGCCATCATTAAGTTATTCATTCTCTCGGTAGCACTGGAACTTTTTACTGTTCTCTTCTTGAAACTCTTTCGTATACATGTTTGTAAATTCAAGGATTACCTCTGGAGAAGGATGCTCAGGAGACTGGTAACAATGACTGATTTGGAGAGGGACGTGGGAGGCAGGAGGAATTTCTTTTCACTGTGAGGTCTTCTATACTTCTTGAGTTTTGACCATCTGTGTAGATCATCTATTTAAGAAAATGATACAGGGGCGCCTGGGTGGCGCAGTCGGTTAAGCGTCCGACTTCAGCCAGGTCACAATCTCGCGGTCCGTGAGTTCGAGCCCCGCGTCAGGCTCTGGGCTGATGGCTCGGAGCCTGGAGCCTGTTTCCGATTCTGTGTCTCCCTCTCTCTCTGCCCCTCCCCCGTTCATGCTCTGTCTCTCTCTGTCCCAAAAATAAATAAAAAAAAAAAAAAAAAAAAAAAGAAAATGATACAATTTTATGAAAACAATTTTATACAAAAGTCTAAGAAGACTTAATTGCCTGAATTTCTACATAAATTTAATTTCTATATAATATGCACTTTAGTCACTATATGGTAGAAATGAAATATAAATGCAATCCTAAGATTTATTTGGTGTTTCTCTCACTATGTTTTAAATTACCTTTCTGTTGTTATGGGTGTAATAATTTAGGTCTTTTGATTCTAAGTGAAAGTTTCTGTTTAGAGTGTCTTATCCTTCTTTAAGTGTTAGATCTTGTTTCACAAAACAAGAGGTCCTAAGATGGGTAGTTCAGGGTTGATTTGGTGGCTGAACAATAGTATCAGAGACCCAAACTCTCTCCATGTTTTTATGCCAATATTCTTAATGCCAAGTGTTCTGTTGCTATGTTTATTGCCTTATAAACACAAATGGCTGGCTGGTCCATCTCCAGGCCTTGCCTGCAGGAGAAGAGCAAATGGTAAAACATATACTGATGAGTTGATGTCTTTAAAAAAGTTTTCCTGGAAGCACCACTGTGTAACTTCCATTTATAACTCTTTGCCATAACAGTGTTACTTGGTTTTGTTATGACTTTGTTAATTAACATTTGTTAAGTGGAGCACAGGGTGCCAGATGGCAAATCATGTTTTAATAACACATCATAAGAGAAATTGAAATAGAGAAGTTTATTACTTACAGGGCCTGGAAGAAGTACCTAGCATACCTCCAGGAACTTCACAGGAGATCACAGCAGAGTACAGATGAGAGAGGGGCAAAACCTGGGTCACTGCCTTTATTGAAAGGGTCTGTGCTTGAAGTGCTTAAGGGTTCCCAGGCCAGGGCCAGATTGGTCAATTCAGACCAGAAGAGTGGGGTTTTGATAAGACCCATAAGGGATCTTATGTCTTATTCAAAGGGAGCATAAGGCAAACAGGCACTGGAAGGTCAGGGAGGATGATCACAAGCCATTGGGAAGTTGCATCAGGAAGTAGCATTTGCCCGTGACTCTGTTTGCTGCTATCTAAGCCGTGCACTTGCATAAGAGGGCTAGTGTCAGTGTAAGGTTGCTGCAGCCTGCTTAACCAAACAACATGGATGCCAAGGCAGGAATACCATGAAGTAGCTTAGCTAAACTCTCAACAGACTTTCACTTGATACAAAGATGACTGGAGAGCTGAGTACTATTACTGGGCATATTTCTGTCCCCAGACTCCCCCTACAAATGAAGACTCAGATATTAAGGAAAAAAGACATTAAGTTGGCAATAGCCATGCAGCAGAGTTGGCTCATTATTAATTAATTCATTATTTATCAAGTATATATTGAGAGTTCATCACGTAACAAGAATTTTTCTGGATCCTGGAAATAGTACAGAAAACAAAATAAGACAAATCTTTTTCTCAATGACATATGATTGACATATCATTATATTAGTTTCAGGTGTACAATGTAATGAGTCAATATTTGTATATATTATAAATGTATCACCACAATATCAACATTATTGAAGCAATGAAATATTATTATTAGAAATGAATCTGTATCATCTATTTTACATATAGGAGTTCCATGTACCATTTTTGGGTAATGTGTATTCAAGAAGGTGAAAATCTAGAAAAATGAACATAGTTGTAAAGCTGGCTTTTACCTGGGGGCATTTTCTGAACCTGAGTGAAATGGAGTTTAACTTAGCCTGGCCTGGCCTGGTGGTCATGAAAGAAATGAAGTGAAGACGTAAGCCCACCCAGTATGGAGGATCAATATTCAAGACTCCCTTATACAAATATAGGACTTCAGGTGGCTACATGCCCAGTATAAAAGTGAACTAGAAATAAATCTGCTAACCCCAAACTCCAGGTAACTGAAAGCAAAATTATCTGTCTTGAAACTGAATACTAAGATAAATGGGGAAAAATTATCTCTGAGAATGCATAATTATAACTCATTCTCAGTTGGGTTTTCAGCCCTCAATTCTCACTATTTGAGTGGAAAAAAAACCATTAAGAATACCTTAAGACTAGAGTTTGTGGTTGGTAGAGCCTGTAGTCACCTGTCAGAAACAAATATATATCCTCTCTGAAGAAATTCCAACTTTAAATCAGGTCCCAACAGATTCTCAGAGACAATAAAGAGTTTTAAAAACTGTAAGGTTATAGGGAAAAAAAATTACAGAAAAAGAAAAAAAGACTGAAGAATCAAATTGGCCAAGACTTCAGGTACTGTAATCGTATTTGATATATTTGAAGAAATGAAAGAAGGGAATCAAAATATGAATAAAAAGCAAAAGGTAATTTCAAAAATGAACTTCTAGAAAAGAAGACATATTAAATAGCATATGAGACCCATTTGAAGGTAGAAATTACAGGACTGGAAAGAGACCTGCGGGAGTTATCCAGACTGCAGCACAAAGAGGCAATGGAATGGAAAGTGTGAACAGGAGCTTAAAAGGTATGGAGGGTGAAAAGAGGGGAGGGGCGCCCACACAAAAGGGGGAGCACATTGTGGGAAGAGGGGAATGGCGGGTGGAGTAGACTTGTCCAACATACATTTAGTTGGTGTTTCAGAAGGAGAAGAGAGGGAGAGGAGAGAAGATGCATCGTTTGAAAAGATAATGGATGAGAATTCTTCAGAGTCCATGAAAGGTATCAAACCATAGATTTAAAAAAAAGCCTAGTTACCCCAAGCAAGGTAGATATGAGAGAAATCCAGAAAATCCACACCCAGATACATTATGGTGAATCTGAAGAATGCCAAAAACTAAGAGAAAAGTTTAAAAGCAACCAGAGAGAGAGAGAAAACACACACACACACACACACACACACACACACACACACACACACACACACACACCAGATTACTGCCTTTAAAGTACTATAGCTACAATTAGAGTTAGAACTGGCTTCCCATTGGCAACAACAGGAACAGAAGACTGCAGTGGTCATTACAATGAGTGAGGAAATAAACAATCATCTAGAATTCCATTCCCAGTGAAAATACATTTCAAAAGTAAGGTAACCAAAAAACAAAAACCAAATGCCAAGAGTTTGCCTCATACAAAAAGTTCTGTATGTTTACTTCAGGCAGAAGGAAAATGACCTCAGGTGAAAGTTCTGAGTAGCAAGAAGGAATAATAAAAGAAAATATCAATAATGCTAAATAAGCATTGACTGTGTAAGACAATAGCAATTATATTTTATAAATTAAAATTTAAAACCAAAATACTTGACAAAAGAGCATATATATTTAGAAGGAGTCATCAGAATTAAAGATCTTTGTTCAGAGGTCAGTGAAAACACTGAATAAATTTGAATGTTGATAAGTTATATTTGCATGTTTAAATTTTTATGCAAAGAAAAGAAATGGAGTTACAACTTAACTAGTTTCTAAGTAGATTGCCCATTCCACTAGCCTAGGCTACAGCATTCTGATAAGCCTTGTTTATGTTAAAATTTACATATCCTAGCACAGAATCTAATGTACAAGAAACAATTTCCATGGTCAGATTTTGACTGCCCATGTATAGAGAAGGTTGGAGTGAGTCAGTGTCTCATCTATCACTACTTCTCTGATAGCCTGATTTTCACAGGACTTTGTTCCTTCACACCTGTCAGGAGAGGATATGAATAGCATAGCCTCTAGGAATACACACTGGTTTTTTGTTTTCTTTTTGTGTGATGAAAAGTTGATGCTTTAATATTACAGTGAAGATAACCTAGGATTTACAAGTGCTGAACTTTTTGTAATGGATTTCTCAAATGCCTGTTTTAATCAATGGTAGGCAAAGACCTTTAGGTAATTATTTCTTCATACTTTATATTCTCTTTTAATGAGGTCTGTTCCTCATTTGATGGGGAAAAAGCATACATAAGCTAAGTAAGCTCTCAGAAATCATAACAACACTTACACTGTTTATACGGCATTTTATTGTTTTCAGAGTACTTAGGCAAACATTGTTTCATCCAGAAAAGAATTTCAGGAAGTAGGAAAAAAAAAGATGTTAAGCTTATTTTCAGGAGTTGGAACTACAGGTTAGAAAGATTAAGTGATATAGGTAAATTCACACAACTTGTGATTGACAGGAGTGAAGAACCCTTCTGATTTCTAGCCTGGTGCCTTTCTTACTACTCAAGACTCTTCTAAACAAAGAGTTTGCCACATTAAGGACACAGAAACTCAGCTTTGAAAATTTTGCATTGAGAAGTTTGTATTTGCATGTCTAGCAGATTCTGAATAGGAGAGAGAGAGAGATTTTGATATGCCACTATAGGAAACCAAAATCTCTTTTTAGTTAAAACATTAAAAAATACATTTAATGGGAAAATTTCAGATTTTCCAAACCTTAATATTACCTTCACAGTGCTGGATTGTATGCGTTATGTAGCACATAAGGATAAGATTTTTCTACTTAATAGTATTTTATGGTAGCACTATAGGTTAGATATAGTGGTTTTGTTTGGGATCAAACTTCATTCAAAGCCATATTCCTACATGTGGATTTACTTTATCTTTTTCCTTTTCCTTTCTAATCTGTCACAAAAATATTTTGGACCTGAGCACCCATTTCTCAGAAGCTGAACATTTCTCATGAAAGAAAATTGTTAAAAGAAAAAACAACCTCAAAAAACAGTTAAGGAGGGGTTCCTGTGTGGCTCAGTCAGTTAAACGTCTGAGTCGATCTCAGCTCAGGTATTGAGCTGAGGTCTTGATTTCAGGGTCATGAGTTCAAGCCCTGCATTGGGTTCTGCCCTGGGTGTGGAGCCTACTTAAAAAAAAAAAGAAAGAAAGAAAGAAAAAGAAAAAAGAAAAGAAAAGAGAAAGAAAAAACAAAAACAGTGGGGAGACAACTTCAGAGTTGTTGACTAGAATTTGTAGATATTTAATAATTCATCTCAATTTTGTTTGTCTCTAAAATTTTTTTTTAGTGTTTACTTATTTTTGAGAGTGGGAGAGATAGAGTGCAAGCTGGGGAGGAGCAGAGAGAGAGAATACAGAATGTGAAGCAGGCTCCATCCAGGCTCTGAGCTGTCAGGACAGAGCCCTACGTGGGGCTCGAACACATAAGCCGTGAAATCATGACCTGAGCCAAGGTCAGATGCTTAATGGACTGAGCCACACAGGTTCCCCCCAATTTTGTTTGTCTTTTATGTACTACTCAAATTCTCTGGCATTGTTACTTTTTAAGGCTTAAGTGAGAGTAGATTGGCCCAAAGCCTCACTCTGAAGCGGCTGATGCCCTTGAAAGGACTGTGATTAGTATTGTTATCCCTTCTTTCTTTACAAAGCCAGTCTAGAGCTGTATTACCTGTAACATTTAAGAATAAATTAAGTTCTAGCCAATGAGAAACCTTTTGAAACCAATCAATGAAGAGTCCATCTCTGATAAAAATTATAGCTTAAAAACTTACCTTTACCTCAGAAGAGGTTTTTTTTTTAAGTTGGAAATGCAACTATGATTTTAATTCCGTATTCTCTGAATTTTTAAAAATAAAGACGTATGTTCTGTGAAAATAAAATAATTCAGAAACCTTATGGTCATAAATTAGTTTCCTGGCCACTCCTCATCTCCATTCACAACCCAGTCAACGTTAAAACGAAAACAAAAACAGCCTCTACTCTTTTAAGTTTCTAGTGATTTCTTCCTGAACTAAAAATACCTCTATTTTTTGAACCTGTCTATTGATTCCTCCACAGTAAAAAAAATAAAGCTGTAGATCACTTATATGACATCTTCACTCTCCTCTTCTGCTCAGTGTTTCAGGGTTCACTTATTTTTAGCTCCTAGATTGGTTACTTTTGCTAACTTGAAATCACATACTTCTTATTGTTCCATCTATTGTGGTCTGTGTCTTAACTCTCTTGCTCTGTGGAGGGATGTAAACGCAGTGCACCTGTCCTTGTTTCTGTTTGCCCTCCCTTCTTCTCTTTCCACCTGCCTCTTTCTAACAGCTAGAATTTCAGTGTTTCATCTTAGACATTATTACCATTTAGATTGTGCTCTCCTACTCTAGTAGAGACTTTCATGCTTTGTCCACTTGGTTGACCTGGAAAGTGGACAATTTGTAAATGGCATGTTCATTGTTAATAACCATGTAAATATTGTTAACTGGCCTTGGCAGTGTGTCAGTGTCCAAGTCCCTTAATTACCAGCCCAGTCCTGGCAAGATCAAATATATTCTCTTTTCTTCTACTTTACCTCTTGCTTAAAAGTCCTATTTTTGTTTGGCTTATATCTGGCCCACAACTCTCATGATGGTTTAGAATGCCCCAGTGGAGAAATTTCTACCTGCCTACTTTCTAACTAAAAAATGTTTCTAGGTCTTCCATTATTTCTATGCTGTAAATTATACTTTTTGTTTTACTTTCTTTTTTCCTGAGTAGTTTGCCATCCCACACCAGTCTGAATCAGTGGTTTAGCTATGCCTGCTGCCTACCTGTCTTCTTAGGACTGTTTTCCTGAATTAGATCCTAACTTCCTTTAAAAGAATCTCTGTTAAAGACAGCTATTTTTTTTTCTTTTGTAAGAATTGAGTTTTGATTTTAAAAAATTGATAACTTATCTTGATTTGTGTTTTAAGGTAACACACTTTTGAAAAAGGAAACAAGGTACTGAACATTGGCTGAGGTCTGATTTATTTGCAAATTTTAGAGAAATGTCTATGGTAGCCTTTGCCAGTTGATGTTATCTGGAGTGAAACATGTTCATTTACTTTTCTTTCATCAGAAAATTTGTTACTGCACTTAATTATATAATTACAAAATGAAACATCAATAAATAATGACTTTTCAGTAGCTATAAATGAAGTGCACTTTTGCTCTTTGCTTGGGTTCATTATTTGGCTCAAGAAATTTTAAACAAGTATTCCTTTCCATAATCCTGCAAAGTAAGTATAATCTCTATTGTATATATGGGGAAACAGGCTAGGAAGGTTGTTATATAACATATCCCCAAACAACTGTGTAGTTAGTAGCAAAACTATGATTAAATTCATATCTAGTATATTCTGGGTTTTTTTTGTAGGCAAATATTCTCGTGGGTGGTTTTTCCTGGGGATGAGTAACAAAGATAGAAGACTATTCCTTGCCCTGTTACAATGCACAGAAATATTGAAGCATGTTGAGAAATTTCCAACTGATACAATTACTCCTCTAGAGTTGTCTAAATTTTTCTTAGTAGTGTAGATAATTAGACATAGAGAAAGTAGATATTAAACTCTGAAAGAACACAGGTCTGAGTTGAGAGATTTTAACTTGGTTAAGAATCACAATAGGATCTTTAGATAAAATTTCCAAAGGAAATTTTCATGACTTGATTTTCAAACTTAGAATGATATTCACATTCAGATCTCCACATTAAGGGAAAAAACTAAAGGATGTTTATTTTCTTAGGTAATAAAGAGACACATTGAAAAGTCACTCTGTGCTCAGTGCCCATGTGCCACTATGTAAGATAATTGTTTGAGTGGAGTCCTTTGCTATAAATGAAAAATATGGGTTTTCTCTAGGCCAGTGACTATAAAAATCAAACATAAACATATGGCCCCAAATTTGAAAGAAAACAAGACTAAACAAACAAAAAAGATTATTGAAAGTTTAGAAAGGTAGTTTATATATTGTTCACATTCCGGCCTTGGAAATATTATTCTTTAAAAGAAAGTTATAGGTAATAATGGAGTGAAGGAAAGGAATCTGTGTTCAGATATATTCTGTTTTAGCTTGAAAATATTAAGCCCTAAAAAACTTACCATATGGACCTTCTGGAAAATTAGCACAGTCCCCAGATTTTTGACATTGTCTTCCCAGCAGGCATCACTGCAGTCATTATTAAATTATCTCTTTAGGTCATCACAATGCAGTTTCCCATTCAATATGACCTTCTCCAAAGTTACAATGATAACAGCATGGTATTTGTAACAAGTGGCTAGTTAAGACCAAGCCTATAAGCAATATGGAGCACTTGTAGAAATACCATTATCTGTTGAATTTCAAGAGGTTCTAGCTGTTTACATAATTTTGATAAACTTAATGAAATCCAGCTTGCTTCCAGAATTGAATTATTTGAGCCAAAGATATACATACCCTATAAATATGGCATATGAAAAGCTTAGTTTTCAAAAAATGTATTGTAACTTAGAACCTAGTATATTTACCACACAGGTAATGATATATTTTTATTGTGGCAAATAAAAGAGAAAAGAGAAAAACAAATGCTAGTACTTCAAATTTCTCAAAGGTGATCAGGATTTCCAAAGAGAAATCTACTATATCTAAAGCTTTCTTCCCACAACTCATTTTATAATATAAGTTATGAGACTCTCTCATTCCATCTCTATGTGTCCATCTCTTAGTTTGAGTAGTATGGATGATAATTCCTAAATTCACTATTGCTGAATTACTACCATGTTTATTTACTCAGGTAGTATTTGAAGTATTCCTAATACATGAAGATTCAATGGTGATCAAGTTGTCATTCTACCCTCTGGGATCTTTTTGGTTCAGTTCTTTATTTCTCCCAGCTTGTGAAATAAAACAGAGAAAAATAGGGAAGAAATAGGGGTTTGTAACAAAGACCAATGATTTTCTTTTAACATCTCAGATCAAGATCCTGATTCTGATGGAAGTTTTCAAGTTCTTGATTGGTTAAACCACTCATTGCTAGGATAAGGGCATACAATTTATTCCTTGGAACTTTACAAAACCACTTTGTACGGGAGAAAATTTTGTACTGATAATTAAGAAAAATGTACATATCAAATGTGTTCTAAGTTCCTGGGAAATAGAAGGAAAAAGAACCACACTTTTATAGTGGTGATCTTATAAATGGCACAGACTTGTTCTAACAGCAGTGTGTAATTAAATTATTTTCACCATTTAAATTTGTGTCCATAAGAAATGCAGCATTTGACAAAGTTTGCAAGATAAAATCCCTCATAGATTATTCCTTATTTAAGGATTGTAAATGGTGTCTTCAGCATGTTAGTTTTTCAACTTTAAAGTACCTAAGGACAATCACTTCATTTTCCTCTCTTCAAAAATCTGGTATTTACAGGCACCTGGGTGGCTCAATTGGTTAAGCATTCAACTTTTGGTTTAGGCTCAGGTCATGATCTTGCAGTTCATGACATCAAGCCCCACATTAGGCTCTGTGCTGACAGCACGGAGCCTGGTTGGGATTGTCTCTCCCTCTCTCTGCCCCTCCCCCCTCTCAAAGTATATAAATAAATAAACTTAAAAAATAAATCAATGGTACTTAGGAGTGACATCAATGTCATGGCAGCATGAGTCTTCCCATTTATATTGCCCCTTCAGTTTACAGCCAGTGGGACATCCATAACCCAACAGAAGTTCCTCAGCAGGGCAGGCTATGACACCGCAGGGATCCATATGTCTGTGCACTTGAGAGTGGGTGGGTTGGACCTCATAGAGGTGGCGAACTGAGGGACAGTGGTGGAACTGGGGTAACAGTGGCAGTGACTACACCTGTGACCCCAGTGGCACAAACAACAACGGCAGCCCTGGTGACCCCTCTGACAGAGCAGGTGGGAGTTGGGAAATGTGCACTCCCAAATATAGCCAGCAGATAGTTCCAGTAAGAGAAATAGAAAATTTGTGCTGTCTCATCACTTTCTGGAAAACAAAAGAAAGGGCTCTAATTCCCAAACTATTGAACTGTTAAAATCAGACAAAGCTTTACCCAAATTAAAACTTAGTAAAGCTTTACCCAAATAAGAAAGGTTCTCATTATTTCAAATGAACTATCAGAGGCACATTTCATTAAGCACCACGAAAAATCATGGTAATATGGTGTCACAAAAAGAAAATGACAATTCTCCAGCAACCCACATTCAACCTTATGGAATCTAACTGATAGAGAATTCAAAATATCTGTCATGAAGAAATTCAACAAACTACAAAACCATTTAAAAACATCAGAAAGGCATTTCAGTGAACTCAGGAGAAAAATGAATGAACAGAAAGAATAATTTACCAAAGAGATTAACATTGCAAAAAAGAACCAAGCAGAAATTCTGAAGTTGAAGAACTCAATAAATGAGATGAAGAATGCATTAGGAAGCACTGGAAAAAGAATAGATCAGATGGAAGTGAGAATAAGCACTCTGAAAGGCAGAATCTAGAAATGAGTCAGGTGGAATGGGAGAGAGCTAAGATCTTTTTAAAACTTTTTTAGGTTTATTCATTTTGAGAGAGAGAGAGTGTAAGTGGGGGAGGGACGGGGCGGGGGAAGGGAGAGAGAGAGAGAGGGAGACACAGAATCCAAAGCTGGCTCCAGGCTCTGAGCTGTCAGCACAGAGCCCGAGGCAGGGCTTCAACTCACCAGCAATGGGTTTATGACCTGAGCCAAAGTCAGATGCTTAACCAACTGAGCCACCCAGGTGCCCTGAGCATTAAGATTTAAAAAAAAAAAATTTAATGTTTATTTATTTTTGAGAGAGAGAGAGAGAGAGACAGATCATGAGCGGGGAAGGGGCAGAGAGAGAGGGAGACACAGAATCTGAAGCAGGCTCCAGCCTCTTAGCTGTCAGCACAGAGCCCAAGGCAGGGCTCGAACTCACTATCCGGAGATCTTGACCTGAGCCGAAGTCAGACACTGAACCGACTGAGCCACCCAGGTGCCCCGGATCTAAGATATTTTTGAAGTGAAGAACCCTTTGAGAGCTATTAATCTCCGTTAGGAAAGCCAACATAAGAATAAAGTGTATACCAGAAGGAGAAGGAGGTATTTAGAGAAATAACAGCTGAGAACTTCATGAACCTGGGGAAATAACTAGATATACAAATCCAGGACGTTAATAGACCAGCTTATTATCTCAATGCGAAGATACCCTCTCCACGACACATTATAATGAAGTTGTCAGAAGTCAATAATGAAGAATCTTAAGGGCAGCCAGGGCAATCCTGGAAGAAAACATGCAGAAGAAGCTCATAGTTATTGGTCTCAGCAATGGTTTTTTGAACATGATGCCAAAAGTGGAAACAAAAGCAAAAATCAACAAATGGGGACTATATCAAACTCAAAACCTTCTTTAGAGCAAGAGTAACAAAACAATGACATGGCAGCCTAGAGAATAGAAAATGGTTTTGCAAATCATGTATTGGATAAGGGGCTAATATCCCCAAAATATAAACTCACACAACTTAATAACAAAACCCCAAATAATCTGATCAAAAAAATGGGCAGAAGAACTAAATAGACATTTTCCAAAGAAGACATTAAAATGGCAACAAGGCACATGAAAAGATGCTCAACATCACTAATCGTTAGGGAGATGCAAACAAAAACTACAATCAGATATCATTTCATACCTGTTAGAATGGCTTTCATCAAGAAGATAAGAGACAACTGCTGGTGAGTATGTGGTTAAAAGGAAACCCTCATGCACTGTTGGTGGGAATGTAAATTAGTCCAACCACTATGGAAAAAAAAGTGGTTGCTCCCCAAAAAATTAAAAGTAGATTTTCCATACAATCCAGTAATTCCACTTCTGAATGTGTGCCCAAAAGAAATGAAAAACTATTGCACAGAGACACATGCACACCCATGTTTATCACAGTATTATTTACAATAGCTAAGATATGGAAACAATACAAATGCCCCTCAATGGATAAGTGAGTAAAACAGAAGGAGGAGGAGGAGGAGGAGGAGGAAGAGAAGGAGGAGGAGGAGGAGGAGGAGGAGGAGGAGGAGGAGGAGGAGGAGGAGGAGAAGTTGGAATGGAATATTATTCAGCCATGAAAAAGAAAGATATCTTGCTATTTGAGACAACAGGGATGTTCCTTGAGCACATTATGCTAAACAAGATAAGTCAGAGAAAGACAAATATTGTATGATATCACTTATATATGGAATCTAAAAAAGTCAAACCTAGGCATCTCTGTGGTTCAATCAGCATGTTTGGTTGTTAAAAAAAAGTCAGGCCTATTGGGGTGCCTGGGTGGCTCAGTCGGTTAAGTGTCTGACTTCGGCTCAGGTCATGATCTAGTGGTTTGTGGGTTCAAGGCCCAAGTTGGGCTCTGTGCTGACAGCTAAGAGCCTGGAGCCTGCTTCGGATTCTGAGTCTCCCTCTCTCTCTTCCCCTCCTCTGCTTGCACTCTGTCTCTGCCTCTCTCAAAAATAAACATTGAAAAAAAAAGTCAAGCCTATAAAAAACCAAGGAGTAAAACAGTGGTTACCAGGAGATAATGGTGGTGGGGGGGATGATATTGATGATGTTTAAAATACAAACTTGTAAGGAGCCATACATACTTATAAACAAGTACTTACATACTTGTAAACAAGCCATACATATCCAATGCACAATATAATGAATACAGACAATAATATTCTACTGTAATGACATAATGTGGTGAAGATCACCTCAATTGCAATCATAATACCTAAATATTTCAAAGTAATACACTGTACATCTTATATTTATAAAATGCAATGTCAAATTTATTAAATAAGAAAATGTTTCCAATAAACACTTGAGATAATAATCCCAATTCTAAAAATAATTTGAAAAGTAAAATTTTGAAAAAATTGAAAAAAAGTTAACAGTGCTCAATGCATACAGTTCCAAAACTGGGAGATTAAGATGGAAATGTCCAGTCTCTAATGATAATACCTATGCAGTCAATAATACTCTATGAATAAAAGTTATTATTTATAACTGAAAACAGATGTGGCCAGGTTCTCATGGGAAATCTCTAGAGATATTTTGCCCCTGTGACCACATTAAATCAGGAAATGACACTTTGTCACAGCCTGAAAAAGCAAACCCAAGCCCAGAAGGTTTTAACAAGGATTACAGGTTACTGAGAATGTTGTTGATAGATAGAGGAAAAAATATATAATATTATAGCCCACTTGACAATACATGGTCAAAATTCCCATTAAACATTTTCAAACTCCTTCTTTAGGAAATCTTCTTCAGCCAAAATCCACCTCAACCACGTCTATATCCAGCTGTCTTCAAGCCTCTCTTTCTTTGCTGCTGCTAACAGCCACCTCTTAATTCCAGATATGCTCTTGTCCTACCTTCTCTCTAGCTTCTTCTCTTTTGTGTACTCCCATTTATCACTGAGTTCAGCAAGCAAGGCATCCTCTCCAGGGTCAACTCACTTTAGCAAATAGCAGGAGATTGTATATTAAAACAAAATCATACAACTATTTTTTATTGTATTTTGAAAGATTACAGCCATTATCTTTTTTTGACACATTAAATAGAGAAATGTGAGCAGAAATGAAAATTACATGAAGATGACATCAATTGGAGTTATTTCTAGTTTCATTTCGTGTAGGGCATGATAAATTTCAAATGGTCTCCTCTATGGGAAAAGTATTTCAAACCAATTTTCTTCATTTGCCAGGCAAAAGAAAGCATGGTATACTTTTCTTCTGTGGGCTAATACAGAAAGCAACTACACTTCAGTTTTCAAACCAATAAATAAAAAATAACTCATTAATTTGAGGGTAACTGGTACCAAAAACCAGGCACAGCTGTGGAATCTTTTGCATACTCTCCCATCAGTAAGAACTGAAATTCAACTCAAATTAATTTTAGCAAAAAATGGGGGATTTATTAGAATAACATCGGGATAGTTCATGCAGTTTAAGGAGTCTCCTGGAACCTGACAACACTGGGGAAACTCAGGACTTGAACATTGGAGTTGATCCCCAGGATTCTCTGATTTTATCTTCCATTTATGCCATATCTTGGATGAGAATATGACAGCCAGGAGTTGTGGGGTCACACCTGTGTCCCAACCAGGGAAGGAGGCCCTACTTTGCTAATTCCACTTTAGGAAAGGGCCACAGATAGCCTCTGATTTGCTCAATTTGTTAGCAACCACACCCGAGCCAGTCACTGCAGCAAAAAGTAAAGATGCAATGCTTATCTCAGGCACACTGTCACCTATGCAGGGAGGGACTCCCTCTACCCAGGAGAGGCATTAGCACTGGGTAGACAAAATCATAATTGACAGAGCAGTGATTTTCAGGATAACTATCATTATATTTATTAATGGCTTGAACAACATTGTTTTTTTTTTTTTAAATATAATGCAAAACTGATTTTTGGTGTGGAAAACGTGGAGGACTAATTTTTCAATGTGGTATACATGACTCTTTTTACTTTACATCTCAAAGTGGGAAAGATTGGTATAAATCTTTTATAATGCATGTTGAAATGATCATTGCCAAAATCACACTATTCTTATTTGCCTTCTTGGCTCCATCTGTCTTTTCCTGCAAAGAGAATCTTGTTCATGTTAAAATAGATTATTTCTTGAGGCTCTAATTATGTACAAGGGGAAACACAGCTGTGAATTCATCATTGTCATTGAAGCTTCCATGTATTACTTTATAAGTACACACTTACATAGTATGAGCTGCCATACAGACAAAATAATCGTCAGTAATCCTGACTTCTGTTATGGTTGCCACTGGCAAAGATAAATTTGTGGGTGGCTTAGACATATGCATATGTAGATAAATTTAAGTTCATTTGAGAGTAATGATAACTCTGGAATCCTATGCTTAAAGTATCGGCCAGAAGAAGCCATTGGGTATCTTGGATTTGTCTTAAGAATGATATGCCTATAAAGAAGGATTCTATAAGGGATTCATAGGATTAAAAAATAATGCTAACAAATTAAGCAGCAAAGAAGGAATCTCTACCTGGAAAAGTATATTTTATTTTTCTTTAAAAAATAAGTAAATTAATTATTAAAATTTCCCACAACTGACACTCACTTAATTTGAAGAATTTTTCATTGCTCTCAGCAAAATACCATAAAAAAGAATGGCCTTTATATTTTCAAAAACTCATAACAGTGCGTTAAATAATAGCGACAGTAATTAAAACAATAAATTAAAGGAAAAAGGCAAATAAATCAATTCTGTTTAACAATTCTTATGTCCCATGCATTCTGGTTGGTACATAAATTTCTTATCTTGACCTAACATGTATCTGAGAGCTATAATTCCCCTTTCAAGGATATGGGGGATGAAAGCTTCAGAGATTAAGCAATTAGTCAAAGAAACACACCTATTAAGAGTCGATGTTTTCACATCATACACAGAAATGAACTGTAAATGGATTAAAGACTTGAATGTAAGACTTGGAACCATGAAACTTCTAGAAGAAAACAGGCAGTAAGCTCATTGACATAAGTTTTGGCAATGATTTTTTGAATGTGCCATCAAAAGCAAAAGCAACAAAAGCAAAAATAAACAAATGGGACTACATCAAACTAAAAAGCTGCACAGCAAAGGAAATCATTAACAAAATGGAAAGGTAACTTATTGAATGGGAGAAAATATTTGCAAATCATGCATCTGATAAGGGGCTAATATACAAAATATAGAAAGAACTCACATAACTCAATAGTAACAACAACAAAAAATCCAATAAAAAATAGGCAGAGGATCTGAATAGATATTTTTCCAAAGAAGACATTCACATGACCAAGAGATACATGAAGCATCATTAAGCATCAGAGATATGCCAATCAAAACCACAATGGGATATGATTTCACATCACTGAAAAAGGCTATTATCAAAACAACAAAAAACAACAGTATTGGCAAGAATGTAAAGGAAAAGGAACCCTCATGCACTGTTGGTGGAAATCTGAATTAGTTCAGCCACTATGGAAAACAGTATGGAGTTTCTTCAAGAAATTAAAAAAATAACTACCATATGATCGAGCATTTCTACTTCTGGATATTTATCCAAAGAAAACAAAAACACTAACTCAAAAAGATAAATGCACCTCCATGTTCATTGCAACATTATTTATAATAGATAAATATGTAAACTGAACCAAAGTGTCCATTCAGTGGTTGAATGGATAAAAAACTTGTGGTATATACATATTAATATACACAATGGAATATTGCTCATCCATAAAAAAGAATAAAATTTTTCCATTTGCATCAACATAGATGGACCTTGAGGGCATTATGCTAAGTGAAGTAACTCAGACAGACAAATGCTGTATGATTTCTCTTATATGTGGAATCAGAGAAAACAAAAACCCAAACCAAGTTTCTATACAGATTGGTGGTTGCCAGAGGCAAGAGGAGAGAGAGGAGACATGGGTGAAAGGGGTCAAAAGGTTAAAAAAAGAAGCCTTAGCAGGAGGAGTGCGAACATCTGTTGTACGCTTACTGTGTGCCAGACACTGGGCTGGAGGCTGTAGTGTTTGGTTTAATCTTCCCGACATCTCTGTAAAGTATCATTCTTTTGATTTCACAAAAGTGGAAACCGACTCAGAAAGGTCAAGTTATGTGCTTCAGGTCACACAGCTGGAAAATAATGGACTGGGATGGAATCCCAGGACCAGCTGATTGTTTTTGCATAGGATAGTTTTTCCTGACAGTCATGTAATGTAATCATGGCCACAGCCAGAAAATCGCTACTGCCAGTGCATTCTACAAGGTCAGTGCACACACAGGTGCCCCTTCAATCCCAACTAGTTGAATTGGTTTGAGATGTCTGCAGGACACATGTTGTTCAATGAATGTGAGGAAAGAGCACAGAAGGATGCATTGGACCATCCATACTCCTGGAAGAATTTGGACTATGGCAAATGTGCCTTGAAGGAATCCTGTAACTCACATACAGAGTGTTCATCTCCAGTTTGATGTTCTTGAGCAGAGGGGAAAGGTTTGTTTGCTTCCTGAACACTCCATGTCAGCCCTTGGGAAAAAATAAAGCCCCCTGGCATTAGGAGAACTGAGCCAGAGGAAGCCACGTGGCCCAACTCCAACAGCAAGAAGGGGTTCTGCAAATCCAGATTTGTATGGGAAATCTTCCTAGTATTTAATTAAGGTACAATTTTGTTATAAGACATTCTGGTCAAAGACAGAAGGTCTACATGCTAGATGCATCCCAGGGACACTGACAGCCTTGAGACAGTGTTAGTTTAATCTTGGAGACCTTGGTCCTGGCTTTCCATAGAACAGGCAGCCAGTTTCCTCTCTCTTGTGATTATCAGTCAGCATCGATCATGACCTAAATAAATAAATAAATAAATGCACCAATATCCAAACCTTATTTGCAAGTTATCTATTTATTTATTGAACCAGTATTTATTGGACATTCAATAAGGGACCAGGTCACATAAGAGATAGGACTACAACAGGAAAAAAAAACAAGGGACTGGAAACACTTCGCTTGTGGAGCTTAAATGCGAATGTCATAAATAAGACCCAATACAACTAGTGATGTTTGTCTGGTGTGAACACATCCAACCAGTATGTCTGGTCTTTCATTGAATAAGCCCCTTGATTTCACTGGATTAGTTTCAGATCAAGAAAGCCCAGGCCTATGTCTTGTCCTGTACTGTTGATTAATGGAGCTCTTCCATTTCACATCAGTGTTTGATTTGATCTCTGCCCTGGGCCCCAGTAAGAAATGAGAGTAACAATCATCAACCACCTATTTGGTCAATCTAAATTATATTCCTACTGAGGGTCTGATTCTTGATTCTGTTTCTTGATTCTTTTTCTTTTAAAAATTTCAGTATAGTAAATTCTGTGATCCTAATTTTTATTTTATTTTTCTTGTTTATTTATTTATTTTGACAGAGAGACTGAAAGCATGAGAGGGGGAAGGGCAGAGAGAGAGAGGGAGAGAGAGAATTTCAAGTAGGCTCCGTGCTGTCAGCATAGAGCCCAATGTGAGGCTCAATCTCACGAACCATGAGATCATGACTGGATCTGAAATCAAGAGTCAGACACTTAATCAACTGAGCCATGCAGTGATCCTAATTTTAGCTGTGATTTGAATACATAAGTCATCTCTGATTCCATGGGTTAAATGTAAAAGGCACTTAGCCTATTTTCAGAATAGGCTGACCTTTCCTAAGGCAAATTGTGAGAATTCTAGTTTACACTTTCCCCTCAAGTTTAATGAAATCGTACAGATCTGACCAAACACCTCAGAAGGAATTATGGATGTGGATGAAATCTGAGATTGTTAACCAGTTCTGCCCTGGGGAGGAGGTAGTCTCCCAGTGACAAATCTTAATGACTGGGTAAGATACCATGGAGTGAGATTAAGGGCATCCCAGATAGAGAGGCCAACTGAGCAAACCCAGAGACTCTGAACATTGAGGCTGGAGGACAAGTTGGCTGATTCAAGGAACTAGATTCAGAGGGATTAAATCGCTTGACAAGAGTCAGTTGATAAAACCCAGCTTTTGAGTCAAAGTTCAGAGTTTTTGTACAACACGGTGACTGTAGTTAATAATACTATATTACATATTCAAAAGTTGCTAACAGAATAAATCTTGCAAGAAAATAACTTTTTATAAGTATGTATGGTGACAGATGTTCACTAGACTTAATTGTGGTAATCATTTCACAATGTATGCAAGTATCAAATCATTATGTTGTACACCTGGAACTAATATATATCAAGTATAAAAACAAAACAAAAGAAAAAACCAAAGTTCATTGTTTGTTTTTTAATAAGCCATTACTTTTCAAGTTAAAAAATGTTTTAAAAGTATTTTATTTGTTCAGTAATGTTATATTTTAATGGGTACATAGTGCTTTTGCTTGGCATCAATTGAGTTGGTTTTCAAACAATGCAACATTACACCATCTGGGGTGATTACTGATCTCTCCATACCTTTGGATGACTCTGCCAACAGGGGCCGGGATCTATTCTGTTCCAATTTGAGTTGCTGTATATGTCCATATAGCAAAACAGAAAGTGGCTCCATCAGCTAATAAGGCACTGTCATATTTGTCAGGGAAACCACTTATACATTTCTGATGCTTCTGCTTTGCCATTGTTTGCTGAATGCTTCTACCTTGGAAACCACCAGGTGGTTTTGGCCAAGAGAAATATCAAGAAGCTAACGACAGAATTGCAACAACTGTGGGTGCTGCTTTTGTGTCACTTTTTTCAGGGACCTTTGTCTGTTTTTTTTTATCGTAGCAAAATTACATAATGAAATCTATCCTCTTAATAGGTTTTTAAGTGTACAGAAGAGTATTGCTAACTATAAGCACAGTATTGCATAGCACATCTCTAGAACTTTGCCATTTTGTGTGACTGAAACTATACCCATTGAATAACAACTTCCCACCTTCTGCCCCTGCCCCTGGAAACCACCGTTCTTTTTTCTGTTTCTATGAGTTTGACTACTTTAGATACCTTATATAAGTGGGATCATACTGTATTTGTCCTTCTGTGGCTGGCTTATTTCACTTAGCATATGTCTTCAAAGTTTACCATGTTGTAGCTTATGACATGATTCTTTTTTAGGCTGAATAATATTCCATTGTATTTGTACTGTAACTACATTTTGTTTATGTAGTCATCCATCAGCAGATATTCAGGTTATTTCCATCTCTTGGCTATTAGCTATAATACTGCAGTGAGCATGAGAGTGCAAATATCTCTTTAAGATTCTGATTTTAATTCTTTTGGATAAATACTCAGAAGTGGTATCATAACAGTAGTTCTGTCTTTAATTTTTTGATTATCCTTTATACTATTTTCCATAGCAGCTGTACCATTTTACATTCCAATCAACAGTGAAAAAGGGTCCCAATATCTCTACATCCTTTCCAACACTTACTTTATTTTTCTTGCTTTTTTTCTGGAAGGGGAATGATGGCCATCCTAACAGATATAAAGTAACACCTCATTGTGCTTTTGACTTGCATTTTCCTGATGATTAATGAACTTGTGCATCTTTTCATATATTTGTTGGCCATTTGTATGTCTTCTTTGGGAAAATATGTATTCAAAATATCAAAGAGATATTGGGAAAATATCTATTCAGGATGTATGTATTCAAAATATTGATAGATATTTTGAAAATATCTATTCAGGCAAAATTTTTTGCCTATTTTTAAAACTAAGTTGTTTGTTTTGTTGTTTTTGCTGTTGAGTTGTATGAGTTTCATACATATTTTGGATATTAGCCCCTTATCAGATAGATGGGATGCCATTATTTTCTTCATTTGATAGGTTGCCTTTCACTTGGTTGATTGTTTCCTTTGCTGTGCAGTTTGATATAGTCCCACTAGTCTACCTTTGCTTTTTGTTGCCTGCGCTTTTGTTCATATCCAAGAAATCACTGCCAAGACCAATGTTATAGAGCTGTTCCCCTGTGTTTTCTTCCAGGAGTTTTGCAGGTTTAAGTCTTATGCTTAAGGCTTTAATCCATTTTGAGTATATTTTTGTGTATAGTGTAAGACGAGGATTCGGTTTCATTCTCTGGGCTGTGGATATTTGGTTTTGCCAACACCATTTATTAAAGAGACTGTCCTTTCCCCATTGTGTAGCTGTACTGGTCACAGCAAGCTGCCTCCAGCTCTTATACGTTCTCAGCAGCCTGGCATCTATCATGTTGGTTACCCCAGTGCTCTAAATGAGGCAAGACAGAAACGAGTCCTTGGGTACCCTTTACAAAGCCAGAATGTTGGATGTGAGCTGCTTTTCCCCTGAGGGAGGAGAAGCGAGGGGGCACCCTTCTTTCCCGGTGCTGAGCTGTGCCTGCTTTTGAGAAAGGCTGACATTAGTAAGGGAAATTGCTCTTCTTGCCCATTTCAGTGCATGTGTTCTCAACTTTGTGCTTGTGTGGGATACTACAACTTGTTAAATGAATTCTAGAATTTTCGTAAAGGTATTTGACCTGTATGCCCTCAGACTTTTCTTCTTAGGATTGACATTGGCAGACTGTGAGAATTACATCTTTATTCAACTATACTGAGAGCCAGAGAAGAGAGTAACTCTTCTTTGTGCCTCTTTTGAAGATGAGGAGACTTTTCCCAGAAGTCCACTAAGAATGCTTCTTCTAAATATCTCACTGGGCAGAATTATATCACATGCCCATAATTAAACCAACCGCTGGCAAGAGGGATTGGAATTTCCATGATTGCTTTAGATTAATCAAGGCTCACCCCTTCATATGAAAAGGGGCCCAATTTCCTCTGAAGTTCATGGCTGCCTGACATCTGAAAAGTAATAGGGTTCCATTAAGAAGAAAGATGGTTGAGTATAGAGCGAGTGGCTGCATAGGAGATCAACAATATCAGCTACATTTCTCAACTCCAACAGTCACCTATACAAGTCAGCATTAGGAATATTTATGAGAGACTGAAATGGAGGAAAAGTTAAGTCATTTTAATTATTTCAATGTGGAATAAATCTTCCACTTTAAATGGAGAGTAGGATAAAGTCTGTGGATTCCTAAATGTCAATGTCAAACATTTTAGACATTTTTATGAAAAAGGAATACTCTTTTTTCTTTTTCTTTTTCTTTTTTTTCAATCTCTGTTGGTACAGTTTCAGGAGCAGGGACTTACAGATCTTTACTCTTGCTTCCAAATCAGTGATAACTTTGTTTTCCATCTATAGTCTTCACTGCTGATTTATTAAACAAACTGAATTTTGTCAGATGTCAATGATAATTATAATTTCCTACCTCAAAATGATTAAATTTTTCATCTTTTTAAATTGACTCTTTATCTTAAGTACTGTTTATTATGCTTCACTTGTTCACTAAATTTATCAAATATTTCATAAATTATAAGTTTATGTAGTAAAAGCATGTGTGACTCTGAACTGACTGGCTTGTCTCAAAACAAAAGCTAAAAGTATTTCTAAAAAAGAATGAGAATTCCTTTAATAAAATTCTGATAATAATTATAACTCACTCATAGCATCTATTATATGCTATGCACTGTTCTAGTTTTAAAATACATAAATTCACTTAATATCCCCCTACATTTTGTAAGGTACGGAGTTTTACTATCCACATTTTATAAGTGAGAAAACTAAGAAACAGGTTAAGTAACTTATCTGAAGTCAAAAAGCTATCAAGGATCAGAACTAGAATTCAGATTCAGAAAGTCTGTTTCCAGAGACCTGTATGTAATAAGTACACTGGATAAAGAAGACTTCCCATCTTACATATATCTTAAAACTTTTCTTCCATCTGAAAAGCTTTATTTAAATAAGTTTAAAATTGTCTATTAGGAAATATCCTAAAGAGGTTTGCAGTTATGTAATAGTAACTTAGTGGTCTTATGAAGTAAAGCCCCATTTAACACGTTACCTTAGAATCCTCTCATTGAACAGCTCTATGATTAAGTTGGAGGAACTCTATTGGGCATAAGAGGATTGCTCTATGTGCTGTTGTAACAGAAATTCCTAGGTAATTTTAACATAAAAACAAACAGATATCAGCAAGGTGGCAGAATAAAAATCTCAGCCCTTCTTTACTCACAGAAACACCAATTTAACTAAAGACAATGGGATGCTATCTTTTAATTTGCAGCTACTTATAAGAGTATTTCACTAAATTTCATATGTTACCATGGGAACACAGGTTCCCGTAGGGACATTAAAAAAAATTTTCAACATTAAGCTTGGTTCAGTCTACTTGCCTTTCTGAATTCTCATTGGGTAAGAGCACGAGGTCCTCAGAGATTTTGTGGCATGTCATGGAATGTAGTTGTAAAGTGGGTGCATTTCCAGTTCACGTTCTCTGTGGGTTTTTCTAGGCTGCATGTTTATTATTTTCAAAAACATAAGTACTTTCATTAGTTATTTATTATTAATAACCTATAATTAATGTTATTAATCATTACTTGACAGCAATTAAATAAGGCACAATGAACAATGATATCCTCTGTCACCATTTTACACTAAGGGGAAGTATTGGAACATTTCAGATATTTTCTTTCTCTTTCTTTCTTTTTCTTTCTTTCTTTCTTTCTTTCTTTCTTTCTTTCTTTCTTTCTTTCTTTCTTTCTTTCTTCTTCTTTCTTTCTTTCTCCAGTATTGTTACCATACAGTGCTATATTAGTTTCAGGTGTACAATATTGTGATTCTACAATTCCATACATCACCCAGTGCTGTCATGACAAGCGCACTCTTTAATCCTCATCACCTATTTCACGGATTCCCCCACCCACTTGCCCTCTGATAACCATCTGTTCATTCTCTATAGTTAAGAGTGTTTCTTGGTTTGTCTCTCCTTTTTTTCCCTCCTGTGCTCATTTGTTTTGTTTTTTAAATTCCACAAATGAGTGAAATTATATAGCATTTGTCTTTCTCTGACTGACTTATTTCACTTAGCATAATACACTCTAGCTCCATCCATGTCATTGCAAATGGCAAGATTTCATTCTTTTTATGTCTGAATAATATTCCATTGTGTGGATCACCTCTTCTTTATCCATTCATCTATCGATGGTCACTTGGGCTGCTTATATAATTTGGCTATTGTAAATAATGTTGTTATAGGGGCGCCTGGGTGGCTCGGTTGGTTAAGCGTCCGACTTCGGCTCAGGTCATGATCTCGCGGTCCGTGAGTTCGAGCCCCGCGTCGGGCTCTGTGCTGACCGCTCAGAGCCTGGAGCCTGTTTCGGATTCTGTGTCTCCCTCTCTCTCTGCCCCTCCCCTGTTCATGCTCTGTCTTCCTCTGTCTCAAAAATAAATAAACGTTAAAAAAAATTAAAAAAATAATGTTGTTATAAACATAGGTGTGCATGTATCCCTTTGAATTGGTGTTTTTGTATTTTGGGGGTAAATACCCAGTAGTGCAATTACTGGATCACAGAGTGGTTCTATTTTTAACCTTTTGAGGAACTTCCATACACAGTGGCTGCACCAGTTTGCATTTCCACTAACAGAGCATGAGGGTTCCTTTTCCTCCACATCCTCACCAACACCCATTATTTTTTGTGTCACTGATTTTAGTCATTCTGACAGGTCTAAGGTGATATCTTATTGTCATTCTGATTTGCATTTTCTTGGTAATGCAAGAAAATGTGTCTTTTGGCCATCTGGTTGTCTTCTTTGAAGAAATGTCTGTTCGTTTCTCCTGTTCATTTTTAAATTGGATTATTTGTTTTGAGAGTGTTGAGTGGTACAAGTTCTTTATACAACTTAGATACTAACCCTTTAACATTTTTTTAATGTTTATTTATTTTTGAGAGAGAATGTGAGGGGGGATGGGCAGAGAGAGAGGGAGACACAAAATCTGAAGCAGGCTTCAGGCTCCGAGCTGTCAGCACAGGGCCCATCACAGGGCTAGAATTCACAAACCATGAGATCATGCCCTGAGCCACAGTCAGACTGACTGAGCCACCCAGGTGCCCCAATACTAACCCTTTATTGGATGTCATTTGCAAATATCTTCTTCCATCTAGTAGGTTGTCTTCTAGTTTTATTGATTGTTTCCTTTGCTGTGCAGAAGGTTTTTATTTTTATGTAGTTCCAATGGTTCATTTTTGCTTTTATTTCCCTTACCTCAGGAGACAGATCTAGAAAAATGTTGCTGCAGCTGATGTCAGAGAAATGACTGCCTGTGCTCTCTCTAGGATTTTTATGGTTTCAGGTCTCACATCTAGTCCTTAATCTATTTTGAGTTTATTTTTGTATATGGTGTAAAAAAAGTGGTCCAGTTTCATTTTTTTGCATGTAGCTGTCCAGTTTTTCCAACATCATTTGTTGAAGACACTGTCTTTTTAGATGGAATCCTTTCTTTCTTTTTAATGTTTCTTTCTTTTAAATGTTTATTTATTTTTGAGAGACAGAGAGACCGAGCACGAGCAGGGGAGGGGCAAAGAGAGGGGGAGACACAGAATCCGAAGCAGGCTCCTGGCTCTGAGCTGTCAGCACAGAACCCAAGGCAGGGCTTGAACCCACGAGCCCCGAGATAATCACCCGAGCCAAAGTCGGACCCTTAAGCAACTGAGCCACCCAGGTGCCCCAGATGGAATCCTTTCTTATAAGGCAGACACTCATGTGAATCCTCCTTGGAATATAAAGCTTGGTAAGACATTAGTTAGGTATTTAGACTCAGCATTATAGATCACTAGTTTAGGGCTGTGCAGCTCCGTTTCTTCCTGGTTGCCAGTCACTGGTCCATGTCTATTTGATTACCTAATTCTCTGACTTTTTTTTTTATAATTTTTTTCTTATGATGAAAACTTTTTAAAACATTTTTTAATATTTATTTATTATTGAGAAACAGAGAGATACAGAGCATGAGCATGAGAGGGGCAGAGAGAAGGGGAGACAGAATCCAAAGCAGGCTCCAGGCTCTGAGCCATCAGCACAGAGCCCAACGTGGGGCTCGAACTCACAAACTGCAAGATCATGACCTGAGCCAAAGTCGGATGCTCAACCGACTGAGCCACCCAGGCACCCTAAATTCTCTGACTTTTGAGCAGAAAGTGACTTGGGAACTGGGGAAGGTCTATTTAAAGTATAGATTTCTCTAATGCCAACCGATCTGAATTTTTTCCTAAGACATGGTGTCTGTTAGTATGTTCATTCATTCAACAAAGAACTAATGGGCATTGATTCTATGCCAGATGTGGCAGAAGATGCTAAGGGTGAGAAAGGAACATGTACATGAACACAACAAGGTCTCTGGTCTCTACAAGTCCAGTGGGAATAAATGTCGAATCTCTTGATGTGTAAAAGGTGTTCTCACTCAAAAAAATGTCTTCTGTTTATTGTTTACTTGTTGTGCTGATTCTGTAAGCAGGACTAAAGAAAGTGAAGTTTTCCTTCAGTGAGCGGGGAAGGAGTTGGCTTGAAAATACATGTATTCCTTTAGGAGGTTTCAGTTGGCAAACCAAACGTGGCTGCCTCACGCTTTCTGCCACCGCATTACAAAGTGCAGGACCAAGAACTTGATTATCCTTCTTCATCTGAGAGACTAATCAAGACCAATTCCTTCATGCTTCACCTTTGGTCTGGCTTGATCAGCTAGAGAAGTCCAAAGCTTCTAGACCATCCATTCTCCCCTGGACTCTCACTTTCATACATTTCTGTGTATCCTCTATTCTGACTAAATCTTTTACCCCTCTTCTTCCCTCTAAAAATCATTCACTATGCCCTCTTAAACTATAGGGTTTGTGATCAGGAAACTCTCCTATATTTTTTTCCCCTTTCTGAAATCCCTTTGACCTCTTGCCTTATGAAAGTGTCTTCTGATATCTTTCAAATGGAGATAGTTTTCTCTCACAAATTTCTGCAGCTCGAGGCCAGGAGGAAGGATCAATGTTCCACTTCTTCTCCATTGCCTTTCCTACTGCATCCTTTAAACAAGATAACTCTCTTGAAATTCTGTTATGGGACCAGCTGTAAACCTTTCTTGATGCTGCCACCTGCAAACCACCACATCCTTTACATTAAAAAAAAATTGTTTTATGTTTATTTATTTTTGAGGGAGAGAAAGAGAGACAGAGCATGAATGGGGAGGGGGAAACAGAGAGAGAGGGAGACACAGAATCTGAAGCAGGCTCCAGGCTCTGAGCTGTCAGCAGAGAGCCTGATGCGGGGCTCGAACCCACGTACCATGAGATCATGACCTGAGCTGAAATCGGATGCTTAACTGACTGAGCCACCCAGAAGCCCCGTCCTTTACATTCTTGTACTGAAAATTTTCTTCCTCTCCACACCTACCCTGTCATATTCGGAGGGAGTTTATTATACTTTTAAATGACTGATCTTGAACTCTGAATATATCAGCCACAGAAGAGAATCCCATGCCACATAGGTAACTTAACCAGGAAGAATTTATTCCAGGGTAACAAATGACCCAATGATCTCATTGGGAGATCTGGGGAAAAAACCTCAACTTAGTAAAAGGTAACCTTGACGACCCCCCCCACCCCCCGCCCGCAAAGTGGGGAGGGGCCTCCAGAGGAACTGTTGCCCTTCTCTGAGTAGGAAGCTGCTGACTTCAGGACACCATGATAGAAAGCTGCCACTATAAGGAGATCCCCAGAATTTAACTGCTGTGATCTACACCAGCAAAATGGGTGCACGATTCTCTGCCTTTTGACCCACAAAGCTAGTGACCAAACACTGGGATCGTGGCAAACATTGCCTCTACCTCCCTGCTGGTCAGGAGAAATAGAAGAAGCATCTAAAGCAAGGGATCTGCCTGGGTTTTGTCTTCTAAAAACTCAGACAAGACAGAAGCTATCAGAGGGGAATTCCTTCATATTCCCAACACCAAATCCACAAAGTTACATGAAGTTTTACAGATCTTCTCAATCTTGTTCTTGTCATATTGGAATAGGAGCCCTATTTATTTTATTTTTTAATTTTTTAATGTTTATTTAGTTTTGAGAGAGAGAGAGAGTTGAGCAGGGGAGGGGCAGAGAGAGGGAGACACGGAATCAGAAGCAGGCTCCAGGCTGTGAGCTGTCAGCACAGAGCCCGACGCGGGACTCAAACTAGAGCTCTATTTGTTTTAAAATCAAATTCCACTACTTGTGCTCTGGGTCCTATCTTTTCTTTGCTTCTCAGGGGCTCCTTTCTGTTGTCTGCACTAGCTCCGCACCACCTCTGTGGTGATTAATTCCCATCAGCACACAGACATCCTACAGCGTCTTCCATGTCAGAAAACAAAAACTGCCACAATGATGTCCTTTCTGTTCTTCAAACATGTCAAGCCCCTTCTGCCCTCCAAGCATTTGCTCATATTCACCTATTGTAGCCTGGAATACTTTCCTTAGTTCTCTGCATAGTTGGTCTATTCTCATTGCCAGTGTCCCAGTTCATATTAATCAAAGGGGCCTTGTCTAATCACCTTCTCTCCACCCCCTTCACTCACTATCACCTCACATTCTTTATAATTTTTATCAAATTCTAAAATTGACTTATTTATGCATTTACTTACTTCTTTACTTCACTAAGATGTAAGCTTATAGGGCAGATATATGCCCAGTCATGCTCAGTTCTGAATGCCTAGCACATTGCTTGGTACACAGGAGAGATTTAATAAACCTATGTTCAGGAAATGAAGGAGTGTTACGTACCAAGAGGAAGAAGATTGTGAAGAACAGCACAAAGAGATGGGAGAGAAAACCCTGACCTTCCACATTTTCCTAGTGAAGCTTTAGAACCTCACAAAGTTGGAGATGGTTACCTCTATTTCCCCCTTTTTTTGTGTTGGCCTCCCCACAGTGAGTAGAGAAGGTGGTGGATATAACAATGCCCTACACTTACCTTTGAACTCCTGTAGCATTTTTTCAATTTCACATTTCAGAGAAGCGCTGCTTTTTTGATGATTTCTTTGATATGGAGAAATATTTTTTAATGTTATCTGATTTATGACGTAATTTATCAGGTGTCTATTTTTCAGCCATCCAACCCCTCATCCCCTTTAAAATCAACTTGTTTCCTTCTTGTGTTCTTGGAAAAGCTTTTGATACAACCCACGCTGCTTCCTTCTGTTCAAATTATTATTACTTATGTTTCAGTGGGGGTTATTTTTCTTGGACCAATTATTCGCTTACTCCCTATTGCATGTGCTTTCTGTCTGAATTGCCTATTCTTTTCCTAATGGAGTGCGAGAGCTTAATATCCTGTATTGCTTTATCTCATTAAGTCCTATGTCATTGCCTCATTTTGTGGTCCCATTTTCTGTAATTAAATGCCCCTATAGGAAGGGGGGGAAGTTTTGGTTTTAAGACCGTCTTGTTTAACAGAATCATGTCTGACTTTACTGAATCATAAAGTTTTGAAATTAAATAAGACCTTAGATATAATGTACTACAAAACTTTTCCCAATGCATGCATCTCTTGTGGAATCCCACTATGGTGTAAACCTATTCTGTTTGCTGTGCTATCCCCCATATGTCAGCATAGTGCCTGGCATATAGTAGGTGATCATTAAACATTTTTGAATGAATAAATGAAAATCTGCATTTGGGTAGCATAATTTTTAAGTTCAGAAAATGCAGAGAGATATTTGAGACGCTTTCTCAAATAGGCCCAAGGAAACAAGCACAGAGATATTCATAGCCTTTTTTTGAAAAGTAAAGTACAATAGAAACATCTACCAGTAGGAGAATATATAAGTAGGTGCTATATATTCCTTCAGTAGAATTCTATATACAGTGGTTAAAGTGAATGAACAACAGATGCACTTAGCATGGAAGAGCCTCAAAAATATAATTTTGAAGAAAGAAAAACAAATCATAGAAGAGTAAAAAGGAATTACTCCATTATATGAAATTTAAAAATATGTCAAACATACAAAATATGTTTAGCAAAATATATGCATAGCAAAAGTATAGACAATAACTTGTTATTTTTGATTATGGTGAACAAGAAATTCAAAGTAATGTTTTCCTGCTGCTGCTGGGAGTGAGTTATAAAAGTTACTCAGCGAGGCTATAGCGGGGCTTCTTGACAATACTTAATTTTTTAAAGTGGGTGTTGGGTACACACTCTTTGTTTTATTTTTCATATTTTATATGCCCAAAATATTTCATAATAAATGTACTGTCCATGAAACCTCAATGGACTGAAATGAAATTGAGCAAGGAAAAAAGATATTCTTTCCTAAAGAAAGGGAATATGAGGCTCAGGGAGATATTCATTGCATTTGAATAGGTTCCCTAAAGTCATAAATATAAATTTTATAAGTAATATATAAAAAATAATTTACAGTGTCAATAACGTCTTAAATTTCAACTGGTATAATTTGGTGTTCAGTACTTTTTCCCAAAATTACGATCCCAGTTATTAAAAACATAAATAACTATCAATGTTTAAGTCTTTCTAATTTGCTTGTTGAAAGAAAGTAATATGAAAATGTTTAGAATAAAATGCAAATGTAGCTAGAAGTGTATGTAAGAAGGCCGAGTTTCTGATAGATGGTCACAGAATTTAAGTTACAAAAGTTACCTGGTTAAAAGATGAATTCTACATTTTATAAATGCTTATTATACATTTGATAGTAAATATTCTAAATGAATTATAGATGTTAACTCATTTTGTCCTCATTAAGAACAGTTAATTAAGAACAGTTATTATTTTGCAGAATAAGTAACTGAAGTACAGAAAGGGGAAGTGACTTGCCCAAGGGCCCACCGCCCAAGAGAGGTGAAAGCACGATTATAACCAGGTTGCCCAGCCTCAAAGTCTATTCACTGACAAGTTTCCCACCCATCCTTCACAGTGTGGCAGTAATAGAAAATCATATTTTTAAAGCTCTTTCAAATGTAATACATAATAGTTTTGTGAGAAGGAGAGCTCTGAGTGCATGCTATATGCCTAGTAATTTGTTCTGCATCGCTAAATCTTCATGAGAACCTTATGAGGCAGGTATTATTATTATTATCCATTTGCCTAGTCGAGTAAAATGAGATCCAGAGAATGGCAATAACTCCCCCGGTGCTTCATGACCAATCAAGACTGGATTCAAGCCTATAAAATTGCTTTGGAGCCTGTAAAGCTTGTCTCTGAGCCTTGTGCGTCAGTTACTATTACATGCAAAAGCAAAACAAAAATGAAAAAATAAAAATTTACAAAACTCTAATTTGGGGATATGGAGAGAAGTAGAAGAGGGTCTTCTGTGGAGTAGCAAGTGGAACAGGAGGGACTAGCTCTGAGTGGATTACAACATTACCACACAGGGCCAGTTTGAAACTGGCCTTCCAAATTTTGGAAGTGCATTTCAGGCTGGAGGCTGGGAGCTCCGGGTCTGGAAGGTTGGCCTTCACAGATTCCCTCTAAGAGGCCTACTGTCTATCGCTCCCTGGTGGCGGCGTCCTCCACTGCCGGGGTTATGCAGGCGCCCCGCCGCGGGGGAAGGAATACGACCCTTCCGCGCTGGGGACGGTCTTGCGAGAGCGTCCTCCGTGCAGGGACACAGCACCAGCCCTACGACCCAGATCCGACCGGCCTTTCGGTTTCGTGCGATCCTCTCAATGCTGGGTCAGGTCTTCCAGCACCGAGATCTGGAAGCATGCGTGTGATTCGGCTGGGGCATGGGACAGGAGCGCGGCCGCAGCTGGGAAAGGGAAGTCGTGGGCACAGCTCTGTCCGTCCCCAGCATTGCAACCAGCCTGGGTGTGCGCGCTGCGGGCCTGTGGGCGCCGGATCCTGGAGTCTCCCAGCTGGTCGCATGTCTGAAGGTGGCTGACTCCAACGGCTCTGGAATGTGGGGCGAGGGGGCTGAGGGTTTTGGTACAAGCGCCTTTCGCTGAAGTCCCAAAGAGGGAGAGGAGCAAATTGGCGCCTTTTCTTTTCACTCCTGTTTGAACGAAGAGTGGCGGCCTGGAGGCGGGGGCAGACAGGGAAAACGATGCTCAAACTAGGGTTCCTTCCTAGACTTTGGAAGTGGGCGCTGCGGAGCAGGTGGGGGCGCGGGCCCCCCAGGTTGCCCCCCCGGAGTGCAGAACCGGCCTGACCGCCCAGGCACTACCCTCCCTCAAGTCCCTGAGTCCCAGGCTTTCTGGTCATACACGTGGCAACATCTGGCCTCCCAGACACGCCGGGTCTATGTTATGGTCCAACCACTGGGGTTTCGGCCTTTCTCCCGCCTCCTGACCTTCCTGCTAGTGGAGCAGGCAGAGAGATCGTCACCCCAAACCCAACCTAGCTATCTAGCTCTGAAGATAGGAGTTTCGGGCTCCCGAATAGCTCTGCAGTCACATAATTACTGCTGCGTGAAGGTGAGAGCAATCTTGAATGGGCAGTTTTCCTGGAACCTGCAAAGTTCCCCCAAATGGCCCATGGTCCCTAGAACTCACTGTTCAACCTCCCTCTTCTTTTTTAAGATCTCTTTTAACTGTCCCACATCTGAGGAAATAATTGTTAAGAGGGTAGATCTCAATGTTAAGTGTTCGTATCACAATAAAATTTAAAAAGTTGTGTGACTTTATCTCCAATTTTATAGATCGATAAAAAAAAAAAAACTGATAATTCGAATCCTCCAACTAAAAAAAAATTATTCCTGGTGGGTATTTACAAGTAGATAGGTACTCCCTGAGCATTGCAATGACTTTCCTATATTGCATATAGAAGAAAAGGCTATAAAGCAACCAAAGCTGCAATGCAGGAAACAGGGAGCTGTTGGAAATGGAACGTGTTTTGAAAGAATTCTGGTTGATGCTGGTAGAATTTAAACTATCCAATACAGCATTGGCTGTTTAGCTAACAGGTGTTATCACATTGTGTCGTTTCAGTCCAGTGTAGAAGGATGTGTTCTAGGAGGCGGCCCCCTTACTTTGAACAAAAGTTAGAAGTTCACTTTGTCACCAGAATTGAAACAGGAGAGGTGAATAGGCCTTACTCCCTCAGTGACTGTTCCTCTCTATTGTGAGTTGACTCCCTTAGCAATGGTTACTCCATTTTGAATCTTCTTTCACATAATCTGTGGGAGATGCAATTGGAGATCCTTTTGCAGAGAACAATCTGGCTGAGTGGCACCCAGGAAACCATTTAAATAGCATGTTAGTTTGTAATTACAGTGACAGATTGGTATGACAGGCAGGGAAGGAAGAGATTATGAGGGTATTGACCTTAAAAGTAAATCAGCCAGTTATTTTGCCAGCAAAATGGGCTTATTTGTGAATAGCAGAGGAACTGCAATTCAGGATAAGCAAGCCATAGCAAAAGCCATAGGCAAGTCCAGAGAACAAAGAAGGGGAACATTATAGGAAAAAAGGAGGAAGTTGGGGGCAGGGGGGAGGGAAGGCCTTTTTTATTTTTATTTATTTATTTTTTTTAATTTTTTTAATGTTTTATTTATTTTTGAGACAGAGAGACAGAGCATGAATGGGGGGAGGGTCAGAGAGAGAGAGGGAGACACAGAATCTGAAACAGGCTCCAGGCTCTGAGCTGTCAGCACAGAGCCTGACGGGGGGCTTGAACTCACAGACCACGAGATCATGACCTGAGCCGAAGTCGGACGCTTAACCGACCAAGCCACCCAGGCGCCCCAAGGAAGGCCTTTTTAAAATTATTAATGCAAACCAATTTATTTCCATGCACAACTCTGTCAAATGGAGAAGATTAAGTGGAAAACGAAAATAGAGGAAATGGAGGAATGGGAGAGTCAAGGGTAGTGACAGTTTCTCATTAACTGAGTTGTGGTATTTTCTTGAGCTTGTTTCTGGGCAAGCAGAAAATTTTCCTTCCACCTTGCTGGAGTAGTAAAGTAGGCTTTTTCACTGTTGGGAATACAAGGTACATCTCTTTCTGTTGGGGTCTGCAACGGACAAGTGATAGGGCATAAGGGCTCCCCCTTTTGGCTGCCGAGACGACATTTTAAAAGAAATTTCCTTTAAGTTTACATTGGACTGGGGTGTTTGAGAAGTTACTCAACAGGGTAGGGACTTGAACACCGGTAGGACAGGAAGGATGTGTGCAGCAGAAGTTGATCCAAGCAAGGAGAAGTAGGCTGGGGGAGGACGGCCTAGGCAGAGGAGTGGCCCGAAGTTTGGTGTGTTTGAGTGACCAGAGGAGTTGGGTCAGAGTGTTTTCTTGCAGGTGTAGTGCAAACCCAGGTCCCTACTCACTCCTTCCATTCTGCCACAGCCTTTTTTCTTTTTGTAAACATTTTGCTCTGTTTATTTTTTTTCTTAATAGCTGTATTCTCTGTGCAATCAACAGTAACTTTGTATCAAATAATAATTACCTACACTTTTATTTATAGATTTTTAAAAAGTCAAATGGTTTATTTTTATAATCTGCATTAATTCTTGATAAAGAAGATAAATGTAGCAAGTGGTTCACCCTAAGTAAAGTGTTTTTCAATATTCTCCTTAGTACCTGGCTCTGTTTGGGTATTTTCTTCCTCAATATTTCCCCTCAATATTCCATTTATTTATCTCTCTCTCTCTCTCTCTCTCTCTCTCTCTCTCTCTCTTTCTCTCTTTCTATCTCTATCTCTATCTCTATCTCTATCTCTATCTCTATCTCTATCTCTATATATTTACATCTACATATATATCTATATCTGTATTATTTTAGAGAGAAAGCTGATATGGGGTTCAATCCCATGACCTGAGCTGAAGTCAAGAATAGAGCACTCAACCAACTGAGCCACCCAGGCACCCCATCAATATTCCTTTTAGTAATCAAGTAATGCTGTGAGGAGATACAAGATAGAGGAGATCAGTGCTGTGGGATAGCTTTTGATCAGTTTGTTGAGATATAAACAAACGGGGTAAATTGTAAAGCAACATATATGCATATGGTACAGGATATAGACTGAAATGTATAAATGGCAAGGGAATATAAAATTAAAAAATAATCAAACAAAAATGGATTTCTGGATGCCAAACTAAGTTCCATATATTGCTTTCTTTTCTATCACATACATACTGGGTCTAACAGTTTGATGCATTAGAGGCAGTTTGTATCAACAAAAATTTTAGAATGGAGTTTCCTCCCTGTGTTAGATCAATAAAATCAATAGCCTGACTTAGAGCTTAGCTGTTTTAAGTTACACAAGTGGTAGAGTAGACATGCAGGTTGTTTTGTTTTGTTTTGGTAATTCTTGAGGCAGAAAACAGACGAGCTGAAGCAAGTTTTCAAGGACACCAATCAATAATGTGGCTGACAGGTACCTTATCCTAGCAGTCAGAATTTCCTGCTACACATTTAGCTACTCTTTTACAGGGCATGTATTCCCATTTCCTCGCAACCACGCATCAATGTCAGTGAATCCACAGACCGTAACGTTGACCATACTTTTGGAAGATATTCTATTCCAAATTACAAGACATATTGTGCATTTTATTCTTTATTTGCTTCAAGAAATTTTTGAGGAAATTATAAGGAATTCTGTCAAGTAATATGCTATTTCCACCACTGAGAAACATTTCTGTTGAATAGATTAGTGGTTCTCAAAGTGTGGTCCCTGGACAAGCTGCATCAACATTGTCTAAGAACTTGTTAGACATGCCAGTTCTCAGACACCACCCCAGACCTCTTGAACCAAAAATTCTAGAGGAGTGGCAATAGAATGGTCCTGTTCTGAGCAGCCCCTGCAGCCACATATGGTATGGGAACAGCTCATGTCCCCAAAGAATGGTTGTGAGGGCGGACCAAACAAACACCCAGATTACTCACTAACAAATGATTTGGCTACTCGTATAGTTTTTCTTCTCCTCCTCCTTTTTCTTCTTCTTTTTTTTTTTTAAATGTTTATTTATTTTTGAGAGAGAGAGAGAGAGGGAGGGAGGTGCAGAGAGAGAGGGAGACATAGAATCTGAAGCAGGCTCCTGGCTCTGAGCTGTCAGCACAGAGCCCGACATGGGACTCGAACCCACAGACTGTGAGATCATGACCAGAGCCTAAGTCAGAGGCTTTTATTTTTATTTTTATTTTTTCAACGTTTTTTATTTATTTTTGGCACAGAGAGAGACAGAGCATGAACGGGGGAGGGGCAGAGAGAGAGGGAGACACAGAATCGGAAACAGGCTCCAGGCTCTGAGCCATCAGCCCAGAGCCTGACGCGGGGCTCGAACTCACGGACCGCGAGATCGTGACCTGGCTGAAGTCGGACGCTTAGCCGACTGCGCCACCCAGGCGCCCCAGTCAGAGGCTTTTAAATGACTGAGCCACCCAGGCGCCCCTCCTTTTTCTACTTCTTTAGCAGGCTTCAATGGTTTTAAAAGCACAAGGATCATGTAATGCTTAGAAGATAATTTTCCTTTTACAAGTGTGTTTATTTCCTAAAAAGAATTGTTGCAATGTTCAGAGTATTTAGAAAAATAGAATCCACATCACATGGATGTAAAAATAACATAATTATTATTACTCAAATTGTTATTAATTAAAATTAAATAATTACAAAAAGGAACATATGACTCAACTAGCTTCTTCAAACTTTGGGGCTGATGGAAAAAGGTAAGTGAACGTAGGAACAAAAGCAAATGTTCTTTTGTTACAGGGGAAAGATTATTGTTAGACATACTAAAAAAAAAAAGAAATTCCTAAGGTTATTAATGGACAAGAAAGACGCTGCTCAGCAGGCATATATTGAAAACAATAACAATCTCAACATGAATCTCAAAGGCATATAATTAGCTTAGAAAAAAAGAATGGTTTAGACCGGTGGTTCTCAACTCTGACTGTATATTAAAATCATCTTTTAAAAGCACAAAAGCCCCATGACCATTTCCAGACATTTACTAGTGGGGCCCAGTGGCACTGCTATATCTCACAACTCCGTGGGATTCCATTCGCATCATAATTATATGCATGGTGCCCCTTGAAGTTGTTCAGTGCACAGCCTGTGCAGCTAGAAGCAGTGGCATGAGCATCATTTTTTAAAGATCTCCAGGGTTTGTGGTTTTTTTTTTTTAAATGCTTAGCCAGACTTATACCCACTGAGTCTGACTGTTCCTTGTCTCTTATTCCTACATCTAGCTTTGGAGTGCCTTTCCGTGATCACTCGTCCAAGTTCTCTTTGTGTGAAACATGACCTCACTGGTCTAAAAATGTGATGGGTGAATTGGGAGTATTGAACACACAGAATTATTTGCTTCAGCCTATAAATGTGATCGGCAACTCTGGAGCACTGCATCTAATTCCAGGGCAAGGGTAGGAAGACCTATATTTGGGACATGTCTGTTAACATTGAAAAACACAAACCTGTGAATGGTAAATGGCTAGTTTTGATTTATCTACAGTAATAGCATATGGTAGAAAAAATCATTAGCAAGTAATTACCCTCTATGTGTGCAGTACAATGCTTATTGCCCAATCATCTTCCTGATTTGCTTTCTTTTCCTTCCTCCTTCTCCGTCTCCTCCTCCTCCTCCTCCCCCCTTCTTCTTCTTCTTCTTCTTCTTCTTCTTCTTCTTCTTCTACTTCTACTTCTACTTCTACTTCTACTTCTACTTCTACTTCTTCTTCTTCTTTGGTAAGGATAGGACACATACATTAATTTGGAAAAGCAAGAAAACATGGAAAACAAAACATGTTACTCATAACCAAAAATTTTAAAGAGAGATTTATGTTTTTTTCATTTTATCTGTTGAAGTACCTCTTCTATATTATGTCTTGGAAATAAATGATGAAGAAGGGCACCTGAGTGGCTCAGCCAGTTAGATGCCTGACTCTTGGTTTCTGCTCAGGTCGTGATCTCATGGTTCATGGGATGGAGTGCCATAGCAGGTTTGCACTGACAGTGCTGAGCCTGCTTGGGATTCTCTCTCTCTCTCTCTCTGCCCCTCCCTTGCTCATGCTCTCTTGCTCTCTCTCTCTCTCTCAAAATAAATAAATAAACTTAAAAGAAATGATGAAGAGAGGTGAAAATCAAATTTGGAACAAATTGTCAGTTTAGGAAGAAATTGTATAAGTCGTGAGTTGGCGATATTGAAAATTATTCCTAAAATTATACTTTCTTTTTGTGGATGGGAATGTTTGTATAACGTGTTTTTAAGCAAATATTTATTTTAGATTTTCATGTATTTAACTTCAGAACAAATTGTGTATTCTTTTCTATACTATTTTATTTTATTTTATTTTATTTTATTTTATTTTATATTGTAAGTGAGCTAAGCATACAGCTATTCCCATATGCTTCTTTTTGTTTGTGTAACTCGTGAACTGCCTATAAAATGTGCTAGTTGCTGACACTTGGATTTTTTTCCAAACAGGATTGATCGATTGATGCTGCCTTGTATACTTATATTTGAATCCTTAATATGTTGTTTGAAGGGCCAACTGTTGGGGCGCCTGGGTGGCTCAGTTGGTTGAGCGACTGGCTCTTAATTTCGACTCAGATCATGATCTCATGGTTCATGAGATTGAGCCCCGCTTGGGGCTCTGTGCTGACAGAGACAGAGCCTGCTTGAAATTCTCTCTCTCCCTCTCCCACTTGTGTGTGCTCGCTCTCTCTCAAAATAAATAAACATTAAAAAAAATTAGGCGCCAGCTGTAAAATTTGGAAAGCTCACCAAAAGTTGCTCAAACTTTGATCATAAGAGGTACAAATGAAGATATGCATATTAATTAAACTCAAAAGAAAGTAATCCTGACTACTATGATATTATTCTATGTGTGTTTTGTGTAGGATTGGTTGAGTTTGTAGCTGGACTGAGATGATGCTCTGCTTATCTCCAGGGATGTCTGGAAGTCTGGCAGTCTGGCACGGATCCCTGAGTGAGATAAGAGTGAGATATATAGTTAGTGATTTATAATGTGCTGTTTAATGTTCAAAACAGCCCTGGAGGCAGCAGGACTGGCTTATCTGCTGTTGAGTGATGTATGAATTGAGGCTTTACACCTACTGTAATCATTGCATAGCCTAGGTTGGCCAGATGACCAGCAGGGTATAAAAGACCCCAGTGTAAACTTGCACATAAGCCCCCCTGAAATCAAGATACGTTTGGTGTTTACTGAGAACGGGTCCCTAAGTGGGCTGGCCTGCAAGTCTGAGCCTCTCTGACTGCTTGGGCATTGTTTCCCCCTCTGTTCCATACCCTTTAGTTTTCTGGAAGCTTCACATGAATACAGTCTGTGGAGTCTTGTGAGTCCTTTCAATATTTGACCCTGTGTAATTGTTGTAGAGACTGTTTTCACTTTGCTCCACTCATTAGGCTGTCATGAATGCATAAATAAAAAATGTACCTAAATATAAATTATAATCTGGCAAACTTGTATACAACACTGTTCTTGATTTGAATGAATCGTTTTAAATCTACATTTAACTCTATATACACTGCTTGCTTCTTTTATTGTTTTTACACTTATGTCTTTGTCAAAAGCAGTTCACGGTTTTTGGACTACAAGATGTCTGCTTTCTGTGACAAAAGATGGTTTCTTTCACAGAGTTTGTTTAGATGATTTGCATATTGTAATGGCTTGAGCATATTGGTCAAATTCTAGTCCACTTGTCTAGCATTTAAATCAACCCTAACTAGGTTCTCGATACAAAAAGTACCTTTTCATATTATAACAAAAATAAATTAAGACACGTTTTTAAAAAAATTTTGGTAATACTGTTAAAATGAAATTAGCTTTAATCTGTTATCAAAGGGAAGCAGTTTGTGTTAATGTTACCTTTTAACTTGTATTTTCAAACTTGTGCATTTGCCTATATAGGGTTCTAAATGTTATTAATTGATAATTTTCAGGGCTATGTGTCTAATTAGTGCTAAGAAATATTTTTGATATTCTCAGAAATATATTTTAACCTTTCCAGCAGAGTTGTTTCTGTTTTATCTTTAAATTTCATTTTTATTTAATGGAAGAATGTACTTCTTTTTCTGTTTAACTTATTCATATGCTATTAAACACATTTTAAATGCACTATAATTTGTGCTTTTAAACTTTATCACTAATGATGGAAAAAACTATATAAATAGGTGTTATCAGTAATAGTACATTTTGAAACAAGGTGTTCAATCTCCCCACCTATTTAAAATATTATTTTATAAATTCTAAAAGATTAAATTTTTATTTAGACTATGAGCATTTGGAAATATGCATTTTTTTGTCTGAAATATTTGTTTCACCATGAAATTATATTATGGCTTCAATAAATATGTCAGAGTGGTATCTCTGTGTTTGTTTTACATCTGGCTGTATGACCAATGGTTAGAGGGTTTGGAATCTCTAAAATGTTGTTTTATTTGTGAACGATATAAGGAAAGGCAAATGTTCTTATTTAGCAATTCATGGGTGTTCTTCCATGCCTATTTAATATATTCAAATATTTCTGAAAAGTTTGAATTAGCCAAATTACACTGTAAATATATCCACAGAGGCCCATTATTCAAAGGAACCATTTAATGATAATAATTTTGTAAGACTAAGACACTATTTATACTATAAATCTTTATTCTCAACCTTATTTGCTAATATACAATAATAATCTTTTATTGATTTGGAGTACATTTGTTCACTTTTGTTATGTTTATTTATTTTTGAGAGAGAGAGAGAAAGAGAGAGAGCATGAGCAGGGGAGGGACAGAGAGAGAGGGAGACAGAGAATCCAAAGTAGCCTCTGGATGACAGCAGAGAGCCCAATGAGGGGCTCAAACTCAGGAACCATGAGATCATGACCTGAGCAGAAGTCGAACGCTTGACCAACTGAGCCACCCAGGTGCCCACATCTTTCCCTTTTGGAGTCACCATACAAATTTTGAGCTTGCTCCATATTCTTCAAACTGTAAAATGTTGTCAGTCTTTGCTGTGGTTAGAGAAGACTTATGTATGTTAGAGACAATGCTGTAAAGCTGAAACGGAGAGGGGCAGAACTCCGTCAGGCTTCAAAAGAGAAATCTGAGTAAACAATTTCACTGCTGCTTCCTTAGTAAAGTCCCTCAGGGAAATATTTAATTGCTAATGACAGCAATCCAGCATGTACTAGCCTGAGCAAAACATGGATTTTTGTTTCTTTCAAGAAGCACAAGAGGCTGGCTTGCAGAAAGAAAGGAAATGTCACCAGAACCAGGACAATGACCTGGATCTCAGCAATGCAAAGTGACAACCAAAATGTTACTCTCATTATTCCCCTCCTTTTCTTTCTGTTTGCAGGCTTCATCTTCTTGGACTTCTCCACAGGGCCAGGATCATGATCCAGAAGGACAGCCTCATTTCAGCCAGTTCCTGCCAACCAGTCCTGGGTAAGACTGGTGACTGCTCCAGTGGCTATATGATTGGAGCTAGGATTGCTGCTCTGTGTGGTGACTTGGACCCATGTCGTAATAATGTTGGCTGTCCCCATCAGAACAATATGCCCGGAGGAGAACTTATTACCAAAGAAATGGGTAGCTATTCCCAGAAGAAGGTAGAAAGTGATTCTAGGCACAGAAAGTTATCACATGGCAACTTGTACGTTGGATTCATTTTGGATGCAATGTGAAAAATAATTCCAAATTAACTTAATTCCCTTACTGATAGGGCTAACCAGGCATGGCTCAGATAAATCTTTATTTTGTCAAATTCTTTAGCAAAGTCCCACAATATCCTTCTGAGGAAACTCTGTTCGAGGGACAACACTTTTTGATAAACTGTTAATTTGAATAATCTGATGTCAGTCTGCAGTGAGGTTTCTAGTAGTATCTTTGTGCCGTAAAACATTACTTTTGTAAGCATTTCCAAAGAAGAGAATAATTCAACAAGTTTTTCCTAAAAACATTTTATGGGCAGACACTATTCTAGGCTCTGCTGATACAAAGAATATTAGACAAATTCCCTCCCTCCAAGAGCTTATCATCTGTTAGGGAAGACAAATACATAAACTAGTCATTACCTTCAGAGAATATTATTTTAAAGATTTATTAGCCTGAGTTGAGGGAATGCAAAAAGGAATTCCCAGAGACGGTAATGCTTGAGCTGAGTTTTGAAGCGGTCAGTTTGGAGGGACAAGAAAAAGACATTGGAAGCAGAAGCATTACATAAGCAATGAAGTGGGAGCAGTGTCATACATTTGCAAGTAGTTCTGTACATTCAAATATCTATTTAAAATTGAAGTGAAATATCAATATATAAATTAAAACAAATTCTGTATTGGAGTAAGGATCTGTTTGGGGCAGTGAAGAGAGATGTAGCTGATGGGTGGTGACTAGACCTTGAAAAGACTGTGTGAAACTCAGACAAGCCCATTGCATGTTAGTTAATCAGTGTAGCAGAGTGTGTTCAGAAAACTGTTTGCATTCTTTCAGTTAAAGAAAGTAGAGTAAAGGCATCCCTATGCTGCTTCAATAATTGAACAGTTATAACCTGTAAAGAAGGGCTTCCCAGCACAGCTGCATTGAGGCAGAAGGCTGAGGGTAGAGTACCTTGGCAGACGTCAAAAGTAGTGTGCATAACCTCAGGGAATATATCAAGAATACTTCTTTTGAAATAGGCAGACGCTGGAATGTGGAAAGACTGTGAGAATAGCCTTGAACTCCACTTGGCACTTGCCTGGACTGGCTGATGAGGTAGATGAATGAGGAAGTGAGTAGCGGGTTTCCCCAACCCCTCAATTAAACTACTGGTATGACAGATTGCAGTGAAAAATGTGGGTGGTGTAGCTAGTGATGCTGGCCAGCTGCTACAGCAACACACACACACACGCTTCTTACAAAGAAGGGGCTTCACTTTGAGTCAGTGAGAATCTCTGTTATGTGCTGAGTAATAGCCTTGGGAGAGAATATTGAAAAAGTGTCTGGAAACAAACAAAAGTCCAAGTTATTCTCTGACTCATTACTCCTACCACCTGCCCTTCCCTTGGACAATCTTCAACCAAAAATTGGCCTAGAAAAAAATCAGTCCCCTTTATTTTAAGTTTATTTATTTGTTTTGAGAGACAGAGATTAAGAGCATGAGTAGCAGAGGGGTAAAGAGAGAGGGAGAGAGAGAATCCCAAGCAGGCTCCATGCTGTCAGAGCAGAGCTCCACATAGGGCTCGACCTCACAAACTGTGAGATCATGACCTGAGCCAAATTCAAGGGTCAGACTCTTAACTGAGTGACACCCGGGTGCCCCCAAATCAGTCCCCTTTAAAAGACATTATTCCAACAGATAGAATATGGTGATTAGATTACTTATGTTGTATGGTACTCCATCCGGCTACATGATTCCATGTGAAGGCCCTCTCTCCTTTGCTGGCTTTGAGGAAGCAAGCTGTCATGAAACCTACCTCCGTAAGGAAATGAGGGGACGCAAGTCCTTTCCCAGACAGGTGGGCTCAAACCTTGATTGCAGCCTTGTGAGCCCACCGGCAGAGGATCTAGTTAAGTCAAGCTGGGACACCTGCCCCACAGAAACTGTGAGATAAAAAAGGTGTCATGTTAAGCTGCCAAGTTTGTGGCAATTTGTTACTCAATAGAAAATGAGTACAAATATATATCTCATTATTGATTTCTGATGTTTACAATCTCATAGGTGACCTAGGCAAATAAAAAGTTTCTTGAAATATAGTATGGGAGAAGTTGTACTGGGAGAAGTTTAGGGGTTAGTTTCCAGAGGAATGAAAGTAATTCGGTGTTATTGATCTCAGGAGAGAAAAAAGCTCTGGGGGGGGGGGGGCAAAGAGCAAATGAGGGAAAACTTTGTGATCCTTGCTAGGAACCTTACTTGCTTTGGAGCAACGGGGAAACATGAAGTGTTTAAAGCATCATAGTAGAACCAAATGTGCATATTAAATTGATCACTCCAGTTGTGAGAAATTTAGGTTCGGGGTTGGGGAGTTGGAGAAATAGACATCATTAAACAGAGAAGATGAGGGCTAGAATGAAGAATTTGTCAGTGAAAATGGATAATAGAGAGGCCAGCAATGTATCTGAAGATACTGTAAATACGGATTTGTTTGGCTGTGGTGACTCACTGAATTTGGGGGTTGAAGAAAGGAGAAATTGACACTGAGGCTGCTGACTTACATGACAAAGGTGAATGATGATGCTAAAATACAGTTTTCCACAGGCAAAATTATTCCTATGCAGATATAAAATAAACACATGTTAAAGATTCCATTTAACTCAATAGCACATTTAACCTACTAACTTGTTAGATAAACAGTAAGATGTTATAACCAGTTCAGAGGATAACTGAAGACATAGGTAATTCGACTGCTGAAATGAATTTGCTAATAGATGTAAAACATATCCTACAGGACAATAAAATATAATGTTTGGAATAATTATTCCTATAGGGTGGAAATTAAACTGCTCCAAATGAATTTGTGAGCCTCTAGACAAAAACTATTATTCCTGACTTTCTTCAAAGTACAGAATTGTAGACAGCCAGACAAGCATACAAGCAAATGCACAGACCAAACATTACATCCAAAGGACATCCAGTAATCTTTTGCCCATTTTGACCTTTCAAAATTTTCCCAGAGGGTGGCACCGCAAGTTCAGAAAGGAGCACAGGACCAGGAAAACTCACTATATCACTATGAGAGAGAACAGCTTTCCTGTTCCAGCGGGGCTGAGAGGGCAAAAGGGCATATTGCACAGCAGCACTTTTTCCTTTCACGGGTCCTACTTTGGATGAGTTTGATGTGGTAGCAACTTCAGAGCAGCCCGGCCCCGGGAGTCAGGCGCCCCAGAGGCGATGGTCCATTTTGCCCGGCATAGCCCCGGGGAGGCTGCAGGCCTGCAGGAGAACGGTGCACTTGGCACAGAACCACATCCAACATTCATGTAGAGAGAGTGCAGATTTGAGGAGGAGAGGGACTACATACGGGAGCCTGAGGGTCAGCCCGCTCTGCAGCCTGCAAGAGGAGAAGTGACCTTTGTTCCTCTTGGAAGCAACGGAAGTGCTGAGAGGATAGGGGGGCACTGGAGACCCCAGACCACAGGAAATGGGAGCTTCAAGGCCAATGCCACACCACCTCACCGTCTTTGCACATTTGGGTGTGCTGGAACATGACAGCTTCATTTTAAAAAAGGTTCCATGAGAGTGCTGTCAGAAAAGAGGGGCAAGTGCATTGTCTTCTCTCATTAAGTATTTATTGAGCAATTACCATGCTTAGGCAATGGGCTGGTATTCCTTTTACTACATCTCCTTTATGAAGAAAAGCTAGAGGAAGACACATTTTAGGGAAAGATGAGTGCACATTCTCCTAACTTCTCCCTGTCTCAGGAATGAAGACATTGCTGTATTGTTTCACTTCACAGAAATTTCGTTAAACATTTCCACCAGTGTTTACTGAGTGAATCCTACGTGCCAGGTGTTACACTCGGTCCTGGAGAATGATCATTAACACCATAGACACAGTGTTTGTTTTCTCTCCAGTCTGGCTGGAAAGTAGTAATTACACAATGGTGATATAGTCTCATAAACATTATGCTGGGGTTAAATACAGTGTGCTATGGCAGACACTGAATTCACACCTACACTCTATCTTCAGGCTTGGTTATATTACTGTTGCAGGATTTTTTACCTCAATACCCAAGATTCATTGTCTTGCCACTTCGAAGAATGAAGAGGTGGACACAAAATGAGCAGCAGGCAAAGTTTATTAGAGTATAAGATTAGTAAGGATAGTAGGAAAGCCCTCTTTACAGACAATAGACAAGGGTCCTGGTTTTATAAGGTTCTGGTCTCTCCCCACCTCCTTCCCTTCCCTCAAGTTCTATCCTTATTGGCTGGATAACTCTAGGTGCTGGGTTGTCTATTCCTGATTGGCTTGTTTCCATTGGGTGGTCTATGGCCATACCCTTCCTTGTGGGTCATAGGTTTTATGGTTTAGCTAGGTATTTTGATTGTCAAATTCCTGAGGGGAACCTGAGAGTGAGTAGGTGGTGTCTGTCACATTCTTAAGAGGGACCTTATGCCTGAAGGGATTTGCTGCAGTCCGGCATTCCCAGCATTGTTCCAATATATGTGTCTTTTCCCACCCAGGGACCTCAGGTCCTAATCCTTTCCCTCCCTGCCTGTTTTATCCTATATTTTCCCATCGTATTACTGTTAGGGTATCTGGAGTTTACTTAGAAGGTCTTTAGTTTATACAATGGATATCATGTGTGGAATACTTAGGCTAAGCTACAACCCATTCAAAACTTGAAGGCTCAGTCCAAGACTGATCAGCTAACCTGATATCAGAAAGGTCCATACTTTAGAGATGCTGATCAATCAAGTTGATTGATATTTGAAGCTTTGCTAATTTCCATACTAATGTCAGAAATGGGTTTTGAGGGGCGCCTGGGTGGCTCAGTCGGTTAAGCGTCCGACTTCAACTCAGGTCATGATCTCACGGTTCGTGGGTTCGAGCCCCGCATCAGGCTCTGTGCTGACAGCTCAGAGCCTGGAGCCTGTCTCAGATTCTGTGTCTCCCTCTCTCTCTGCCCCTCCCCCACTTGCACTCTCTCTCTGTCTCAAAAATAAATAAACATTAAAAAAAATTAAAAAAAAAAAGAAATGGGTTTTGATTGGTGAAACTGATGACTTGATAACGAGCAAGATAAATGTTATCAGTGGGTTCTAATTGTTGAAGTTAAGTCTATTTAAGATACAAGGATTGGCTAAAATTTTTGATATACTCATGCATGAACAGAGGATAATAACCTAGCGAACCTGATAACCTAGACATTAGGAAGTTTGAGCTCCACATGGGCCTGTGTCCAGGCACTGATATCAATGATTTCTGGTTATCTGATGTCATCTGATTCTTCTTCCCTTTGGGGGGATGTTATTGTGACCGCCTTCAGTAAAACTTTGGTGAAAAGTGGTGGTTGGAATACACAAAGGGATCTGAGATCTATTGAGCTTACAAGACAGGTTATATGAATTATTTTTGTCCCTGCTTACTAAAGAATGTTGGTTTAATAAACGTGGCAGAATTTGGTCTGAGACTTGCTGTACCGCAACCTAGCAGCAAGGTTGTAGAGCCATAGCTCATTGTCAGGTAACTACCATTATCTTCTGAAAAGAACTGGTACGACTTAAGGGTAACACGAACTGACTTAGCACATTAACTTAGAAATGTCAGTGAGTGAACTCACTAGGAGTTAATTTCTCACTCACATAAAGTACAAATGCTAGTTAAAAGTGAGAAAAACTCCTGCTCCACACAGGCATTCAAACATCTAGGATGTGACAGCGTGTGCCCTTCAAGGTTGTGCTGAGTGTCAACATTCAGTGAGTACAAAGAGGAATTAATTGAGAGGTTTTAAATGCCAAACATTACCTCTATCTGTATTTCAATGTCCAAAATTAAGTTAAATGGCCTCGGCCAGATGTAAGAAGGCTAAAATAACGTGATCCCTGGCCAGGAAGATGCCTCCAATTGCCAGTTGCTTCCTCCAGTTGCCAGACATGCTGTGGAAGGGGAACACATCTTTGGTGGACACGTGGCTCTGTCTGTCACAGAACCTAAAAATTGTGCATGACCAACTGCTTTAAGTCCATTCACAGTACTATTCTTAGAATTGTCCATTTTTTTTTGTTTACCAAAACACAAAATTTAGAAGCAAGAGCCCATTTCATTCCTTTAATTTTTTTAATGTTTATTTATTTTTGAGAGAGAGAAACAGACAGAGCATGAGTGGGGGAGGTGCAGAGAGAGAGGGATACACAGAATCTGAAGCAGGCTCCAGGCTCTGAGCTATCAGCACAGAGCCTGATGTGGGGTTCAAACCTACTGACCACGAGATCATGACCTGAGCCGAAGTTGGGCACTTAACTGACTGAGCCACCCAGGTGCCCTATTTCATTCCTTTATATGACCATAAAATATTAGTGTCAGAGGGCTCAGTATGATATATGGTGTAAATTAATTTGTCCATGTGGAAACCCCACCAAAGGGAGAGCCGTATTTTGAAAGAGATATTTATTAACTCCAAGGAGAATCCATCCAAAAATAGTCAAATAATTCTTGTAACAAACTTGTGCTTTACAGTCTTAAAACTAGGTTTTTCCCATTTTACATAAAAATAATTTATCTTTCTATTCAAAGAGAAAAGCTGTGTGTGAGTTCTGTAATGGATATCCTCTTTCAAATTCAAATAAGTATTCACAGAATTTTGTTGGATATATCAGCCAGGAAATAGGAAGAGATGACACCATCAGGCTTCATATTGAGGAGTTTGTTAAAGGGACTCTACAAAGCTGTGGGACAGAAGTAGGGATATCAACAAGGGATAGTAAAATCCCTTCAGGCTAGTACCAGCAAGAACTTGTTACTTCTAGGCCTGAAGGAGCAAGGGTAGGGGTGAGGGGGAGGAGCCCAGAGAGGGTTAGTATATGGAGACCACTACCTAGAGTGGCAAATTGAAAATAACCAGCACAGCTATTACTTCCGATATGGTTAAATTTCATCTTAGTCATTTAATTTTAAGAATTTCCTATCAACCTCAGAAAAGGAATAATAAATAGCATGATGTTTAAGGACATGCATATAGTGTCAGACTCTCTAGATTCAAAGGCCAGCTTTGTCACTTTACTTAACCTCTTTGTATCTCAATTTTCCCATCTCAAAAATGGAAACTTAATTCTTGATGTTGTAAGCTTTAATGAGTTACTATAAGTAAAGTCTTAGAGCAGTGTCTGACACGTGACAAGTGTCGTATAACGTTTACCTATTTTATTGAGTCTCTTGCATTTTTACTTTATTAAAACTAATACACATATACATCAAGTTGTCTCATAATGCCTCAGTCATTTTTCCAGATTTTAAAGTATATTAGCATTGGGTAGACCAACCCCTGTTGGGTAGAAGTGAGTAGGTTTTGTCCACCCTGTATCTCTTTGGGGAACCAGCTGTCCTCCATTCATCGGCCATTCACATGGTTTAGGTTAATCTGTCCTTATGCCCAACAAACACTCCTATACACTCTTCCAGCAGATTGACACATGAACTAAATAACCTTAGTAGATATCTCCTTTTGAGTAGTCCTGGAACCATTATTACACTAAATTCTCTCTACTGGGATGGTTAGTTGTAAGGATCATCTACCCCTAGAAGCGTTAATAGCCATTTTTTCATTTTGCCATTTTACAGCAAAGAGTAAAGAAAGGCAGAAAATGGAGAACTTATCAGTCACATGAACCAAGAATTTCCTCATATTCTTCTAGTTAGTATGGGATGTTTCTCATTTTCAACCAAATATCCTAATTTCAAACTTCTATCCTATTTCATAGTTAATATCATTATCAAAGCTTTCCATTTTCTAGCTACAGTATTAGGTATGAGATTTGAAGTCCCCTGTCAGATACTGATAGCTGGGAGTTCAAATATGTAAAAATTAAAATTGCAGAGGAAGAACCCATCTGGAAGATTATTGTGATGCCATTAATTCCTTTAAAAATTGCAGGCTAACAACTTTTTTATTGTTGTTGTTAAAACCGTATGTGAGGAATCATCTTAGAAACTTTATGAATTATGGGGCACCTGGGTGGCTCAGTCGGTTAAGCATCTGACTTTGGCCCAGGTCATAATCTCACGGTTTGTGGGTTCGAGCCTTGCATCAGGCTCAGTGCTGACAGCTTTCTCAAGGCCTGGAGCCTGCTTCGGATTCTCCTTCGGTGTCTCCTTCTCTCTCTGCCCCTCCCCCGTTCACGCTGTCTTTCTCTGTCTCTCAAAAATAAATAAATGTAAAAAAAAAAAAAAAAAAAGAAACTTTATGAATTAACTCATTTGATTTTCATAAAAATCCCATGAGGCAGATGCTGCTACTGCTGTTTCCTCGTCAGGATACTTAGTTTCAGAGAGATTAAAATCAACCCTGGGCCCCTCAGCTGTTTTGCAAGTAAGTCTGTTAGGGCAGGGCCATGGACTGAATGTGTGTCCCCCAAATTCACAAATTCATATGTTGAAACCCTGACTCCCAATGTGATGGTATTAGGAGCGGGAGACTTTAGGAAGTGATTGGGGCAAGAAGATGGTGTTCTCATGAATAAGATTAATGCTCTATAAAAGAGACCTCAGATAGCTCTTCTGTTGCTTTTGCCGAGTAAGGACACGATGAGAGGCTGGCAACACGGAAGAGGGCTCTCACCAAACAGCACCGTGCTGGCACCCTCATTCAGACTTCTAGCTCCAGAGTGGTAAAGAATAAATTTCTGTCATCTGTAACCCACCCAGTCTATACTACTTTGTTATAGCAGCCTGAACTAATACAGAAGTGTTCTAAAAGATGACATTCATGTTTATTAACATGGAAATAAAGCCAGTACGTACTGTTGAGAAAAAAAAATACACAATATCTAAAGTGGAAGAATCTCACTGATATAAAATAGCATTTTTATATTGATACATTTGTACATTTCCATAAAGAGATGTCTAGACAAACTTATGTATATTTATACAATGCATGTTTTACGTTTACATATTTTCTATAAAGAGATCTAGAAAAATGGTCACTGGTAGAGAGAGAGAGAGAGAGAGAGAGAGAGATGCCTATGGCATGTATATAAAACATATTACATATTTACCTATTTCCATAGAAAGATGTCTGGGAATATGCTCACCAATAGATCTGGTTTGAGGGAATCCAAGTTATTTTAAACTGTCTTCTCTGGATGTTTTATTTTGTTTGATTTTGTTTTTTTTTTTCTTTTTTACAATGAATGCATGTTACTTTTATAAAAACAATGCAGCTTAAAAATACCAATAACTCCCCAAAGACTGGTAAGTCCTTCATGAATAACCCAACATAGAAAAGGAGAAATAAAATACAAAGGATTAGAATTCCAACATAGCAATCTATGTATTCCCTTATTCATTTATTTATTCAATAAATCAATGGCAGAGGGTATTGGGGGAGGCACCTGGGGTAAAATGGTGAACAAAGTAGACACAGTTTCTAATGTCAATGGCGAAGATGCTTTGAGAGCAAGTTTCAGAACCTTAATGGAATCTGGCACAAACAAGCTTGCGTTTGTGTGTTATGGATGTGATCGCATATATGGGTGTTTGGGGAGGGAGACGGAAGCAAGCAGAACTGTTGGGAAGCCCATCCCTCAAGCAATCCCTCTTCTTTCCTGACATCCATGAGCAGGCAGGCTCTGTAATACCCTCATGGGTAAGGCTAAATGAGGTCAGGCACGAGTAAGGGCTTTATTGATATAGGTCACCATCTTCTTTCTCAGAGGCCTACTACTGGAAATCTCTGAATATATGATAGTTTATAATTTATGCTCAGAGGTAGTGACTTTTGTAAGTGCTAGCCTATAAGTGTATACACACACACACACACACACACACAAACACACATGTTCACTATTTCTTTGCACCTTCCATGAAAAGTATTTACCAAACGCATTGTACAATCCAAAGTAAACAATGGGGAAACTTCATTTCAAAAGAGAGAAATAAAACCTGGTTAAGAAAGTTTGAGATGTGATTTTCAGCTGCTTTGGCCATAACCTGAAAAGCCTTGAGGTAAATTCCTTCCCAGTCTGAGTGCTTGCTCCAATTTTTTTTCTCTCTACCTTCCTCCTCCATCAATCCATCCTCACAGAGTGATTTGGAAATACATTGTTGTTTGGACCTGACAGGCAGACTCGCCAGAACAAGAACACGGTCTGGAAGTATGTTCCTGATGCTGGAATAGAGAGGATTTCTGATAACCTGGAATATTTGCAAGAGCTCAGCAACACTCCAGGAATTTGTGAGTCCTTCCGTGTGTCGGTGTGCTTAAGAAAGTGCCCACTTTTATTTATAATCAACTCATTTAAAAAAGGCTTTATAACAAGACTCTCCTGGGTATCAAGGAGAGCTTCTCTACCTTGAGCTTGATTCTGGCTTCCCTTTCTCAGGTCTGTTTAAATGGTTCTTCAGGGAGAGAGCAATGAACTCTGAGATATCTTATCATGTAAGGTTAAAGCTTTTGTTATTAAATAGGATCATTCAGAAAATGACAGTTGTTTCCCTTTGCCCAAGAAAATCTGACTTCCAGGAATGTTTTATTAGGAATTGCCCAGGTTTTGAGTACCGTAATATTTACTGCGAGATTTACATTTACTGAGATTTGCATTCCCCTAAAAGAATATGAAGGGACATAAATCACAATTGAATTTAAGGAGTTAGACTAGATGGTGTCTAAGGTCACTCTAGGTCTCACATTCCGTGATGGAGCGAGGCTGCTGGGGAAGTAGGTTTGAGATTTTATTCCATAATCTGCGGGATGGAAGGTGGTGATAGTGCTATATTGAAGGGGGTGTCTGGGATGGTAACAAGGCACTTACTCTTCTCATGTTTGTGGGTAAGACGGTAGGAAGATAAATTGTGCTTAATGGCTCATACACTTTCTTTGCCTTTCCCCCATTTTTATCACATGGTAAAGTAAGGATTAAAAATTAAAGTTTACCTGTAGTTATCACGTATTATTCACAAATACAGATTCAGAGTTACTACAAATGTCCAATAAAGACCTGAGAATCAAAATTCCATTACCTGGAGTCACATAAATATTATAAATATAGAACAACGGGCTATAAGGGAAAAAAAAATGAAGGCATTGCAAGCAGAGGAGACAAGCCCATGCATAATGGTAAAGATGTAGATGTACATCAGTGTGATTTTTTAGGTACCTGTAAGTGGTTCTGCAAGGGTGGGTCAAAGGGCACTATGTTTTGGTGGGGGAGGAGGCAAAACAAGGAGTGGAGTAGAGGCCAGGACTAGAGTGGCAATCAGGGTCCACGTCGTGGAGGGCCTTGAAAGCTGAATTAAGGAGTTAAAGCTATATTCTTAAGGCTATGTGAATCCTTGAAAAATTATTGAAGGACTCTAAATTAAGAATGACACGTATAGGGGTTAACTGGGTATAGTGATTTGTACTTCAGCTAGTTTGGAGCAGAAGAATTAAATGTGGCAGTCATCAGCAGATAAGTGATCATCTCTTGAGTAGGAGAAGAGGGTGACAGGAATGAATAAAATACTTGCACTGTGATACATTCTGCTCTTTACCCACCCCAACCCCCACTGAGAAAAAATAGAAAGGATGGACTAGAAGGGTTCAGCACCACCTCTTGTCCTCTCTTAGCAAGACAGAGATCACTCCTTCCTTTTACCCTGGATGGGACTATAGTGTAGCTGTGGAGACCTCTATTCCTTTCCAAAGCTGCTTTGAGTTTTTTGCTTTACCAAATTCTATCCATTTAAGAACAGGGTTGAAGGGAGCAAATGACAGTATAATTCACCTCTTTCCCTGAACCTTCTAAAAGGGATCTGCAAGAAGGGGAAGTACTCAAGAGGGCGAAATGATATTTTGAGGGAAAATACTGGAAAATGCAGGATTTTCTCATAATCACCTTGCTCTTTACATCTAAGTAAGGCTTTACTGCTCAACTTGGGTAACTGAGACCTTTTGTTACATTCCCTTCCCTTTTCTTCCTTTCCTTCTTTTTTAAATGAAGAAATATAAAATATGGAGAAATGTTAACAGAAAGAGTTTACAAACTCTAAGTAAACAAGAAAGAAGATGACAAAACCCTATGGAACATTGAACAAAGGATTATAGAAAGGGAAAGTGATGATTCTCTCCTGTAAAACTTTCACATGCCCTCACTGTGTTTTTCTCATTCTGTATTGCCTTAGGGGGCAAACTGCATCCACAATGAGTTTTAAAACTTCATGATTTTTTTTTTTTTTTTTTTTTTTTTTTTTAGCTTCTGGGAAAGTCCAGCAGAAGCTAGGGGATATTTTGGTTATAGTCCAAACATATAATCAGACTTTCTGAGAAAAGAAAGCATCTGATAGTTTGGATTAGGATCTCTTTGTAACCCAGAAATTAGAGGTCCTATCCCCATGCAAGTCTGTTTCAATGACTTGGCCTAAGCAATTTGGTCAGGTACAACCATGAGATCCTCTTCGTTAAATAATAGTAGCTACCAGTATTTAAAGGTGGTCAGAGTTAACTACATCCTTCACCTTCCAACCTCCGTATCAAGTTGTAAAGGAAGCAAACTTCAGACCAAATGCTGTCATTCATATAGACATCCACTAAACAAATATTTATTAACAAGCAGATATGAAGCAATTCATGTACTCTGTTCTGTACACTTAATGAATTCCGAGCTCTCTGTTCTTTTGTGTATTTTGAGGAGACCTAGCATGCAATACTTACTCAAGACAAATGTGACAATATTCTAAAGGCAAAAGTCAGTTAGATTTACAATCTGCATCAGGCAACCAGACTCTTAACTAAGTGGCTGGACCCAGTTCTGTTATAGAACCAGTCTTTGGGAACCTTTCCAAAAAATGAACGGCTCACTAGATTCTCACATTTATTTTATTTGTTTGAGGGCTAAAATATGCATAAATTCCTTTAGCCAATTCATAAACTTTGATTTCATCACTGAGAACACTATTTGGAATATTGGTTATCTGATTAACAGCCCAAAAATTTTCACCAAAATTTTTCCTAGCATTTATTATGTGAATTAACCAAACCTATGGTATCAGCTAGAGATAATGATAGCCGAAAGTCTTGTATTAACAGCTCCGGGAGCATAGATATCTCTGATTAAATGCTAGCTGATCAGATCTGGAGTTTGTGACTTCCTTCGTAGGGCAATAAATTATTCCTAGAAGGTCACTTCAACTAATATGTGAAGAATATCACATTGTGCTAAAGTATTTTAGATTATAGAATTTACAACACCTGCTATTCCTGGACTGCATGTTTGTGTGTCTCCCTCCCCTCCCTGACCCCTGCAAATTCATATGTGTTGGTATCTGGAGATTAAGTCATGAGGGGGGAGCCCCTCTGAATACATTAGAGCTCTTACAAGAAAAGGCTAGAGAGCTGGCTAGCTCTCACTATGCCACATGAGAATACAGCAGTAAGACCTGTAAACCAGGAAGGGAGTGCTCACCAACAACTTGACCGTGCTGGCACCCTGATCTCAGACTTCCAGCTTCCAGAACTGTGAGAAATAAATGTTTGTTGTTTAAGCCACCTAGTCTGTGCTATTTTGTTATAGCAGCCCAACCGGCCTAGACCATCTGCTATGGTTAACATCCTAGCCTACTTGCTGATAGAAGCCTCTCTGAGATCCTCCCCTATTCCCGGTTGACTGGCACTGGGCCCATATATAAGCATGAACAGTGATGTTTACGGCAGACCTTCGAAAACAATGAGAGCACTTACATTAAGCCCCGTTAAGACAGTCTTGTTACTTTGCATTCACACTGATTAACTCATTTATATTCTACAGGAGTAAAGCTTCGCTTTGTAAAATGGTCCAAAATCCAATATGTCAGAGTGCAGCACATATTTAATTACATAATTTGATTAATAGTGCTTTAGAGAGCACACTTGACATTTACTTAGGAAATCTGATTCCTTTGGGAACTGTTTACCACTAAGAGAGAAATCTAAATTTATATTGATGTTATCTTCCAAAACCCAAATTGCCTTTCCTTCAAAAAACAAATCATGCCAGTTTTGGTCATTTAAAAATTGAAATTTGATGCATATTTGTGTATCATTATTCAACAAAGCCGGATAAAATATAAGATGACCATTTCACTACTGCAAGATAAAAGGGCATCTTTCGGTGTTGAGCAACATTGCAACTAATTTTTTTTAAGGAAGTTCTATTGATATCTATATTTAAAATTGCTTTTTAAAAATGTGAGTGGCTTAGATTACATACTAACTCTGTTTTTCTTTATTTTCTGATAAGACTAGCATCGGGAACTCCTGGGGGGCTCATCTGTTAAGCCTCTGACTCTTGATCTCTGCTCAGTTCATGATCTCACAGTCTGTGGGTTCGAGCCCTGCTTCAGGCTCTGCACTTACAGCACAGAGCCTGCTTGGGATTCTGTCTCTCCCTCCCTCTGCCCCTACCACCGTTTCAAAATAAATAAATAAACTTAAAAAAAATAGTAAGAGTATTGGGTTTATCTTATTACATTTGTAGTGAAATATGATAGTAGAACATACAAATTCAACTGAAATATCACAAAACAGCTTTTGTCTCACTAGAGTGTACTAATGAAGGGGTTCCCACCCCTCTCCATACATTAATTCTGCTGTGTACGTTTTAAAAGCAAATAAACAAGAGAAAACTTCACATTTAGTAAATTCATTTCAGGAAGAATATTTTATTTACTGTATAAATTGGGCTAAGGAATAGGGACCAAGAAAGTATATTTTATTTCAGTACGAGGAAGATCATGAACAATTTTGTTTGTTACTTTTTCTTCCCTTAAAAATTTTCCTCCCCCCTTTTATTGTTAGAGCTCTAGGAATTATTACCTAAGCCTCTTTTTAATATCTCAGTGTATGTTAGCAACAAAATTCATATTTTGTTTTATAAAAAGCAGAATTTATATCATTAGCAATAATGATAATCTAAAGGTCTATGATGTTTAAATACAGATGTATTCTAAGTATTCAGAAACCTGTAAAGATTTTATTTTTTAATATTGTAATATTATTTTGTAATATTGTAAATTTAATATTTAAAATTTAATTTTTAATATTGTTACTTTAAATAGTTATTTTAACTTTATTTTTAATAATTTATTTAAAAAGTTTTACTTTCCAAACTGATATATTATAGAAATATGTTATGATATGTGATGAGTGTAGTTAACCATGACATAGATAAACTTGTGATAAAATTGGTATGCTGTATCTATGCTTTTTTTCCATGAGTAAATCAAGCTATAATAATCTGGTGAGCCAAAGTTTCAGAACTTCAAGGGATGGGATTGCCTTTCCCAAGGTGGTGCCCTTAGATGCTGATTGGACTATACCTGGTCAAGTTGGCTAAATCATCATTTTGATTTTTTTTAGATGGGATTACTCCATCTTTTTATAGAAAGAGGAGTTTCAGTGACTCAGAAGAGGTCGAGTTCTCTTCTAATCCTTCAGGGATTTTTGTCACTTCATTGACAAGGGAGAGGCTTAGGGAAACATTTTCACTTAATAGGAAATGACATCTATTCATTCATGAATAGGTGGGCACAATATTCCCTCTTAAACAATTCAGGGCCAGAGGGAGATGGATCACCAACGTGTGTGGTGTGGTTGGAAACAAGTGCATATTTGCAAGAGAAGATCAAGGAGAAGGCCAGGGGAAGCTGAGAGGTCATGCTTGAGGCAGGGCTTGGAAGTGAGAATAGGTATGTCCCCCAAGGACTTGACAACAATAGCTGGTTTCAGAAATAAAAAAGAACTGGAGCAGACTGAGGCATCTCTTTGGAAAAATAACCTACTTAGGACATCTTAAGAGATGAGTAATTAGGGTAAATTTTTCCTAGACCAACAGAGATAGAATTTTTTAACTTATGTAAAATAAATGTGTTCCTCCCTCTTTAGTTGGCTAAAAATAAAATAGTGAATTTCTCAGCATTTAATATGTACCAGTACTGTGTTCAAACTCTGCATATATTATCTTATTTAATCCCCACTAGAACTTTTGATAGTATAACTGTTCCCAGTTTGCATATGAGGAGGTCAAGGCTCAGAGAAGTTAAGGACCAGAGTCAAGATCGAAACCTGTTTTGTGTGTCTCCTTTGTCTGCAGTCTGATTTGGTCATTTTTGTATACTCTTTCTCTGTAATTCAAGGGATGGTCATTTGATATTCTTCTCTTCATACTAAGAAGGCAGAGTAGATGGAGGAAATTAACGGAGTTTCTTAAAAATTGAATTATCAGTGTGACCTTCTCTGCTATTTCACCCACACATGAAAAAAAAATATGCACTCAGCCACTTACTCACACAAAGCAGGCACATAAATTATTTATCCTTATTTCCTATTTTAATGGAATTATCCAGTAGAGAGGAGAAGAAGCAATAGCAATTCAAATATTTGACTGTTGGCATATTCCCAGAAAACGGGATTTATTTGAAGAACTAAAGTAGAAATAGTTATCTATACAACTCACTTTTAAAATACTTTGCTGTTTTTAGTTTGTTTGGTTTTTTTTTCTCTTTTTTTTCCTATCTGAAAAGGAGATTGGGTGATGAGGTCCATGTCTTAGTAGACCAATACTTTTAAGGCTTGAGAATGGCTCACTTTGTTTGTAATAAAGATGAGAAAGCAGGAAACAAAATGGAAATTTAGGCAAATGCACAGCCAACTGAATGTCAAGATTCAGAAATGAAGACAGTTGTCGGGACTCATATTTTTACTTCTCAAGCTCTATTGTGAGCTCCCCAGAGAAAATCCATTCTTTAGGAGACAGTGTCAGAATAATTTTGAGTACTTCCACCAGAGGGAGTAATATCATCTACTATGGGGATGGTGAATGAAATCCTTAACCTGATGAAACAGTGACAGAATGATTAACTCATCTACAGTTGGACAGCAGGGTGGATTTGCTACCAAAGTCCAACAGAAGGCAGAGTAGCAATAATATAGCGACAAATGTGTTAAATAAGAGTTACAAATAGAATAATAAAATTGCCGTATTTATTGAATTGGATTGGTATCTAAAACTCTGAGTATAGTTAATCCTAGAGGTGACATCAACAGCCTTCAGCGAGACTTGTAAATTGGCAAAATATTTGTAACCCATGGAATAATAAAGAGATCATCTTTCAGACCAGGAAAAGAAGTAGGGGTTTGGCATTTCTATTGGGGAGCTCAAATGTCCAAATTACTTTGTCCTATGCCGTGGAGTATGGCTCTTGTCTTTAATAATTGCACTTGTCTCTCATTCCACCCTTGCACTGGCTTAATGGGATTAGACACTAAGGTGGAATCTGAGATGCAAAATGCTTTTTATGGAACAACACCTGTGAAAGGAAGGAGGAAAAAGCAAAACTGGGTAGAGCATGAAGTTGAACTGTGATGTAGGCCTGGCCAAGCCTTGGCCAACCTGTCTGGGAGCTCTAGAGCAAGAATTGCTCTCCAGTGTCCTGTGTTACACTGAACTGACCTGCTCTTTATACCCTCCCCCATCATTCGATAATGGATATGCACTGTACCAGAAGGGCTGAGGAAGACTCCGAAGGAGCTGTGCAGAGGAGAGTGTGTAAGTCCCTTTGAGGGGGACTTACACATGTTGTGGACTGAATGTTTACCGCCAAATTTCGTATGCAGAAGTCCCACCCCCCAGTGTGATGATGTTTGGAGGTGGGGGCTTTGGGGAATGATCAGGTTTAGATGAGATCATGAGGGTGTGGATCCCATCATGGGACTGTAGGGGGAGACTAGAGCACTCTATCTTTTCCCAATACGGTGGTCCGCAAATAGCCGTCTACCAGTACCTTGGTCTTGGACTTCCTAGCCTTCAGAATTGTCAGAAATAAATGTTAGTTGTATAAGCCACCTAGTCTACAGTAATGTGTTATGGCAGCCTGAGCTAAGACAAGCCTTTTCCTATTATGACAGATAAATTCAGTTTTTGGATGTCAGATAAAATTGATAAAGGGGCTTCTTTCTCGTTATTCTTTTTTTTTTTTTTTTTTTTTTTTTTTTTTTTTTTTTTAGTTTATTTTCGAGAGAGAGAGACAGAGAGAGCAAGCCAGGGAGGGGCAGAGAGAGAGCGGGGGAGAGGGAATCCCCAGCAGGCTCCATACTGTCAGCACAGAGTCTGATGTGGGACTCGAACTCACAAACCATAAAACTCACAAACCATGAGATCATGACCTGAGATAAAACCAAGAGTCTGACGCTTAACCAACTGAGCCACCCTGAGCCACCCAGGTGCCCCTCTTCCTTGTCATTCTAAAAGATTCCTCATTTGATGCAAATTTTCTAAACAGTAGTTTTGCCCTATGATCATGATAGATACCCTTTTTCGAAAAATTGCAGAGCTAAAAGAATGACAAAGTCTTACTACTCATTGTACAATGTGGACTGTGAAGACTAAGTGTGTTAAGTAACTTACTGAAAATTACACAAGTAAGTTAGTAGTAGCAGGGCTAGAATTTAGATCCCATTCTCGTACTTAATCCCGAACTCAATCTAATTTGGCAACATGTGCCAATCCTGCCATACACACTACTGCCGTCTTACTATTGGTAAGATACTAACATCTACAGAATAATAAATGCTAATGTTATTGAATACATCAATTTCAGATTAATGGTGATACTTTGTTAACAGTGATTTGTCCTCAATCTTTTTCTCACCTGATATCCCTGACTCACTATATTCTCTTCTTTTTGCTGCCACTCACTGAAGTTTGTGCCCCACTCCCCAAATTCATATGTTAAATCCTAAGCATCAATATGAAGGTAGTTGGAGATGGGGCCTTTGGGAGGTGATTAGGTTACATGAGCAGAGCCCTCATGAATAGGATTGGTGCCCTGACCCCAGAGAGCTCCTTGCTTCTTATACTGTGTGAAGACACAGTGAGAAGATGGTCATCTATGAACAGGGAAAGGTCTTCACCAGACATTGAATCTGCTGGTCCCTTGATCTGGGACTTCCCAGCCTCCAGAATATGAGAAATAGATGTTTGTGGTTAAGCCCTCAGTTTGTACTATATTGTATTGCAAGCAGCCTGAATGGACTAAGGCATCTGAAATTGTCCATTCTCTCAGCAGTTGATGACTCAGTCCGTTCTGCTAGTGTCCACACCTTTCCTTATTTTTTCTTAAAAAAACTTTTTTAATGTTTATTTATTTTTGAGAGAGAGACACACACACAGAGTGCTATGGGGGAGGGGCAGAGAGAGAGGGAGACGCAGAATCAGAAGCAAGCTCCAGGCTGTGAGTTGACAGCACAGAACCCCATGCAGGGCTTGAACTCGTGAACAGCGAGATCATGATCTGAGCCAAATTTGGATGCTTAACTCACTGACCCACCCAGGGACCCCTATCTATACCTTTTAAAAAAAAATTAATGTTTATTTTTGAGACAGAAAGAGAAAGAGCATGGGCAGGGAAGGGCCAGAAAGAAAGGGAGACACAGAATCCAAAGCAGGCTCCAGGCTCTGAGCTGTCAGGACAGAGCCCAATGCAGGGCTCAAACTCACAAACTGTGAGATCATGAAATGAGTCAAAGTTGGACGCTCACTGACTGAGCCACCCAGGCACCCCTATAATTTTCTTTTAAGGTCAAGTTCAAATGCTGTCTCCATTCTGTTTGGTTGAATTTTCCTTGACCTGGTGAGGAAAGAAGTATCAGGTGATAACAAGTTTCTTCCTGATTGGAAGCCAAACGAGAGTAGATTTGGTGGAACTCTGCATGTGTGACATTAGTGAGGGAGGCAAATGAAAGAAAAATAGGAATAAGGAGGAGGTAAGAAGGTAGGTAGCTAAGGAAAAATTTTAGTTGTGCCTCTAGGCTGTTCTGATTATAGGAATCAATTATTACATACAATAGTAGTTATAATGTTATACACAGTACCTATATTATTACACTTTGATCATTGTAGCTACCAGGTGAGATGGAACACTATTATTGTCCCATGCTACAGATGGGATAACTGAGGCTGTGATAGTTTCCATAGTTTGAGCAAGGTCAAACTGGACCTACCTTCTTTCCATTCTTTCTTTTATTAAGTTTATCTATTTATTTTGAGAAAGAGAGAGAGAGAGCGCATGCATGCATGAACAAGGAGGAGAGGGGCAGAGAGAGAGGGAGAGAATCCCAAGCAGTCCCCGTGCTGCCAGCGTGGAGCTGATGCAGGACTCGAACTCACAAACCGTGAGATCATGACCTGAGCTGAAATCAAGAGTCTGATGCGTAACTGACTGAGCCACCCAGGCGCCTCTATTACTTCTTTACTTCTCTCTCATTTCTTTCTATTTTTTCATTCAATCTTTTAACACATATCTATTGCCTATCATGCAAACATGCCAATGTGTTTGTGACTTACTTTGGGCTGTAATCTGTGAGAAAGAAATAAACTCTTATTTCTTAAGCCACAGAGATTTGGTGGCAGCTGTTTTTATAAGTCTACCCTGATGAGTGCAAAAGGTATTGGTCAATGTCTGTCCTTGTGACTTAATACATCAAAAAATTTAATATGTAAGACTGGTTTTCTTCTAGTATGAAAAATACATTTGAAATGGCTTGATTGTGGCAATGAGAATGTGTAACAATTCATTACAGGACTCCATGTTCTAACACATTTCCTATGTTACATGTTTCCATGATATTATTGATTATCTTATTTATTTTAATCTGATGTTTTTATTCTATTTTTACTACACACAGTGGTCTCGTCTTCTCATTTGTAATCCGTTTTCTCTATTTTCTCTCTTTATTGTTTTAGTTTTCCTTGTAGTCTGGTAACCTATTTGATCTCACCTCAAATGTTTCTTTAATCTTTATGTAATTTTTTTTAGAGTTCTTACTTTCAAGTTAGCTATTTTTAATCTTTCTTAGAACTTTAAAACTTTGAGTAAGTAAATGTTCAGTGATGCATACAATTTTTGATTGAACACATAAGCATTTTGAAACTCACATTTTTAATAAGCTCTTTAACATGTATCAAGTTCAAAATCAGTGATGCATGTTTAATGCTATATGCTTAGGACTTTGTAAAATTGATTTAAAATATTAAGCCAATGCATATGCAGAAATGCATTCAATTTTTCAATCTTGAAATTTATAATTTTTCAGGAGTGTCTTTCATATCATCACTGATTACTTGCCTTTCACTGCTAGGTGTGATCATTTGAAAATTCACTGAGTTGGGGCGCCTGGGTGACTCAGTCAGTTGAACATGCAACTCTTGATTTCAGCTCAGGTCATGAGCCCAGGGTCTTTGGATTGAGTCCTGTGTTGGGCTCTGTGCTGAGCAAGGAGCCTGCTTGAGATTCTCTCTCCCTCTCTCTCTTTCTCTCTGTGCCCTTCTCTCTCTCTCTCTCTCTCTTTCTCTCTCAGAAAAAAAAAAAATTCACTGGACTGAATCTTGGATTCACTGGATTTTTTTAGGTAGTTCTTCAACAGCCTTGTGAGGTTATTACATGAAGAAGGAGTAAAAAATAGGAAAATTGAAAAACAGTGGAAATTATAATGTTACTTACTTTTCGTTTTTAATAAAGCAGAATAAAGGACTTATAGATTTTCTAGAAGAATAATTGTCAGCAGAGAACATTCCCAGAGTGAACTCCATGAACTTAATTCATCAATTTAGTCATTTATTTATTAAGTCATGAATAAACTTGTATTGAGGCTGACAGCTTTGTGCTAGGCACTGGCAATACAAAGATCAATAACACATGAGTTCAGGCCTCAAGGCATTTATGGCTAGAGTCAGTGGGAGTAGAAATGCAAACAAGCAATTATAATACAATAGTTAATGTCTCGAAGAGAGCAAGTACAAGGTGACTTGTACAAAGAACAAACACTTGACCCTTCTTGGGAAAAATAGGGATGCTCCATATAGGATGGGCTGGTAATGAGAGGCCTACTGGGACTTTTGTAGAGTGACAAGGGCATCCAACACTGATAAAGTAGAATGAACAGTGCTGGGTTCAGACAGCCAAGCATTGGATGTTTGCGAAACTGCAAACAGTTTGGTTTGCTTGGAGTACAAAGTGAGAAGAGAGAGAGGGTGCTAGGAGGGAAAGAAGAAGGTGGAGAAGATGACAAGAAAGACTTTGTAGTGATACTGAGATTGAACTCATCCTTAGGAAGTGGCATGTTAACATGTGATTTTTGCTCAGAGAGTCCTAGGATCACAGCTGCATTTCAGGAAGATCATCTGTCCATAGTGTGCAGGGTGGAGGAAGGTGCCAAACATGAAGGCTGACTGGAGTAGGACCAGAGGAAAAAAAGGAAGGGGTAGAAAGAGGAAGTATTTAGTAGGTAGAATTGACTGGATTTGGTATCTCATTAGATTAACTAGGCAGAAAAAAAGAGTCCAGGGTAAGAGTCAGGTTTCTGGCTTGGCTCGTCATACTCTTAATCTTTTCATTCATGACAGTAGGGAACACAGAGTGTTATGGACTGAATTTTGTCGCCCCACCCCCAAGTTTATACTTCGAAGCCCTAACCTCCAACACGAGGTTTTTTTGGAGATGAGGCCTTCAAGAAGTTAATTAAGGTTAAATGAGGTCATAAGGGTGGGGCCCTAATCCAATAGTGCTGGTGTCCTTAAGGGAAAATTGCATGAACAGAGGAAAGGCCATGAAAGGACACAATGGAACCTGGCTGTTTGCAAGCTAGAAAGGGAAGTCTTGTTAGAAACCAACTCTGTTGCACCTTGATGTTGGACGTCCAGCTTCTAGAACTGTGAGAAAATAAATGTCTGTTGTTTAAGCCTCCCAGAGTGTGGGATCTTGTTATGGCCCTGAGCTGATTAATACATAACACATGTGACAAGCTTAAGGATAAGGTTCCTTTCTTTTTTCTCTTTTTTATTATTTATCATTATTTTTTATTGAGGTATAATTGACAGATAAGATTATATTAATTTCAGGTGTACAGCATAATGATTTGATTTTTGTATATATGTGAAATGGTCACAATCAGTCGAGTTAACATGCATTACCATATGTAGGTACAAATTTCTTTTTCTTGTAATGGGGACGTTTAAGATCTACTCTCAGCAACTTAGCAACTTTCAAATATGCAATATAGTGTGATTAGCTGTAGTCACCATGCTGTCCATTATATCTCATGATATAATCTGATGATGTATCTAACTGGGAGTTTGGGCCTTTTGACTCCCTTAACCCATTTCACCAATCTCCCACCCCCATGTCTGGCAATCTTCAGTCTGTTCTCTGTATTTATAAGTTTGGGCTGGTTGGTTTGTTTTTAGATTCTACATACAAGTGAGATCTTCCAGTATTTGTTTTTCTCTGTCTGACTTATTTTACTTAGTTTAATGCCCTCAGGTCCACATATGTTGTTGCAAATGGCAAGATTTCAGTGTCTTTTCTTTTGTTGAATCATATGCCATTGTATATATATACCACATCACCTTTTTTGTATTGTTTAAATTTTAGTTAGTTAACATACAATGCAATATCGATATCAGGAGTAGAATTCATCACTTACATACAACACCCAGTGCTCATCACAACAAATGCCCTCCTTAATCCCCATCACCCATCTAGCCCATCTCCCACCCACCTCCCTCCATCAACCCATAGTTTGTTCTTTATCATTAAGAGTCACTTGTGTTTTTTGTTTCCCTCCTTCTCTTCCCCACCCCTTCCCATATGTTCATCAGTTTTGTTTCTTAAATTCTACATATGAGTGAAATATGGTATTTGTCTTTCTCTGGACTGACTTATTTCGTTTAGCATAATACATTCTAGCTCCATCCACATCATGGCAAATAGCATTTTTTCATTCTTTCTGATGGCTGAGTAATATTCCACTGCATATATATACCATATCTTCTTTATCCATTAATCAGATCGATGGACATTTGGGATCTCTCGGTAGTTTGGCTATTGCTGATAATGTTGCTATAAACATTGGTGTGCATATACCCCTTCAAATCTATATCTTTGTATCCATTGGTTAAATACTTAATAGTGTAATTGTTGGATCCTAGGATAGTTCTATTTTTAGTTTCTTGAGGAACCTCCATACTGTTCTCCAGAGTGACTGCACCAGTGTGCATTCCCACCAACAGTGCAAGAGGGTTCCCCTTTCTGCACATCCTTGCCAACATCTGTTGTTTCTTGTGTTGTTAATTTTAGCTATTCTGACAGGTATGAGGTGGTATCTCATCATGGTTTGGATTTGTATTTCCCTGATGATGAGTGATGTTGAGCATCTTTTTATATGTCTGTTAGATGTCTGGATGTTTCCTTTGGAAAAGTGTCTGTTAATGTCTTCTGCTCACTTCTTACCTGGGTTATTTGTTTTTGGGTGTTGAGTTTGATAGGTTCTTTATATATTTTGGATACCAACCATTTTTCAGTATGTTGTTTGCAAATATCTTCTCCCATTCCATAGACTGCCTTTTAGTTTTGTTAATTGTTTACCTTGCTGTGCAGAGCTTTTTATCTTGATGAAGTTCCAATAATTCATGTTTGCCTTGTTTCCCTTGCATCCAGAGATGTGTCTAGTAAGATGTTGGTACGGCCAAGGTCAAAGAGGTTGCTGCCTGTGGTCTTCTCTAGGATTTTGATGGTTTCCTGTCTCACATTTAGAGCTTTAATCCATTTTGAATTTATTTTTGTGTATGTGTAAGAAAGTGGTCCATTTTCATTCTATTCTGCATGTAACCATTCAGTTTTCCCAACACTATTTGTTGAAGAGACTGTCCTTGGATATTGCCACATCATCTTTATCCATTCATCCATTTATGGGCACTTAGGTTATTTTCATGTCTTGGCCTTTGTAAATAATGCTGCAATGAACATGGGGGTGCATATATCTTTTCAAATTAATGCTTTTATTTTCTTCAGATAAACACCCAGAAGTGGAATTGCTGGATCATATGGTAGTTCTATTTTTAATTTTTTGAGGAAGCTCCATACTGTTTTCCATACTGGCTGCACCAATGTACATTCCCACAACAGTACATGAGGGTTCCCTTTTGCCCACATCCTTGTCAATAGTTGTTATTTCTTGTCTTTTTGGCAATAGCCATTCAAACCGATGTGAGATGATGTCTCATTGTAGTTTTAATTTGCATTTCCATGATGATGAGTGATGTTAAGAGGTTCCTTTCTGAAACATTTGAATCAATCTGAAGTTCTTTTGGAACAACTAAGGCAGATCTCTAGTTAAACAGATGAATATATCTGAGTCTGGGGAGAGTTCTGGTTTGGAGATACAAAGTTAGGAATAATTGGGGATTAAACATAGTAGCTAAAGCTTTGAAAATGGATGAGATGGCTCCAAGCTAATATGTTGATTAATTAATTAATTAATTAATTCAATAAATAGCAAATATTTTACATATTCTAAGAATTTCTTCATGCACTCGGAAATAGAATGAACAAAACAGTGTTCCCTGAGCCTTTGGATCTGGAAGAAAAACACTATACAATAACTATGTTATTAAAGTAAATTACATAGAATGTGAGAAGATAATAGTGATATGGAAAAAGATAAAGTAGATCTGGGTAAGTGGGATTGGGAATGATGAGTTGGGGTAAGGTGCAGGTTATAGTATTTTGCAGGACAATCAGATGAAAGTGATCTGAAAGAGTAGAGAGACAGCAGGTGCTCATATGGGTGAAGAGCATCCCAAGCAGAGGGAACAGGTCATGCAAGAGTTTAAGGCAAGACCATCAGGTCATCAGGTAGGCCAGTGTGTCTTGAGTGGAGTGAGTGAGAAGAGTGGTCACAGTTGAAACCAGAGTGTTTGAGCTGGGGAAGGTGTTCAGATGAAAGCCTATCATAGACCAAGAACTTTAACTTTGACTCTAAGTCAAATGGGAGGTCATTGGGGATTTAAAGTAGAGTGATGATCTGACTTCATGACTTAAAAGGATCATTGGCTGCTTTGTTGAGAACATAAACTGTAGTGGGGCAAGTGTTGAAGCAGGAAGTCTGATTAGGAAGCTAGAAGAGATTACACTTTATAGAATAGATGGCAAGGCTGGGATCTAAAGGAGGCTGCAAGCAAGAGGACTGAATCATTTTAGAATGCCAGAGATTTGAGAATTATCTAACATTTTTGTTTTTAAACATTTGGCATGATGTGATCTCTCATCTTTATAACTGCTGTGTAGCTTTTGGTAAGTGCTTATGATCATTGACTTTATTCCCATGGGAACAAAACCTTAGAAACATTTCAGGGTCCATTTAAACTCCCCTCTCTTCCTCAGTGTGTTCAGAAATCCTCTGAGAGTTACTGTATATTATTCTTTTTGAAATTTGATCATTTTTGTTTTTGTATGTAGACCTTGGTTGATTTCTTGCTTTCAGGGTTGTATGTATGGGCTTCCCAATAACTGCAAACTTCCTGAGCTGGGACCCTCCCGGTATACATCAGACCCTGGCAGGGGCTGATTAAAAGGACTCCCTCCCTGCTTGCTTCAGGTCTGTGTTCAGATGTTCCCTTCTTCCTCTGTCATCACAAATAGTTACAGGTTTTTAAAAGTTTATTTTATTTATTTATTTATTTACTTATTTGGTGACAGAGAGAGAGAGAGAGAGAGAGAGAGAACAAGAGAACAAGCAGGGGAGGGGCAGAGAGAGAGGGAGAGAGAGAATTCCAACTAGGTTCCACACCTGTCAGCATACAGCCCCACTCACAGCTTGAACCCATGAACTCATGAGATCATGACCTGAGCTGAAATCAAGAGTCAGATGCTCAACCAACTGAGCCACCCAGGCACCCCAACAATTTTTTCTTTAATTTTTCTTTTCTCCCACATCTCTGCCTATGCTAAGCACCATTCTATTCTCTCTTAATATGAATTTGGCTTTTAAAAAATCTTTAGATTCCACATCCATGTGGGATTATATGGTGTTTATCGTTCTCTGTCTGGCTTGTGTCGCTTGGTATGGTGTGTCCTCTGGTTTCATCCATGTTGTTTGCAGATGGCAGGATTTCCTTCCCTTTTAGATTGAATAATATTCTATCATATGTATACCACATTTTCAAAAAAAGAAAAAGAAGGAAAGAAAGAGAGTGGAATGGTGGTTGCCAGGTGCTGGAAGGTGAGAGTCATGGAAATTATTAATGAGTACAGAATTTTAGTGTTGCAATAAGAAAAGAGTTTTAGAGATGGACAGTGGTGATGGTTGCATAACAATATGAATGTGCTTAATACCACTGACCTGTACACTTAAAAATGATTAAGATAGTAAATTTTATGTGTATTTTACCATAATAAAAAAATTGGGGTAAGGAAACCCAAAGCCTAAGTGTCCCCTTCTAAGGAAGCCTGCCATGGACACACATAGGTAAATGCAACCTCTCTTCCCTCGTCCCAATTATCCTTCAATTATCCTTACCCGGCTCCATTTTTTTCCTATAGCTTCAACTTCCAACCTGTAACTGTTTATTGTGTTTAGTGTTCATTTTCTGCCTTCCTCCAAACAGAACATAACTTCTACCATGGCAGGGATTATTTCTGCAGGAGTGCAGGGGTCTCTTCTGTTCAGGGATCAACTCTAAGGGCCTGATACATGGAAGATGCTTCAGAAGTCACGTGCTGAGTGAATAAATTTGTTCTTATGCATCTTCTTCAGTGCACCAAGTCTCTTCTGTGGCCTCAGTAAGTCCTTGTACATTTCAAAGACTGACTTGTATTGGTTCAAAATCTTAAAAGTTCCATAAATTCCCAAAGCAATGACAATTGCTTGTTTTATCCTTTAGTGCCAGAGCACATTTTTCTGTCTAGATTGGCCAGTCAATGCCTTTTCTTCTTTCCTTCCTTTCTTTCCTTTCTTTCTTTCTTTCTCTCTCTCTCTCTTTCTTTTTCTTTCTTTCTTTCTTTCTTTCTTTCTTTCTTTCTTTCTTTCTTTCTTTCTTTCTTTCTCTTTCTGCCTTGACTAAAATGCTTGTTGAAATTACATTGACTACTTTTATGTTCCACATTTTTATTTAGAATTTCTTTAATTGATTTTATCTTTTTTATTTGTCTCTTTTTTGTCCTCTTCTACTTTTAATAGAGCTTTGCTGCCTGTTTGATGATTCTGGCTTAGAAAATAGTCAACAGATTTTTCTTTCTCCCCAAAGAAATAGAAAACTTTCCTCTATATTCCAAGGCATATACAGGAAGAATACAAATGTGAATTCAAAGCTATGACTAAGAATCAGCATGTACTTTCCTTTTTCTAGTAAAAGAAAACTTGGAAAAGTTGAGTTCACAAGCAAGCATTGTTTGGTGTGGCTGAATCAGGGGAAACTACATGAAAAATAAAGGCTGTCAGCAGTCTTACAGAGAAAATAAAATTTCCCCTTTCATGTAAGAAAAAGCCCCCTCGTCTTTATTTTTAAAATGCCCTGAGTTGAGGTAAATGGGGATCTATTTTTTGCTAACAAAAATTTCTATTTCTGTCTGATATTTCCCTCAATCAATAGAAATCAGAGGGACACCCCAACAGAAATTAACATTCAAATGCAAAAGCACTGTCATCTCTTCTCTATGATAGATATTGATTTTATGAAATAGAGGCGCCTGGGTGGCTAGGTCGGTTGAGTGTTGGACTTTGGCTCAGGTCATGAGATTCAGTTGGTGAGTTCAAGCCCTGTGTTGGGCTCTGTGCTGACAGCTCAGAGCCTGGAGCCTGCTTTGCTCCCTCTCTTTCTCTCCCTGGCTTGCTCCCTGTCTGTTTCTCTCTCAAAAATAAATAAACATTATTTATTTATTTATTTAAAGTCAAAGATATTGACTTTATGAATTGAATTTAATCTGGCTTGCTCTTTCACTTCCTCAGCTTATTTCGGGTTTTTATTTATAGTTTGTTAACACATTAAATACTTTTTGTGGTGATTTGGTTTTTTTGTATATATCATATTTTAATTATATTAAAAATGAAATGCTTGGCATGTGTTTACTATCTGCTGATTTGCTTCCAGTCACTGGTGTAAATGTATTTTACATTGCTGTCAGTGCAGTAAGTCAGTCGCTTAGTCAATAAGGCGAATGAGCCAGTGTGTACGTGCACGCCATGTTCTGTAGATACTTTATGGGCTTTAGAGTTTTGTAGGTCAGCCCATTACTTTTTCTTTTTAATTAATAGGTTTTCTTTTCTAGAACAGTTTTAGGTTCACAGCCAAATTAGTAGAAAGTACACCAAGTTCCCAGGTACTTCTTTCTTCCTTCTCTCCCCCCTCACCCGCAGTCCGCAGCACCATCAGCATCCCACACCAGCCTGGTGCATTTGATACAACCCACGAAACCCAAACTGACACATTATTATCAATCAAAGTCTGCTGTTCACATTGGGGTTCCCTGTTTGTTTTGATTTTTCTGGGTTTTGACAAATGTATACTGACATGTATCCATCATTAGAGAGAATCATACAGAATAGTTTCACTGCCCTAAAAATCCTCTGCACTCTATCTATCCCTCTTCCTCCCAAACCTCTGGCAACCAATGATCTTTTATATTATCTTCACAATTTTGTCTTTTCCAGAATGTCAAATGGTAGGAATCATGCAGTATGTAGCCATTTCAGATTGGCTTCTTTCACTAGGTAATATGTATTTAAGGTTTCTCCAGGTTTTTGTGGCTTGATAGCTCATTTCTTTTTAGCATCGAATGACATTCCATTGTATGAATGTAACACAGGTTATTTATCCATTAACTAATTGAAGGGCATCTTAGTTGTTTCCAAATTTGGGCAGTTAAGAATAAAGCTGCTATATAATCGTCCATATGCAAGTTTTTGTGTGGACACAAAATGTCACTTCTTTCCAACTTTATAAATTAGTGGAATCCCTCAAATTTCTAGTCAGATTTTTGAAGAACTTAGTAGCCATATTACAAAGTTTAGTTGGAAGAATGAAGATCCATAAATAACTAAATCATCTTTAACAAGGTCTATAAAATCTTTCCCTTTAAAATTGCCTTGCTTTTTGTGATGTTTTTCACAAAAAAATGTATATATGTATACATATATATACTATATATATATGTATGTATGTATGACCACGTATGTACATAAATAATAATATCTAATAATGTACTTTTGTTTGAAGAAAATTACATTAAAATTTTTTAAATATTTTAAGATAACCAATTCTCTGGAAGATTTCAGATATGATACATTAAACATTATGGAAAAAAGAAATTTCTACATGAGCAGTAACTTGTAATCATACCATGTGTTGTGATGAATCTCCAGCTTTTCTAACAAGGCATAAGCTATTTTGACCACTAGATTCAGCTTTTATGGTATCTGTATTTGCTTGGCTAAACTAATATCTTTTGTTTGAGTTGAGATCTTCTCAGTTTATTATAATTCTGCCTTCTCCTCATTAAACAGTGACAAACTCAACTTTCACATATTGTGTGAATTGCCACAGCTTTTGTTTGCTAACAAGGGCCTACCTACCCTGGTGAGAAATTTCACTGAGCGATGTCCCCTGAAGTATCAAGTTCTCACTTGCACTAATAAAGCCCTTAATTAATGAAGCTGCCAATGGCAATTTCTTTTTGTAAAACACTGAATGCTGTTAGACCTTCCACCAGACTGTAAAATAACCTTACTGTTTTTTTCCATTGCAACTCTTTCCTAACATAGTAAGTCCACCTTTTAAAAGTCTTTGCCTTCAGAGTTTCTGGTCAAAGTTCACTGACATAAAAATCTTTACTGAATCTCATTTTTTAACTAGGATTCTTTTTTGATTTATTCCAATTGTAATTTATATATACTGACAGTTATTCTGCTTCTAGGGTATCCAACCAAAGGTCGTAAAAGAAATACTAAAACAAAGTAACTTTCTTGGTAATTGTCTTCTTTTCTATTTTTGTAGTTAGTAATTAGAAATATATATTTATATATTTTTAAAAATGTACATTCGGAGGGGCACCTGGGTGGCTCAGTCGGTTAAGCGTCCAATTTCAGCTCAGGTCATGATCTCATGGCTTGAGTTTGGGCCCTGCGTTGGGCTCGGCTCTGTGCTGACAGCTCAGAGCCAGGATCCTGCTTCAGATTCTGTGTCTCCCTCCCTCTCTGCCCATCCTCACTCACACTCTCTCTCAAAAATAAATAAACATTAAAAAAATTTTTTTGAATGTACCATCAGAGACAATCACACACAAACTGAAAATTTTGGGATGTCAAATATTTCACATCCTGCTTTTTGCTACAGATGTATTATAAATATTTCCCCATGTTGTCAACAGATGTTCACCAATATGATTTTAACATCAAATTTGTCTTTCATATTAATGCACCATAATTTATTTAGGTATTCCTAGAAATACATTGATTTCATGTCAGTAGAACCCAGTTAGTCCTCCTGAGTGTTACTAGACAGAGCTGTGCCCTTTGGATGGGGTGAGTCTCTCATATCTTCCTGCTGTTCCCTGGAGGTCTCCATTCATGACACTTCCCACCCTGTGTGGTCTGTGAGGTCAGGATTTGAGTCTGTCCTGCTCACAGTTACATCTCCCAGTATTTAGGCAGCATCTGGCCCATAGTAAGTGCTCAGTAAATATTTATTGACTCAATAAATTCTTTTAAATGTACCTTTCAGAAATTTGTTTTATGAGCAGAAGACCTACCCTTAGGAAATATTTATAATGGAAGCTATATGTAAATGTGATGAAGAAGACTTTTAGTTTTGTTACAGTCTGGAAAAGAGGAAAAAAAAATATATCTTAAATTGATTGTATCATTCATATGCACATGATAAATAAAAAGCTGTCACCTATCTGCTTACTCATTTTTCTATCACCAAATCACTGGTATATTAAAGATAAAGTTTGAAGCAATTACTGATTTATCTCTGACCTTCTTTCCCAATGTCTATTGTATTATGAAATCCAGCTATTTTCCTCATTAGACTAGCTCCTGAATATTCCGTTTCAATATCTTTCTTATTTAGATTTAATATCCAGGATGCTCTCACAAGCAGGTTTTCCTACTTAAATATGCTGAACCCTAGAAAGTGATGGATGTTTCTGATCTATATGTCAATGTGAAAAATGAGAGATGGAGCATATTAGGATTTCTGTTTATAGATGCTTAAAATAGCAATTCACTGCTAACTCATACAAAAAATATGGTGCTTTGTATAATCAGCATAGCTGTTAATGAGAATGTCAGAAAGCGGTGATTATAATTAAATTAGTAAATATGTACCACTGTAAATATTAAAGATATTAAATTTTTATTTTAATTGGAATTTTAAGATAAATTAATAAACTTTTGGAGAGGAATCTGATTTGTCTTTAAGCTTTCATATTATAAACAGTGATTTAACACAGTCTGCAAAGCTTGCAAACCATACAAATCTTTATCCTAAGGAATTAGAGAGGTATTGCAACTAATTAAGATGATCACAGCATCTTTTTACACATATGTTCCTTCCTTTGAAAGTATTAAGCAAATAGAAATAACTAATTATAATATGTAAATACAGTGGGGAGTTTTAAGTATACCTCTAAGATAAAGATAAATTAATCTATGTGTACCTATAGTTTTTTGCTACCCAAAGGAAAATATTATATGAGCTAACTAGTTATGGGAATTTTAAATTTATTACAGAAAATTTGAACAAAGATTCTTATTACAAGTCACCCGTTATTTTGTTTTTAAAAACTTAGTTAAAAAAATATATATATACATATATATTACCGTATATGCAAATAGCGCTCTGGACATATTCCTGAATTTCAGTGAATAATGCAGATTTCAAAAAATCTTTCTTGAAAACACACTGAATTTGACCTTAGCACATTCTTAAAATTTTAATAAAATATGTGCTGTGAATAAGTGTGTGGTTAAATGTTCCTGACCATTTTCTACTTTGTCACACTGAGAATAAATCAAGTCTAAGATTGTCTTGTGTCTAAGATTTTTCCCACTGTGTCTGGATTTTAAGTATTCTATCTTATTTTCCCTATAGAGACAAATTTGTTTTATGTATGTCCTACTTTTTGATTTAAAAATATGCATGCTACAGATATATAAGAGCTTGACAGATTTTTTAATATGGAGAAAATTTTTTCATATTAATAGTTTCTTAATTAATGCATTAATCCTACTTAATTGCATCTCCCAATTAATGTAATGAAAAGTGGCTGACATTGAAGCTCCTTTACTTCATTTGTATTATGTACACAGACATATTACATTATCCATAAGAAAAGTAGTGCTTGGAGTAAAAGTATATGAAAAACATGTGGGTCACTGTTCTCAAGGGCCCTGGTTGGGTCTATCTCAGATGAAAAAAATAAGTATGATTGGTTTACCAACAGAAGCATCCACCTGTATGGTAAATGTGGATGTTACATTTATTGGATTTTTTTAATGTCTCTATCCTATGAGACCTATAATTCCCTTAGAGAAGCTGTCTTGGATGTCTTCATGTTTGGTCATATGTTCCTGTCTGTGTAACCAAGACACGGAACCTCGTCCGTGTTATGTTGTTACGGAACCTCGTCTGGATCACACGGCAGAAGAACCGAGTGGCTCTCAGAGATCTTGGAAGGTAGGAGGTTTATTTTACACTGGTGGGCTCAGAGGAGATCATTCTCCAGAAGTCTGAGCCCAGAGCATCAACAGAGGAGACAATCTATAGTCTGTTACTTCTGCATTCCTCATTAGTAGTAATTTGGGGCAAGCACAAGCAGGATGGGAAGAAGAACCCGGAAGGGGAGTCTTCAGGCAGGGACTGGAATTTCCCTATCAGTCCTGTTAGCCATCTTATCACAGATTTTCCCTATAATTTTCAGGCTTTTTCTTGCCAGCTTGAATTAGAAAAGGAAAGACAGTACTATAATCCAGTAAAATCTTCCTACCCACACTTCAGCAGCTCTGTTCAAATCATAAAATGTGGCTCAGCTTTGGTTCAGATCTGGGCCCTGCCATTTGGTGCTGAGATTCTGAACTCCTCTACTCTATTTTGAACTCCACTGTGCCCAGGCAGGATTTATGACAAGGAACTGAGTTCCCAGGAAGCTACCAGTGGAAGTATCACTATATTTGCCAACAGATTCAGTTTCTCACTTGAGGTGATTAAGATATTCTCTTGTTAATGTGAGACAACAAATCTGTCTTTGCTTTTTCCTCTTCTGTGCTTTTGACTATTTGATGTCAACTGCCCCCTTTCTCCTCCCTCCTTACTAGATTCCAGGCTTCCCCTGCTGATAGTGAACTAATCCTATCAATTAGTGTAAATGGATTAGTGAAGGGCCCTTAGACTTCTCCCAGTATTCTTTCTTTCTGATATATATATATATATATATATGTATATATATATATATATATATATATATATATATATATATATATATATTCCACTTTCTTAATTTAAAAATACATCCAGTAAAAATACAACTCCTAGCTCTTATAACCCAAAGTCTAAGACTTTCTGGTTGGGAGAAAAATTCTTATGCAGTGATTTGGGAAAAACACTAGAAGATACCTTCCTAAATTTCAGCACATATAGAGTTGCTCTATTGGTTTTATGTAGGATGATTATCCATCACCAAATATTGATGATTTTGGATAACTTGAATTGTCTACTAAATAAACTTTTTCTTTCAATCCTACTGTGAGGACCCTCAAATTTCAGTGGTTGAAATTTTTGGCCATCTAGAAATAGTTTAAAATACCCATGGAAGTTTCAAAGTTTTGAAAGAAAAAAAATGATAATCCATCTGTGGCTTCTCTCACCTCGTTCTTGATTCCTTCAGTTGGTCATGGCAGATGGGAAAGTACCTGATTTCTCACCAATGTTTGCTACCTCATGGTGATGTTCCAACTGTGATCTTTTTTCCAACCCCATGAAACAGACAAGGAATGTATTATAACCATTTTACAGATGAAGACTCCTAGACATTAAACTATATATCTAGGCTACCATAGCCAATGAAGAGCCAGATTAAACTCCAGGCCATCTGTATGCTAATCACATGCCTTTCCATTACATGATAATGCCAGCCACTGGTAATTTTGTTGGGAGACTTTCAAGGGGTGGTTATTGGTTTTATTGCCCTGTTGAAAGAAATTGAGTCCAAAACAATTTATACAAATAGTTCTGTATAAATAAATCACATAACCATGAACAAATGTCACTTTTCTGGGACCACACAGGCCATAAGACTCTTCCATTTTTGTTTCATGGTTCTGGAAGGTAAGTGACTTACCTTTTGATAGTTCTCCCTTTAACAAATTGTTAATCAGAAGTTGATTTTGAAAATCTGGTAAATAACCTATCTAAGTTTTAGTGTTTAATATCTCTTGTCCTTGATGAATTTCCAAAAACAAAATTTAAGGATTTCCTGTTTATGACTAATGAAAATTAAGCATTTTTAGTGCATGCCAGTGCTAACCACTGTATATATGTAAAACAGCAACTTAACATACCAAGAGAGATGTGCTCACGGCTGATCAAAAGTCTTTACATGAGTAGCTGAGTTGACCTCTCAAAACCCCATGAGGCAGGTGTCATTTCAACTCCTGTTTTGCAGATGAAAAACTGCAAGAAAGCTAGGTGAAGTACTTTGTCCCAGGACATAGCTAGTGATTGTTAGAGCTGAGATTTGAGCCTAGATACTATGGCTCTAGGGTCCAAGCTGTTAACCAGGATATCTACACATTGTATATTAGTATACTCTACATTAACTTGGTCAGTAATTGTAACAAATGCATGAGCTGAGCTTTCTCATGGCTATTTTAAATATCATAGAACTAAAGCTTAGAAAGTTTGAGTGACTTATCTAAAGTCATACAGCTCATAAATGCCAGGGCCATTGTTGACCCTAGGAGCAAATCCCTACTACAGTTGGTGCAGAATAAGGAAACAGAACTGAGAAAGGGCAATGCGGCAGTGATGAGACTTTTAACGATGAGCAGGAGAAATTGACTGGGAAGCTCAGGGACAGAAGGATAGATGAAATAATAACCTGAGTATAGACTGAACTGACACACGAAAGGGGGGCAAGTTATGATGTACCTAGTTGTGTATATGTGACATTGTTCATTTAATGATAATTGCTTGGCTTGAATTTTGAGATATAAAAGTGAGAGAGTGGAGTTTTCTATTGGAATTGGCATTTGGTATGACGGAAAATTATATGGATAAGCATTCCCAGTTGAGTCATGTAATATGGAGAAGTGGTCTTCTCACCCCAATTTACATACTCCTGGGAATATGTCATGTTTTTCCTGGTGGTTGGTGGGTACACATAGTTTTGGAGGAGTTCTGAACCTGTTGGGGGGATGGGGTGGGTGCATTTGCCTGTGTGTAGCTATGTGCAGTCTGATGAAGTGTGGCAAACTTTTCTTAGAAGAGTTTTAATTGCATAAATACATAGAATTGCCATGGAAACTAATTATATTGAAAAATTCTTATCAAAATATTAAAAAAACACAAATCTGTGATATACCAATATATGTGCTCCTTTATTAATGCATTAAATAACAAGATCTAGCATCAGGTCTTGTAACTATCATAATTTCAAAGTTATGGTAAGTGTTAACAATATTATGACATAAATACAAGGACTATAATATTATACAAATATGTCTGAAACAGCTGATTTCTAGTTGTGATAAAGTGATGTGTATTGTGAATACTGGTATGGTTTGTTGCCTACTTTAATAATTGAAGGAAACGCTAAATTTTAGTTAGAATCAGTGAAAATGCATGTATTTTCCCTTTAAGTTCATAGATCTCCTCATTACATTTAGTTGTTCAGGCTCTTAAGTCTCTTCAGTCTTCCCTACTACCACCTTCCTTTCATACCACTGTTGGATGAGTTGGATTGTTTTGAAGAAAGTCCCCTATTCCAGATTTGACTGATTACTTCTTCATGGTGGTGTCATTTAAATGTTCTTGTATCCCCAAAATTCCTTTTCCTGTACCTGGCATTTTTTTCTAGAGACTTGAACAGGTTCATGTTCAATTTTTGCAGGAATACTTCACAGGTCACATTGTGAATTTCTTCTTCCATCACGTGAAGAGGCACAGAGTATCTCCTGTTTCTGCACTTTCAGTGTGTTAAGGTTTATCAGTGGGATAGTGGTGGCAGGCTGGTGCTTCATTATAAATGTCTGCATCAACTTTTGCCTTATAGTTTCGTTGTCCACTGATAACCCATTATTTGTATAGATTATTTCAGTAAAAGCTGCAAAATGGAGTTTAATTCTATGACTTCTTACGCATTTAGTAGCTGGGATTTAATTATTAAAAAACAACTTCTCATCATCAGCTACTTGATTATCTTACAATAGAGTTTATGTAAGAAAAAGAAGATAATGTGTGATTCTTTTTCTTCAGTTATCAGTTTTCAGTGAAATCAATATTCAGTTTTTCCTTTGGCAACCATGCACCTACACACTATTTATCTGTTTGTCCATCCATTAAAGTCAGACACTTATTTTTGGATATTCAAATTGTTCCATTGAATGCCACTGAGAGTCACTTCATGTTGGTGCCAGTAAGATGTGATACTTTTCTTCATTTCTTGAATGGAAAAAATGTCCTACACTCCTCTTAAACTTTTCTTACCCTACTTTGAAAATCAGTCCATGGAATTTTCTCCAAGGATTCCTTTCCTTCTCATGAGGAATGGCACTTAGAATCCACATTGTTGATGCTAGAGGAGCTCATTGCTGTTGGCAGTGTATTGTCATTACTTCTATTTTTTTTCAGTAGAGTTAGAAAATATGCATGTTTATAAAAGGGTATGATTAATCTTTATTTCATGCTAATATTGTCAAATCAAATTAAGATTACGGGGTTTGAAATTATTTTAAAATTTTTGTGGTTACATTTTTTCTCCCATGCAGAAATATTATTTCTTAAAAACAAACATAATGACTTGCTTTATGTTATAATATAGTCATAATCGTTTCAAATTCACATGCTTTAAAGTCATTGTTCATTCCTTTTTTGTGTGTGGACATGCTGCTAACATGAGAAACAAGTGCATCTGTTTCAGGATGTATTCAGCTTACAGCAACTTTTAAAATATTTCTTTTAAAATTATTTTTTTCAGACATTAGTATGATTTCAAAGTAAAAAAGTATATAAGAGGATACAGCTCAAGACTGATCCCTGTCTTCTTCATCCTGCTCCCTCCTTTCCTCAATATGTAACTATTTTTGTTAATTTTTGGTTTATCCTTCCATTGTTTCTATTTGAAATTATAAAGAAATACAAATATATACTGATATTATCTCCTCCCTCTCTTTCTTACAGAAAAGGTAGCATTTAGAAACACTGTATCTTGTTTTATCCTACCTAATATGTCCTGGAGATAACTCCACATAGTATATAGAGGTTTCTTCATCTTTTCATATGACTTCCCAGCCCGTACTTTATTCAATCAGTACTCTATTGAAGGACATTTTGTATATCATTTGCCATTACAAATAATGCTTCACTCAAGATCTTTTGTATCTTTGGAGTAAATTCCTGGAAATAGTATTTCTGGTTAAAGAGCGAAAGTGTATGCAATTTGGTCAATATTGTCAAATTCCTTGCAATAGGGATTGTGCCATTTTACATCTCCACTGGCCATGTACAGATGAGAGTGCTTATTTCCCAAAAGCATGTTTACCAATTGATAGGCAGTTCTGCAGCAGATGTTCCATGCGTCTTACTGCAAAACATAGTTTAGAAATTATTTATGATAAAATAAAAAAGAAATCAGAATGTTGCTCGTGACTGTCATTAAAAAATCGATTAAACCGTGATTATGTTCAATTTGATTTTGGAGTTGAAGAGGTGAAATGTTATTCAGATGTTTTATCCAGTTTATGGGAGACAAAGATTAGTAATCCGTGAAACTGATTGTATTAGTACAACAAACGTTAGTACCCACAAATACCAAAGGTGAGGAAAGCATCACCATCTGCAACACAAACCTAGGATTTTTATAAATAGGAAGCCACGAAAGAAAAAGGATGAAAAAGTACACCAATATTATGGCATTTTGGTGATTCGATACCTCCTAGTTTAGAGAAAGCATGTATAGACTTTTCTGCACTATTATTATTATTATAAATAAAGGAAGGTATACCAAACAGAAAAGAAACAATTATATGGGCTTTTGTGAAATCCATTTGGTAACATTTAGAAAATAATAATGAGTAGACACTTACTACTACTACTACTAATAGTGAGTAGACAAAATTGTGGGGACAATAAAGGACATGTATGCTGAGAATATCAGGAGCGATAAAGTAAAATGTTAGTGCTGCATTTTTAAGGGATAGGTTTTTGCTTTGCTTCATTTTACCTAGGCTGACAAATTTATACTACTGTTTAATATCCACCAACTGTTCCACTCATCATCTTAGCATTTTGAGAGATTTTTTTTTTTAAGTTCTACCAGAGTGTCTTAATAATAATTATGTTTTGTGGAAATCTTTTCATTTACCCTTGCCTTGTTTTCCTTCTTGGTTCAGTTTTAGTCCAGCCTAGCTCAAGTTCATGCTCAACATCTCTAGCCCCCCAGGTCCATAAGGAATGTCACTCTGATTCCGGAGCTTCCAAAGCCCTTTGTCTGGTCAAGAATTGCTGTGGTCTCCATCAAAAACCCCAGGCGTCCCTGGTGTTTTGAGAAGGTCCATTCTTGTTCTATAGTGGCTGCTTCTGAATGAATTGGACTCATCCAGAGTCAGGAGCAAATGAAGCTGCCTGTATGAACTGTGGATGTCAGTGATGTGCCTTTGAGAACACCACTGCTCCATGTTGCATGTAGAACTCCAAGCATGATGCTGCATGTGCCACAAGATTTCCCACTCAGAAACGCATTGATTGCTACCCTCAGTCAGGAGCTTCTCAAGAAATCTGTAAAGCCAGAGGCTGTTTCTGGTGTTCTGATGTTTGCTGGTGCTTCTACCCAGCTGATGGCCCATAGGCTTACACAATAAAAGATCTGCCTCAAAAGACGGCTCTAGGATGGAGGTATATATTTCCTAGAACTCTTTTTTTTTTTAATTTAAAAAATGTTTTTTAATGTTTATTTATTTTGGGGAGAGTGAGAGACAGAGTGTGAGCAGGGAAGCGGCAGAGAGAGAGGGAGACACAGAATCCAAAGCAGGCTTCAGGCTGAGCTGTCAGCACAGAGCCCGATGCAGGGCTCAAAGTCATGAACTGTGAGATCATGACCTAAGCTGAAGTTGGATGGTTAACTGGCTGAGCCACTAAGGTGCCCCAATTACCTAGAACTCTTAATAAGCACTTGTACCATCTGAAATTTCTGATCCAGCCTCCTGGGTTTGTTTGGTACAATCACCTCAGAGATGACATTCTACTTTTATTTGCTATATGCTGAGAACTCTGAGCCTTCATGGGGAATCAAAGAGCCTGACATACATGGCTTGTTGCTTGCTAATCATTTTTTTACTTCTAAATCACTGTCACAACTCCCCTGTGAAAGAGCTTACACCTTTCTTTCTTGTTTCTCAATCAGTTGTGCAGATCCTGCCAAATAACCAGAAATAATACATTCTTTTGTGTGCTGGGATGATTCACTGCAAACATGTTGGGCTAAGGTAAAGCTCTTGTCTTTTGTGCTATCATGTACATCTTTTAGAAAGCAGCCTTTTCTTCCTTTTATTGCATATCTTTTGTGAAGCATGACGCAGCACTTAATTTTTAGTAAAATGATATAGAAACTTAGGATAAAAAGTTGCCCTGAATAGCACCTATTTCATAACATCAGGAATTGTACTTTAGAGTCATCAGAGTACTTTAATGGATAAGTGCAAAATTAACTCAATTAAAGATAATATGCTTAAATTCTTATAAGAGAAAAGGGATAAATAGTCATTTTCCTTTAATGAAGATTCTGAAGAGAAAAGCCAGATTTAATGGGTCGAATCTCATGTTAAAAAACATTTATCCATGTGCTAATTTTTAGAGACTGGATCTTAATTTTGAAGACACTTCTCTGAGAAACGTATGGAATGTGTAAAATTATAACATTTAGTCAGTTGGAGCTCAGCAGAGTAGTAGAAAGTTGACTTTGCCTCAATTTCTACTTGGAATCTGAGCTATTTCCTCTTTACAGTGCAAGACCAAGGCTTGAAAACTGTGTCAAAATGTGTTTTCAAGTTACATTTCTTACCAGGACGTAATGTAAAATTTGATGATGATTCTTACAATTAGAGATGTAGGGGACCATTCTCTTTAAGGACAAAGACAAAATGACTCTGAAGACACTAGCTAGAAGCAGGAGGCTAAGGTCTGGGCTGAAAGGAGCTGATTGATGGCAGGGTGGGACAGGGTAGTCTCAGAAATATAATGAATTCCAAATTGAAAGAAGGGAAGGAAAAAATATCATTACATTTTGTTTTTATTGCTTTTGGACCTTGAAAGTGCTCTGCATTGAAGAATCAGCCTATTTTATGGGTTTAAAAATAGAACTTGATTGGGCTAACTTATATGCTATTTGCTGTTATTCAAAAAGTGCTCTTGGTTTGAGTTTTTACAGATTTTAGCAGAGATCATCATGGGAAATGTTTTGAATACAGATTGAAACTTGAAATTAAATAAAAAGAGCTAAGGATGAGTAAGAGCAGTGAACCATAAAATTGAATAAAATAAATAAAAATCGGATAAATTAAATTATAACTAAATTAAATTCTGGCTGGGAACAGAGATTATATAGAAGCACTCTAGGCAACTCACAAAAACTCCAAATGTCAGTGCCTTCACTGTCTGGGCTGCCTTTGGTTTGTTTGTAATGTGTGCCTAGCCCTGCACTTCACTGTGAACCTGGGAGATCTTATTATGTCTCAGTTGGACCATCAGATCATTTTGCTTGCTGAATTTAGACAGCTCCTCAAATATTAATGGGCTCTTTGTAAATCAAGAAAGAATGTTCCACAGCCAAACAATGTAAGTGGTGCTTTCCCACAGCAGACCAAAATTAGTGGACCTAACCAAGAATTTACTTTAGGAAATGGCCCCCTCTCCCTGAATCTGACATTGGAAGGCTTGGTTGGAGTGGGTGATAGTGGTGATGGTGCTGTTGATGGTGTTGAATTGCGGATTCGAATAGCCAGGATGTGTGTGGTAGTTTCAAACACATTTGTGTAGGGTGAGAAAGGACAGAACTTGGAGGAGAGCATCTGTGCCCCAAAGCTTTGGGTGCATGGGTACCCACTGATTTCTTCCAAGCCTACTTTTTAGAAGTCATTGACAGACCATCGTGACTAAACATGACTAGAGGAAAACTTGGAGTTCATTATTTCATTCTACTACAGGGCAGATTGTATCAATATCAATTAGATCAACTTTTTTATTGTTGTTGTTGCAGTTCTTTCTATTCTTAGAGATGTATCGGGAAGGAAATAGTTGGTTTTCCTTATCACTATTCCAATGTTTAACACCTCCTTCTCAATGTTTCTGCTTTTAGTAAGACATTTCTTATCTTAATTTTCTTTTCCTTGTTGAAGTAAGTTATTTATCAACCTGTTTGTAAACATTCCGTTTACCTGAAGAATTCTACTTATTTATAAAAATAAGTATGCTTCATTAAGGTTAATAAAGTGGTTTATCTTACAGGTTAATATTATAGAAATGTGACACTGTATCCCTGTTTGCAAATGACATCTCCCCAATTGTGATTGATATAGATTTCATATTAAGAATCAGCTATGATTGAAGGTTGCCATAATGGATGGTCTGCATTTTTCATAAATACAATGTTTATTAATGGAAGGTTTTAAATGTCACAGCATCCTTTGATTAAGTACCATGTAATATATCTTGTTCTGGAGGTAACTATAATTTCCCATTTCGCTTCTTGGAAACATTGGAATTAGATAATTTAAAAAATTAATATACTCCTTATCTAACCTGTTTTAGGTTTATGATCCTAATAATAAATGATCCTAATAATAAATTGAAGTACTTTTCAATATTGATTCTTCCTACGAGACATATAAATACAGAGAATATGGTTGCCAGAGAAAGGGAAGGGAGAAAGGCAGGCAAAATGGGGAAGGCAGTGGGAGATATAGGCTTCCAGTTATGGAATAAATAAGTCATGAAGAATAAAAGACACAGCATAGGAGTATAGTTAATGCTATTGCAGTAGTGTTGTGTGGTGACAGATGGTAGCTGTGCTTGTGGTGAGCACAGGACACCATATAGAGAAATTGAATCACTATGTTGTACACCTGAAAATAACGTAACATTATGTGTCAACTGTACTCAAATTTTAAAAGTTATTGAAAAATATCAATTCTTCCTCAAATTTGGCTGTTGACTTCAACTATGACATTGAATTTATAAAATGATATAGTTCTTCAATTCAGAGTAATAAGAAAGAAGGCAAGAACAGTATTGTACTAGTCACATTAATATACTCTTAATTTTGTCTTTAGAAACAACACATGTCTGGAGAAGTTATGGAAGATTTAAAATTAGCAAGCTCGAAGATTAGAAATATATAGTTTCACTTAAATCTGTGTGTAGGGTAGGAAAAATTTTTCACTTATCCTCCTGTTAAATTGCATATTCAAGAGAATTGAATTATAAGAATGGCTATTCACAGTTTTAAAAGTCAGTGTTCCCTTTCAAGATTGAAGTTGATTGAAATGATATGTGGTACATGTTCAAGCTGTTATCTGCTTTTCCTATTAATCAGTAATGTTATTTTTGAGCATTTTTATCATCAAAAACATAATAATCCAAAGTAATATTGATTATTTCCTATTAATTTAGGCCACATTTTCAATATAATACAAAAGAATATATAGTTGACCCTGAACAATATGGGGTTAAGGGTGCTAACTTCACCATACAGTGGAAAATCTGTGTGGAACTTTTCATTCCTCCCCAAACTTTACTAATAGCCTATTGATTACTGGAAGCCTTACCAGTAACAAAAGAAGTTGATAAATGTATATTTTGTATGTTATATGTGTCACATACTATATTCTTACAATAAAGTGAGCTAGAGAGAAGAAAATGATATTAAGAAAATCATAAGGAAGGGAAAAAAAATACTTTTAAAGTACTATATTATGTTATTTTAAAAATCCACTTAAACCCATGTTGTTTGTGAATCAACTGTAGTGCCAAATTTTGCTTTGGATTTCTAACTATATCTAGAAATCCTGACCATTCAATTCCTTTCAATATACAGCCTTGAATTACTGTGAATTACAATATGGTTATGCCTATATAGAAAATAAAGCTATCCTTGGTTTAATAACTCGTATAATCAGCCTCTGGTTCTAAAAATGTGATAGCTTTCAACATTTACACAGTCCACTTAGCTACTCTATTCCGCAGGGCCAAAGTGAGTTCCTAATAGGTGAATTGAAAATGGCCACAAATACTTAACAGCTCCCCTTGGCAAGAGGCGGACTCTAATTCTTCATCTCTTTATTCTGGGCTGGTCCTGTGTCATCCTTTGACCAATAAAATACAAGGAAAATGGCACGTGAGTTCCAGGATCTGGCCTCAAGAAGTCTTGCAGCTTCCTCTTTCACCCTTTTGGACCAATTTTGCTATCACGTGGTAAAAATCTTCATAGAAAGAGAGGCCTAGACATTTCATTTACTCCAGGCATTTTTAGGTAAGTCCTCAGTCTTATGAGTGAGGCCCTCTTATACCATGCAACCACATCTAAGATGAAAACTGGTTCCTTCCTGACCGCAAAGTATTCCCATCACAATTTATGGCTATCTTAGAGGTAAGACCATAATTATTGCCCAGTCAACTCACAGAATCACAAGAAATAATACTTTTAAGACACTAAATGTTGAGGTGCTTTGGAATGTAGAAATCGGTAACTAATTTATTTATTACAGTGGCAGTCCTTAGAGATGGAGTGTCAGTGGTAACAAAAACAGCAATCATTTGTCATTTTGGGACCCAATAACAGTCAGAGGCTGGAAAAATGGTGAGACATTTATTAGCAAACTGTTAATGGAAGCTGAAAAGATGGCTATCCATGTTTTGTATTTTTGCCTACAATAATTCAGAAGCTAAGAAATGTATCTCATAAACTTGTATGTCTGGCAAAGGAGATTTCCAGGTATAACTTAAAAAATATTAATTGACCTCTTTTAACTGCGTATAATATTATAGGAAGAGAGAAATAAAATAAACAAGGAACAAAGTAGTTTTTAAGCAGAATTTAGAAAAAATATAGAGGGCTCTGGATTTGCTGATTGGAATATAAAACTGTTTCTCATCCTCAGTCTCTCCAGCCAGCAACAGATTCCCAAAGAAAGAAGTGGCCTTGACAAGTGTGCAACTATAAAGCCTTTGTTGAGACCATGGAAAGGTTAAACATTGTGCATGATAGATCCTCTCAACTAGACGAAAGAGCTTCTAACAATCTTAGAGACATTTTCTCACCATGTTAGCCTACAATAAAGAGTGCTGTGTCTCAAAAATAACTATGAATATGGCTTTGGGGGACATAGAGTAGAGTCCAATCACATGTATAGAAAACCCACAAAGGTTCTAAGGGCATTAAATAAGTTGGACTGGAAGAGTCAGAGACTGTTGAATATTTAAAGATTTTTCTGAATGTTCATTTTCTATGGGCAGTAAGTAGGAGTAGGCCACTACTGAGCTATAAACATGGGCCATTTTTATGAAGAAGGAAGAGTCTATCAAAGCATGAAACCAGGCATTCTAGGGGGGACCCAAGAATCACAGAACAATGAATTGACAACCAATTCTGAAGGAGTAGAACTGGACCCTAACCAAGGAACATTTCCTGTGTCCATAGTAGGGAACCCTGGATAGATTTCAGAATTGCTATGGACCAGAGATTGTTATGTGCCTCCTATTCTTTCTTGTTTTGGTTAGGAATGATTATTGCAATTCTCCTGTCCCATCCAGCCATTGTATGTTGGTGCATATGGGTAGATAATTTGTCTTTGGAACAAGGCAACTGCACCCAAGGAACTGCACTTGAGAAGCCTCACCAAGATCATGAGATTATGGATATTCAATCAAATGCTATAATGGGTTGAACCTTTTGAGAATCATAGGAGGGGGAAACTTTATTTGCATGTGTGTGGGATGTAAATAATTGATGCCAAAGGATGGTCTATAGTGGATTAAAAACAGCTACAAATCCTTTTCAGTGACTCTCATCAAGTGTTGGAGACTAATTCATCATCCCTGGACTCTGGGCTGGCCCTTTAAATTGCTAGGATGAATAGAATGTGACAGAAAAGCTGTTGTATGATTTCTGATCCTTGGCCTTGTAAGATTTTACAGATTTTACTCTTGTATCTTTGGAATACTTTTGCATTATGTGCAGAAGTCTGGGATGAAAGTCTCTTTGGAAAGAGAAGCCCAGTTATCCCACATATTGCAACCATTTGAGATGAGGTCCCAGATTAATCAGCCCCAGTTAAACCCCTCGTGACTGCAGCTACATAAGTAATCCCAGGCAAGTCCAGCCCAATAACTGCCCAGGCACCTGTGAGTTGCATTGTCAGTATACTAATTCACAAGTCTTTGGGTGCCACCAGGCAAAGCAATTAAACACTGATGAAATGACCTTGAACAGCTGGCTCCCAGTGGCACACCCACAGTCACAGTGGGCAGGGTAAAAGGAAACATGATGAGTAACAAGCTCACAGTTACAGAAGGAAACAAGCTCCAAGCACATGGCTTACGGGACCTGGAAGGGGAGGTGGAACCTCAGGATAAAGCAGATGTTCAGAAGGGAAAAATTCACCATAAGTACAGTCTTTGGGTCAGGTGAACCTGGGTCCAGCTTTCTGCTTTGCCACTTGGGTTCTAGGTGAACTCGAGAAAGTAACTCAAATTCTCTAAGCCTAGCTTCTTTTTCTTTTTCTTTTTCTTTTTCTTTCTTTTTCTTTTTCTTTTTCTTTTTCTTTTTCTTTTTCTTTTTCTTTTTCTTTTTCTTTTTCTTTTTCTTTTTCTTTTCAATATATGAAATTTATTGTCAAATTGGTTTCCATACAACACCCAGTCCTCATCCCAAAAGGTGCCCTCCTCAATACCCATCACCCACCCTCCCTCCCTCCCACCCCCCATCAACCCTCAGTTTGTTCTTAGTTTTTAAGACTCTCTTATGCTTTGGCTCCCTCCCACTCTAACCTCCGTTCTTTTTTCCTTCCCCCCCACCCATGGGTTTCTGTTAAGTTTCTGAGGATCCACATAAGAGTGAAACCATATGGTATCTGTCTTTCTCTATATGGCTTATTTCACTTAGCATCACACTCTCCAGTTCCATCCATGTTGCTACAAAGTGCCATATTACAATCTTTCTCATTGCCACATAGTACTCCATTGTGTATATAAACCACAATTTCTTTATCCATTCATCAATTGATGGACATTTAGGCTCTTTCCATAATTTGGCTATTGTTGAGAGTGCTGCTATAAACATTGGGGTACAAGTGCCCCTATGCATCAGTACTCCTGTATCCCTTGGGTAAATTCCTAGCAGTGCTATTGCTGGGTCATAGGGTAGGTCTATTTTTAATTTTTTGAGGAACCTCCACTGTTTTCCAGAGTGGCCGCACCAATGTGCATTCCCACCAACAGTGCAAGAGGGTTCCTGTTTCTCCACATCCACTCCAGCATCTATAGTCTCCTGATTTGTTCATTTTGGCCACTCTGACTGGCATGAGGTGATATCTGAGTGTGGTTTTGATTTGTATTTCCTTGATGACGAGTGACATTGAGCATCTTTTCATGTGCCTGTTGGCCATCTGGATGTCTTCTTTAGAGAAGTGTCTAGTCATGTTTTCTGCCCATTTCTTCACTGGGTTGTTTGTTTTTCGGGTGTGGAGTTTGGTGAGCTCTTTATAGATTTTGGATACTAGCCCTTTGTCTGATATGTCATTTGCAAATATCTTTTCCCATTCCATTGGTTGCCTTTTAGTTTTGTTGGTTGTTTCATTTGCTGTGCAGAAGCTTTTTATCTTCATGAGGTCCCAATAGTTCATTTTTGCTTTTAATTCCCTTGCCTTTGGGGATGTGTCAAGTAGGAAATTGCTATGACTGAGGTCAGAGAGGTCTTTGCCTGCTTTCTCTTCTAGGGTTTTGATGGTTTCCTGTCTCACATTCAGGTCCTTTATCCATTTTGAGTTTATTTTTGTGAATGGTGTGAGAAAGTGGTCTAGTTTCAATCTTCTGCATGTTGCTGTCCAGTTCTCCCAGCACCATTTGTTAAAGAGACTGTCTTTTTTCCACTGGATGTTCTTTCCTGCTTTGTCAAAGATGAGTTGGCCATACGTTTGTGGGTCTAGTTCTGGGGTTTCTATTCTATTCCATTGGTCTATGTGTCTGTTTTTGTGCCAATACCATGCTGTCTTGATGATGACAGCTTTGTAGTAGAGGCTAAAGTCTGGGATTGTGATGCCTCCTGCTTTGGTCTTCTTCAAAATTACTTTGGCTATTCGGGGCCTTTTGTGGTTCCATATGAATTTTAGCATTGCTTGTTCTAGCTTCAAGAAGAATGATGGTGCAATTTTGATTGGGATTGCATTGAATGTGTAGATAGCTTTGTGCAGTATTGACATTTTGACAATATTTATTCTTCCAATCCATGAGCATGGAATGTTTTTCCATTTCTTTATATCTTCTTCAATTTCCTTGATAAGCTTTCTATAGTTTTCAGCATACAGATCTTTTACATCTTTGGTTAGATTTATTCCTAGGTATTTTATGCTTCTTGGTGCAATTGTGAATGGGATCAGTTTCTTTATTTGTCTTTCTGTTGCTTCACTGTTAGTGTATAAGAATGCAACTGATTTCTGTACATTGATTTTGTATCCTGCAACTTTGCTATTCATGTATCAGTTCTAGCAGTCTTTTGGTGGAGTCTATCGGATTTTCCATGTATAATATCATGTTGTCTGCAAAAAGTGAAAGCTTAACTTCATCTTTGCCGATTTTGATGCCTTTATTTCCTTTTGTTGTCTGATTGCTGATGCTAGGAATTCCAACACTATGTTAAACAACAGTGGTGAGAGTGGACATCCTTGTCGTGTCCCTGATCTCAGGGAAAAAGCTCTCAGTTTTTCCCCATTGAGGATGATGTTAGCTGTGGGCTTTTCATAAATGGCTTTTATGATGTTTAAGTATGTTCCTTCAATCCCGAATTTCTCGAGGGTTTTTATTAAGAAACGTTGCTGAATTTTGTCAAATGTTTTTTTCTGCATCAATTGACAGGATCCTATGGTTCTTATCTTTTCTTTTATTAATGTGATGTATCATGTTGATTGATTTGTGAATGTTGAACCAGCCCTGCATCCCAGGAATGAATCCCACTTGATCATGGTGAATAGTTCTTTTTATATGCTGTTGAATTCGATTTGCTAGTATCCTATTGAGAATTTTTGCATCCATATTCATCACGGATATTGGCCTGTAGTTCTCTTTTTTTACTGGGTCTCTGTCTGGTTTAGGAATCAAAGTAATACTGGCTTCATAGAATGAGTCTGGAAGTTTTCCTTCCCTCTCTATTTCTTGGAATAGCTTGAGAAGGATAGGTATTATCTCTGCTTTAAACGTCTGGTAGAACTCCCCTGGGAAGCCATCTGGTCCTGGACTCTTATTTGTTGGGAGATTTTTGATAACCAATTCAATTTCTTCGCTGGTTATGGGTCTGTTCAAACTTTCTATTTCCTCCTGATTGAGTTTTGGAAGTGTGTGGGTGTTTAGGAATTTGTCCATTTCTTCCAGGTTGTCCAGTTTGTTGGCATATAATTTTTCATAGTATTCCCTGGTAATTGCTTGTATCTCTGAGGGATTGGTTGTAATCATTCCATTTTCATTCATGATTTTACCTATTTGGGTCCTCTCCCTTTTCTTTTTGGGAAGCCTGGCTAGAGGTTTATCAATTTTGTTTATTTTTTCAAAAAACCAACTCTTGGTTTTGTTGATCTGCTCTACCGTTTTTTTAGATTCTGTATTGTTTATTTCTGCTCTGATCTTTATTATTTCTCTTCTTCTGCTGGGTTTAGGCTGCCTTTGCTGTTCTGCTTCTATTTCCTTTAGGTGTGCTGTTAGATTTTGTATTTGGGATTTTTCTTGTTTCTTGAGACAGACCTGGATTGCAATGTATTCTCCTCTCAGGACTGCCTTCGCTGCATCCCAAAGCGTTTGGATTGTTGTATTTTCATTTTTGTTTGTTTCCATCTATTTTTAAATTTCTTCTCTAATTGCCTGGTTGACCCACTCATTCTTTAGTAGGGTGTTCTTTAACCTCCATGCTTTTGGAGGTTTTCCAGACTTTTTCCTGTGGTTGATTTCAAGCTTCATAGCATTGTGGTCTGAAAGTATGCATGGTATAATTTCAATTCTTGTAAACTTATGAAGGGCTGTTTTGTGACCCAGTATATGATCTATCTTGGAGAATGTTCCATGTGCACTCGAGAAGAAAGTATATTCTGTTGTTTTGGGCTGCAGAGTTCTAAATATATCTGTCAAGTCCATCTGATCCAATGTATCCTTCAGGGCCCTTGTTTCGTTATTGACCATGTGTCTAGATGATCTATCCATTTCTGTAAGTGGGGTGTTAAAGTCCCCTGCAATTACCACATTCTTATCAACAAGGTTGCTTATGTTTGTGATTAATTTTTTTATATATTTGGGGGCTCCCATATTCGGCGCATAAACATTTATAATTGTTAGTTCTTCTTGATGGATATACCTTGTAATTATTTTATAATGCCCTTCTTCATCTCTTGTTAAGGCCTTTAATTTGAAGTCTAGTTTGTCTGATATAAGTATGGCTACTCCAGCTTTCTTTTGGCTTCCAGTAGCATGATAAATCGTTCTCCATCCCCTCACTCTCAGTCTGAAGGTGTCCTCAGGTCTAAAATGAGTCTCTTGTAGACAGCAAATAGATGGGTCTTGTTTTTTTATCCATTCTGATACTCTGTGTCTTTTGGTTGGCGCATTTAGTCCATTTACATTCAGTGTTATTATAGAAAGATATGGCTTTAGAGTCATTGTGATGTCTGTAGGTTTCATGCTTGTAGCAATGTCTCTGGTACTTTGTCTCACAGGATCCCCCTTAGGATCTCTTGTAGGGCTGGTTTAGTGGTGACAAATTCCTTCAGTTTTTGTTTGTTTGGGAAGACGTTTATCTCTCTTTCTATTCTAAATGACAGACTTGCTGGATAAAGGATTCTCTGCTGCATATTTTTTCTGTTCATCACATGGAAGATTTCCTGCCATTCCTTTCTGGCCTGCCAAGTTTCAGAAGAGAGATGGTCACGAGTCTTATAGGTCTCCCTTTATATGTTAGAGCACATTTATCCCTAGTTGTTTTCAGAATTTTCTCTTTATCCTTGTATTTTGCCAGTTTCACTATGATATGTCGTGCAGAAGATCGATTCAAGTTACGTCTGAAGGGAGTTCTCGGTGCCTCTTGGATTTCAATGCCTTTTTCCTTCTCCAGATCAGGGAAGTTCTCAGCTATTATTTCTTCAAGTACCCCTTCAGCGCCTTTCCCTCTCTATTTCTCCTCTGGAATACCAATTATGCGTAGATTATTTCTCTTTAGTGCATCACTTAGTTCTCTAATTTTCCCCTCATACTCCTGGATTGTTTTTATCTCTCTTTTTCTCAGCTTTCTCTTTTTCCATAATTTTATCTTCTAGTTCACCTATTCTCTCCTCTGCCTCTTCAATCGGAGCCGTGGTTGTTTCCATTTTATTTTGCTGCTCGTTTATAGCATTTTTTAGCTCCTCCTGACTGTTCCTTAGTCCCTTGATCTCTGTAGCAAGAGATTCTCTGCTGTCCTCTATACTGTTTTCAAGCCCAGCGATTAATTTTATGACTATTTTTCTAAATTCACTTTTTGTTATATTGTTTAAATCCTTTTTGATCAGCTCGTTAGCTGTTGTTATTTCCTGGAGATTCTTTTGAGGGGAATTCTTCCGTTTCATCATTTTGGATAGTCCCTGGAGTGGTGCAGAACTGCAGGGCACTTCCCCTGTGCTGTCGCGTTGGTGGGAGGGGCCGCAGTCAAACCTGATGTCTGCCCCCAGCCCACTGCTGGGGCCACAGTCAGACTGGTGTGTACCTTCTCTTCCCCTCTCCAATGGGCGGGATTCACTGTGGGGTAGCGTGGCCCATCTGGGCTACTTGCCCACTGCCAGGCTTGTGGTGCTAGGGATCTGGTGTATTAGCTGGGGTGGATCAGCAAGGTGCACAGGGGCGGGAGGGGCAGGCTCAGCTCGCTGACCCATGGGTGATCTGCTTTGGGAGGGGCCCTGTGGCAGGGGCGGGATCAGACCCGCCACCGGAGGGATGGATCCGCAGAAGTACAGCTTTGGGTGTTTGTGTGGTGCAAGCCAATTCCCTGGCAGGAACCGGTTCCCTTTGGGATTTTGGCTGGGGGATGGACGAGGGAAATGGCGCTGGTGAGCACCTTTGTTCCTGCCAAGCTGAGCTCTGTCCACCGGGGCTCAACAACTCTCCCTCCCGTTGTCCTCCAGCCCTCCTGTTCTCCGAGCAGAGCTGTTAGCTTATAACCTTCCAGATGTCAAGTCCTGCTTGCTGTCGGAACACACTCTGTCCGGCCCCTCTGCTTTTGCCAGCCAGACTCGGGGGCTCTGCTTGGATGGCGGGCTGCCCTTCCGCCCTGGCTCCCTCCCGCCAGTCCGTGGAGCATGCACCGCCTCGCCGCCCTTCCTACCCTCTTCCGTGGGCCTCTCGTCTACGCTTGGCTCCAGAGAATCCATTCTGCTAGTCTTCTGGTGGTTTTTTGGGTTTTTTAGGTAGGTGTAGGTGGAATCTAAGTGATCAGCAGGACTCGGTGAGCCCAGCGTCCCCCTACACCGCCATCTTCCTCACCTAGCTTCTTTTTCTACAAAATTAGGTTTTTACTAAGCCTTGAATGAAATAGTCTAGACAAAGCTGTGTTCTCCATAAATGGTAATTTTATTTAAGAGATAGTTAAAAAGCAGACTCTCCTCCTCCTTCACCCTTTATTGCAGGTACATATTTTGTCCTTTTTTAAATGTTTATGTATTTATTTTTGAGGAGGCGAGGGGCAGAAAGAGAAGGAGACAGAGGATCTGAAGCAGGGACCACACTGTCAGCAGAGAGCCTAACGTGGGGCTTGAACTCACGAACCACGAGATCATGACCTGAGCCAAAGCCAGATGCTCAACTGACTGAGCCACCCAGGCACCCCCATATTTTGTCTTATAATCAATACTTGAAAATTTCTTATTAATGTGTTTGTTTAATGTGTTTATTGTCTTCTACTGGAAGAAAATATTCTTGAGGGCAGAAACTCCATCTATTTATCTCCCTTCAGCATCCCCAATACATAGAATAATTGGTACTTAATAAATATTTTCCAGTGTAGTAATTGTGAACTTGAATATACTGAAATTTCACCAGTTGTATACTGAGAAAGCCACATAAAAAACAATATTTAATTATTTCACTTACTCCTTATCTCTTTTGTCTGCACTTCCCCCTTGATAATGCTGTGACTTTTCCAGCCGCCCCCATTCTCCATTCTCTAAATCTCCATTGCAAGCCTTGATTCCCTCCAAATCCATACTTTCAGCTTCCTCTTGGACAACAGGAACTCAATGGTTCCCTTAGTCCTTTCAACTTTACAGTGTCCAAAACTGAATCCACACCTTCACACCCCAATGAAATTTCCTAGTGTTCTTTGTACTTCCAACTTCTAGCAGAACTAGACTACTGGCTTGCTATTTCTGGGACCTGCTCTCTACTTTTCTTCCTTTCCATATGTATCCAAACTATTTCCTCTTCCTTGAATGGTTTTCTGTCCTGCCCCTGCTTATCAAAATTCTTTCCATGTGTAATCTATGCTCTTATGATGTTTTCCCGATCACCATACATGGAAGTCATCTGCCTTTTTAACGTTGTGGCACCACATCTGTACTTTTCTTTAAGATCTTCTATCTGTATTTTGCAAGCTATGCACTCACTTTTCTATCTTATATTTGTTTTCCTCTGGATTGAATCTCTTTTGGGGCAGAATCAATGTCTGGTGCATTTTAGCAAGCTGCACATATCCAAGCATGTAGTAAATATTCAATAAGGAAATATCAATGAATACTTACCCATTATCTTAAGTATACATTTTAGAGATGCAAAAATATAGCAAGATGCAGTTGGACTGACATTAGACAAATACAGTGTTTTTTCACTTAAATTGAAAAAACTATAGTCTTTTATAAGTGTCTCAGGAAGGAGGGTTTGATCCATTCCGTCAAATGGCTCCTTTAGAAAAAAAGTTTATTGTGGTAAAAACACTTCACATGAGATCTACCTTCTTAACAGAGTTTTAAATGTGGGAAATGTTATTGTTGACTATAGGTACAATGTTGCTCAGCACATCTCAGAGCTCCCTAGTGCACCTTGGCAAGAGCAGCTCAGTAGAGTTTTGTGGTATTTAGGGCCAGAGAGGAGTATCTTCAAGTGAGACTGGAGAGGGAAATTGGAAAGGCTGGGTGTCAACAACTCTTTTGGGAAATCTGATTTTAAGGAGAAAGAAATGGAGCAAATGGTGTCAGGAGAGGGAAAAGCTCTTTTCTTTCCCTTAAGATAATAAAAACAGTGAGCTTATACGATGTTATGAAAGATGGCATAATAAAAAGAGGGGGAAAGGCTGGAGGCCAGTGAAGTTCATCTGAGGAGCACAGGCACTTCATCTATGGTAACAGACAGGGAGGTCGAGAAGGAGCACATAGCAGGGAAACAGTCGACAGGGCGGGGTTGGGGGGCTGATCTAAATTTAAATGAAATTCTTTTGAAATTGCTTAGTGATACATGTTGAGGGTCCTCTACATTTAGACTAAAGGGATAAAAAGGTAATCAGGGTCTATCTTGTTTAGCCTTGTTGTTTTGTAGAAACAAATCCCAGAAACCTGAAGAAACCTGTCTGTATGAATGAATCATAGAAGTGGGATTAGAACTCAGATTAGCTCACTGTCTGTTCAGACAGAATTTCCCTGTACTGCATTGTTTAATCTAGTGTTTAGCGTAACCTGACACCCAGTGCTGCCGCGTGTGGGGCAAGTCTGTGTGTGTGTGGTAAATGCCTCCTATGTCTCCTGTTAGACAGCTGCATAGGGCTTCCTCTGGGGATTTGAGAGTTAGCACCCAGGGGGAGAGCAAAAGGAGTGAGTTCCCTATGACTCCGTGTAAAGCCATTCCCACAACAGAAACTCAATACATTTTGTCACACCTTGTGTTTTCTTCAAGTGAATAGAGAACATGATACTTTCTCAACATTCAGTGAGTGTTTGTTGTTGAGAATAAAACTACCTATTTTCAAAAAGGCCAATGAAAGCTGAGAGAATGAAGGAAATGCCAAATGAAGTTGTGAGGAATGGAAAAGGAGATTTAAATTCTGATAGGAAGAACTCGGGGAAATTTCAGGGAAGAGCAGGCTGCAGTGAGGCCTTTTTAGTTGAAGGGAACTACCCAGGAAAGGCCCAGAAGAATATGAAAGTCTTGTATGAAATGGCTTTATAATCCATGTCACTACATAGCTCATGTGATAATGTAAGGGAGAAAAAAGTTTTCTTAGGGTCCCTGGCTGGGTCTGCAAATTAAACTGACAAAAGATTAGAAGAATAAAAGTGTACAAATTTTACAAAATGTTTATATGCACAAGGAATCTTCACAAGACGATGAACACATGAAGAAGTTACCAGAGCAGGAAGCTTTTATACCTTTTAGACAATCAATGCATTTGTGGAGAAAAAGGTGTGCCTGGGTGGCTCAGTCGGTTGAGCGTCCAACTTCAGCTCAGGTCATGATCTCAAAATTCATGGTTTTGAGCCCCACATTGGGCTCTGTGCTGACAGCTCAGAACCTGGAGCTTGCTTTGGATTCTGTGTCTCCCTCTCTCTCTGTCCCTCTCCTGCTCATGCTCTGTCTCTCAAAAATAAATAAATGTTAAAAAAAATTTAACAATAAATTTGTGAAGAATTGCTATCACAACGGGGTTGAGTCTAGAGTTAATGAATAGTGAAGGAGTAGCCAGGATTTAAGGGTCAGTTTAATGGGTTTTTTTTTTTGTTTTTTTTTTTTTAATATATGAAATTTACTGTCAAATTGGTTTCCATACAACACCCAGTGCTCATCCCAAAAGGTGCCCTCCTCAATACCCATCACCCACCCTGCCCTCCCTCCCACCCCCCATCAACCCTCAGTTTGTTCTCAGTTTTTAACAGTCTCTTATGCTTTGGCTCTCTCCCACTCTAACCTCTTTTTTTTTTTTCTTTCCTTCCTTCCCCTCCCCCATGGGTTTCTGTTATGTTTCTCAGGATCCACATAAGAGTGAAACCATATGGTATCTGTCTTTCTCTGTATGGCTTATTTCACTTAGCATCACACTCTCCAGTTCCATCCATGTTGCTACAAAAGGCCATATTTCATTTTTTCTCATTGCCACGTAGTATTCCATTGTGTATATAAACCACAATTTCTTTATCCATTCATCAGTTGATGGACATTTAGGCTCTTTCCATAATTTGGCTATTGTTGAGAGTGCCGCTATAAACATTGGGGTACAGGTGCCCCTATGCATCAGTACTCCTGTATCCCTTGGATAAATTCCTAGCAGTGCTATTGCTGGGTCATAGGGTAGGTCTATTTTTAATTTTCTGAGGAACCTCCACACTGCTTTCCAGAGCGGCTGCACCAATTTGCATTCCCACCAACAGTGCAAGAGGGTTCCTATTTCTCCACATCCTCTCCAGCATTTATAGTCTCCTGATTTCTTCATTTTGGCCACTCTGACTGGCGTGAGGTGGTATCTGAGTGTGGTTTTGATTTGTATTTCCCTGATAAGGAGCGACGTTGAGCATCTTTTCATGTGCTGTTGGCCATCCGGATGTCTTCTTTAGAGAAGTGTCTATTCATGTTTTCTGCCCATTTCTTCACTGGGTTATTTGTTTTTCGGGTGTGGAGTTTGATGAGCTCTTTATAGATTTTGGATACTAGCCCTTTGTCCGATGTGTCATTTGCAAATATCTTTTCCCATTCCGTTGGCTGCCTTTTAGTTTTGTTGGTTGTTTCCTTTGCTGTGCAGAAGCTTTTTATCTTCATAAGGTCCCAGTAATTCACTTTTGCTTTTAATTCCCTTGCCTTTGGGGATGTGCCGAGTAAGAGATTGCTACGGCTGAGGTCAGAGAGGTCTTTTCCTGCTTTCTCCTCTAAGGTTTTGATGGTTTCCTGTCTCACATTCAGGTCCTTTATCCATTTTGAGTTTATTTTTGTGAATGGTGTGAGAAAGTGGTCTAGTTTCAGCCTTCTGCATGTTGCTATCCAGTTCTCCCAGCACCATTTGTTAAAGAGACTGTCTTTTTTCCATTGGATGTTCTTTCCTGCTTTGTCAAAGATGAGTTGGCCATACGTTTGTGGGTCTAGTTCTGGGGTTTCTATTCTATTCCATTGGTCTATGTGTCTGTTTTTATGCCAATACCATGCTGTCTTGATGATGACAGCTTTGTAGTAGAGGCTAAAGTCTGGGATTGTGATGCCTCCTGCTTTGGTCTTTTTCTTCAAAATTACTTTGGCTATTCAGGGCCTTTTGTGGTTCCATATGAATTTCAGGATTGCTTGTTCTAGTTTCGAGAAGAATGCTGGTGCAATTTTGATTGGGATTGCATTGAATGTGTAGATAGCTTTGGGTAGTATTGACATTTTGACAATATTTATTCTTCCAGTCCATGAGCAGGGAATGTCTTTCCATTTCTTTATATCTTCTTCAATTACCTGCATAAGCTTTCTATAGTTTTCAGCATACAGATCTTTTACATCTTTGGTTAGATTTATTCCTAGGTATTTTATGCTTCTTGGTGCAATTGTGAATGGGATCAGTTTCTTCATTTGTCTTTCTGTTGCTTCATTGTTAGTGTATAAGAATGCAACTGATTTCTGCACATTGATTTTGTATCCTACAACTTTGCTGAATTCATGTATCAGTTCTAGCAGACTTTTGGTGGAGTCTATCGGATTTTCCATGTATAATATCATGTCATCTGCAAAAAGCGAAAGCTTGACTTCATCTTTGCCAATTTTGATGCCTTTGATTTCCTTTTGTTGTCTGATTGCTGATGCTAGAACTTCCAGCACTATATTGAACAACAGCGGTGACAGTGGGCATCCCTGTCGTGTTCCTGATCTCAGGGAAAAAGCTCTCAGTTTTTCCCCGTTGAGGATGATGTTAGCTGTGGGCTTTTCATAAATGGCCTTTATGATCTTTAAGTATGTTCCTTCTATCCCGACTTTCTCGAGGGTTTTTATTAAGAAAGGGTGCTGGATTTTGTCAAAGGCCTTTTCTGCATCGATTGACAGGATCATATGGTTCTTCTCTTTTTTTTTGTTAATGTGATGTATCACGTTGATCGATTTGCGAATGTTGAACCAGCCCTGCATCCCAGGAATGAATCCCACTTGATCATGGTGAATAATTCTTTTTATATGCTGTTGAATTCGATTTGCTAGTATCTTATTAAGAATTTTTGCATCCATATTCATCAGGGATATTGGCCTGTAGTTCTCTTTTTTTACTGGGTCTCTGTCTGGTTTAGGAATCAAAGTAATACTGGCTTCATAGAATGAGTCTGGAAGTTTTCCTTCCCTTTCTATTTCTTGGAATAGCTTGAGAAGGATAGGTATTATCTCTGCTTTAAATGTCTGGTAGAACTCCCCTGGGAAGCCATCTGGTCCTGGACTCTTATTTGTTGGGAGATTTTTGATAACCGATTCAATTTCTTCGCTGGTTATGGGTCTGTTCAAGCTTTCTATTTCCTCCTGATTGAGTTTTGGAAGCGTGTGGGTGTTTAGGAATTTGTCCATTTCTTCCAGGTTGTCCAATTTGCTGGCATATAATTTTTCATAGTATTCCCTGATAATTGTTTGTATCTCTGAGGGATTGGTTGTAATCATTCCATTTTCATTCATGATTTTATCTATTTGGGTCATCTCCCTTTTCTTTTTGAGAAGCCTGGCTAGAGGTTTGTCAATTTTGTTTATTTTTTCAAAAAACCAACTCTTGGTTTCGTTGATCTGCTCTACAGTTGTTTTAGATTCTATATTGTTTATTTCTGCTCTGATCTTTATTATTTCTCTTCTTCTGCTGGGTTTAGGCTGCCTTTGCTGTTCTGCTTCTATTTCCTTTAGGTGTGCTGTTAGGTTTTGTATTTGGGATTTTTCTTGTTTCTTGAGACAGACCTGGATTGCAATGTATTTTCCTCTCAGGACTGCCTTCGCTGCATCCCAAAGCGTTTGGATTGTTGTATTTTCATTTTCGTTTGTTTCCATATATATTTTAATTTCTTCTCTAATTGCCTGGTTGACCCACTCATTCGTTAGTAGGGTGTTCTTTAACCTCCATGCTTTTGGAGGTTTTCCAGACTTTTTCCTGTGGTTGATTTCAAGCTTCATAGCATTGTGGTCTGAAAGTATGCATGGTATAATTTCAATTCTTGTAAACTTATGAAGGGCTGTTTTGTGACCCAGTATATGATCTATCTTGGAGAATGTTCCATGTGCACTCGAGAAGAAAGTATATTCTGTTGCTTTGGGCTGCAGAGTTCTAAATATATCTGTCAAGTCCATCTGATCCAATGTATCCTTCAGGGCCCTTGTTTCTTTATTGACTGTGTGTCTAGATGATCTATCCATTTCTGTAAGTGGGGTGTTAAAGTCCCCTGCAATGACCACATTCTTATCAATAAGGTTGCTTATGTTTATGAGTAATTGTTTTATATATCTGGGGGCTCGGGTATTTGGCGCATAGACATTTATAATAGTTAGCTCTTCCTGGTGGATAGACCCTGTGATTATTATATAATGCCCTTCTTCATCTCTTGTTACAGCCTTTAATTTAAAGTCTAGTTTGTCTGATATAAGTATGGCTACTCCAGCTTTCTTTTGGCTTCCAGGAGCATGATAAATAGTTCTCCATCCCCTCACTCTCAATCTAAACGTATCCTCAGATCTAAAATGAGTCTCTTGTAGACAGCAAATAGATGGGTCTTGTTTTTTTATCCATTCTGATACCCTATGTCTTTTAGTTGGCGCATTTAATCCATTTACATTCAGTGTTATTATAGAAAGATATGGGTTTAGAGTCATTGTGATGTCTGTATGTTTTATGTTTGTAGTGATGTCTCTGGTACTTTGTCTCACAGGATCCCCCTTAGGATCTCTTGTAGGGCTGGTTTCGTGGTGACAAATTCCTTCAGTTTTTGTTTGTTTGGGAAGACCTTTATCTCTCCTTCTATTCTAAATGACAGACTTGCTGGATAAAGGATTCTCGGCTGCATATTTTTTCTGTTTAGCACACTGTAGATATCGTGCCAAGCCTTTCTGGCCTGCCAAGTTTCAAAGGAGAGATCAGTCACGAGTCTTATAGGTCTCCCTTTATATGTGAGGGCACGTTTATCCCTTGCTGCTTTCAGAATTTTCTCTTTATCCTTGTATTTTGCCAGTTTCACTATGATATGTCGTGCAGAAGATCGATTCAAGTTACGTCTGAAGGGAGTTCTCTGTGCCTCTTGGATTTCAATGCCTTTTTCCTTCCCCAGTTCAGGGAAGTTCTCAGCTATAATTTGTTCAAGTACCCCTTCAGCACCTTTCCCTCTCTCTTCCTCCTCTGGGATACCAATTATGCGTATATTATTTTTTTTTAGTGAGTCACTTAGTTCTCTAATTTTCCCCTCATACTCCTGGATTTTTTTTATCTCTCTTTCTTTCAGCTTCCTCTTTCTCCATAACTTTATCTTCTAGTTCACCTATTCTCTCCTCTGCCTCTTCAAGCCGAGCCATTGTGGTTTCCATTTTGTTTTGCATTTCGTTTAAAGCGTTTTTCAACTCCTCGTGACTGTTCCTTAGTCCCTCGATCTTTATGGCAAGAGATTCTCTGCTGTCCTGTATACTGTTTTCAAGCCCAGCGATTAATTTTATGACTATTATTCTAAATTCACTTTCTGTTATATTATTTAAATCCTTTTTGATCAGTTCATTAGCTGTTGTTATTTCCTGGAGATTCTTCTGAGGGGAATTCTTCCATTTGGTCATTTTGGAGAGTCCCTGGCGTGGTGAGGACCTGCAGGGCATTTCCCCTGTGCTGTGGTGTATAACTGGAGTTAGTGGGCGGGGCCGCAGTCCGACCCGATGTCTGCCCCCAGCCCACTGCTGGGGCCACAGTCAGACTGGTGTGTGCCTTCTCTTCCCCTCTCCTAGGGGCGGGATTCACTGTGGGGTGGCGTGTCCCGTCTGGGCTACTTGCACACTGCCAGGCTTGTGTTGCTGGGGATCTGGCGTATTAGCTGGGGTGGGTAGGCAAGGTGCACGGGGGCTGGAGGGGCAGGCTTAGCTCGCTTCTCCTTAGGTGATCCACTTCAGGAGGAGCCCTGTGGCAGCGGGAGGGAGTCAGATCCGCTGCCGGAGGTTTGGCTCCGCAGAAGCACAGAGTTGGGTGTTTGCGCGGAGCGAGCAAGTTCCCTGGCAGGAACTGGTTCCCTTTGGGATTTTGGCTGAGGGATGGGCGGGGGAGATGGCGCTGGCGCCTTTGTTCCCCGCCAAGCTGAGCTCTGCCGTCCGGGGGCTCAGCAGCTCTCCCTCCCTTTGTCCTCCAGCCTTCCTGCTTTCCGAGCAGAGCTGTTAACTTATGACCTCCCAGACGCTAAGTCGCGCTTGCTGTCGGAACACAGTGTGTCCGGCCCCTCCGCTTTTGCCAGCCAGACTCGGGGGCTCTGCTTGGCCGGCGAGCCGCCCCTCCGCCCCGGCTCCCTTCCGCCAGTCCGTGGAGCGCGCACCGCCTCGCCGCCCTTCCTACCCTCTTCCGTGGGCCTCTGGTCTGCGCTTGACTCCTGAGACTCCCTTCTGCTAATCCTCTGGCGGTTTTCTGGGTTCTTTAGGCAGGTGTAGGTGGAATCTAAGTGATCGGCCGGACGCGCTGTGAGCCCCGCGTCCTCCTACGCCGCCATCAAGCATCTGACTCTTAATGGGGTTTGTTTATATAGATTTCTCGACCCCAAATTCCCTGTCTCTGGTGATAAGAATGTCTGTCTCCCTCCTGGTACAGGGGGTAGCCCCTGGTAGAGGATATCTTTCATGTGGGATTTATGACCCATTTCAGGGAAGAAGGGCAGTAGGTCATGATCTCATGGTTCTTAAGTTGGTGTGATCTTCCTGATTCTACCATTTTCTCAAACTCTTTCAGCTTAAGATATTCTGTATGCCAAGGAAGCATATTTTGGGGTAGTGTGTTCTGAACCCCATCAACAGAGAAATATGGAAGTAGAGGTGGCAAAGGGTCCTGCATGCCCTGTTGCCTTGTTTTCCTTAATCATGACTGACTTGTCAAATACTCGCCTCACAGTTATTGTGTGAACTAATCTGACTCTAGACAAACATTCTATTTTCATCTTCCTTCCAGGGCATCGTATTCAAGAAGTCCTCTTTCCCTCCTCTTCCTCCTCTTGGATATCTATTTGATAGTTCCTGTATAATGACTTTTTTTTAAGAGATACACAACAATTTTAACGGTTTGTTAGTCACAAAGAAGGCTTATTCCCATTTTATAGCATAAATCTTGAGTTAGAAAATTATTTGTCTTTCTCTTATTTCCCTTCGTATAATGTTGTCTAAGTTTATCTATGTTGTTGCAAATGGCAAGATCTCATCTGTATTTAGGTCTGAGTAATATTCTAGTATTTATATATGCCACATCTTCTTCATCCATTCATCTATGGATGAATACTTGGGCTGCTTCCATATCTTGGGTATGGCAAATAATGCTGCTATAAACATAGGGGTGCATGTATCTTTTCAAATTAATGTTTCTATTTTCTCTGAGTATACCCCATAGTGGATTTACTGGATCATATGGAATTCCTAATTTTAATTATTTGAGGAAACTTCATACCATTTTCTTCAGTGGCTGTACCAATTTACATTCTCATCAACTACTCTCATCAGAGTACAAGGGTTCTCTTTTCTCCACATCCTTACCTACACTCATTATTTCTTGTCTTTTTGATACTAGCCATTCTGATGGGTATGAGGTGATATCTCATTGTGATTTTGATTTGAATCAATAGACTTTGATTTTTATGTAACCTACTTATTTTTCTTTCATTTATAAAATAAGAGGAAAGTAATGTGATTTTATTTTATTTTTATCTGGTATTATTTTAATTGCATTCAAATTATTTAAGTTTCATTTGAACAATGAGAATACTGTATTTGAATATTCTTTTAAAACTTGGGGAGCCTGAGTGGCTCAGTTGGTTAAACATTTGACCCTTGGTTTCAGCTCATGAGATCGAGCCTCATGTGGGGCTTTGTGCTGACAGTGCAGAGCTTGCTTGGGATTGTCTCTCTTCTCCTCCTCCACTTACATGCTTTCTCTCTCTCAAAATAAATAAACATTTAAAAAAAACCTCAATCAGTATTGTTGACATAATACTTTTTTTCTTTTAACTTACAGAGTCCAGTCTGTGGAACTGATAAAGTCCTCATTTTTAATGTTCAATGTAAGTGATTTCTAAATAATGAAAATTTCTCCCTTATTCAGGAAGTTTTTCCTTCTCTTTGTCTTATTTTATAAATGTAAATATAAGTATATATAATGTGATTATATATAGAATCAATATTTATGAAGGGGAGTGAGAAAAGGAAAGAATGTTTGTTAATATGCTTATGAAAATCTCCAGATCCTGTAGACCCTCTGTAATAGTGCTAACCATTTGAAAACATTGGGACTTTATAACAAGAAGTGGAAGAGAGAGGACTGACATAGCTTAACCTCTCATGTCCATTATTCCAGTCCTAGTGAACTGGCAATAACAAGTCACAATATACCAGAAACTTACGGCAACCCAGTTGTTTCAAAACAACTGATATGTAAATTTTATGGGTAATGATTAGATTCTTTTTTGGCTAAGGAAAAGGGAGACAAAACATGCACTTAATAGACTATATACAGAAGGTTGCATCTCAGATGTGTGGTTAGAAATAAGGAGTCCTGCAGCAGTTGCCTAATATAAATAAATGACCCTTTAGATAAATCCAAGAAAACCAGGTTCTTGTATAAACAATGGCCTAAACTGCTTTTTGAAGAATCTTCGATAGTATACTACTAAGGCTTAATTTATATCATTCTTTACGTAGACAAAGCAAAGCCAAATGTTTTACCTTTTTTAAAATTTAGTTAGAGAGAGAGAGAGAGAGAGAATGTGTGCAAGCAAGGGAGAGGGGGAGAGGGAGAGAGAGAGAGAATCTTAAGCAGGCTCTAGCCTCAGGGTGGAGCCCGATCCAGAGCTCATTCCCATGACCGTGGCATCATGAACCGAAGCTCGCACCCCTAGTTTCTTATCTCTAAGAAATCGTGAGTGTTCCCTACAGATAGGCACCATTATGGTTGTAGCTATTGTTAAAATATTCAAATGCTTCTATAATTGTTGATCAATAGCTGTTTCACTGAGCTGGTCCTGTGTGCCTCCTGCTATTCTGTTGCTCTCCTTAGCCCCTCCACCAGGACTCCTCAGATCTCCCCAAGTTCTAGCAAATCGCTAATATCTGTCATCTCTGGGGTCTTCAGGACCCTGCTTCAGGCTGTGACCCATACGGGTTCTGACTGGTCGGCATGTGCTGAATTATTTTTTAAATATTTTAACTACAATCATTTTATACATTTTTTTCCTAAAAGATTTCTTTGGAGTTCAAACTCTGGGTAATTTCTTTAATTTCTTAAGTATTATTGATAATCTTTAAAAATCTTTGAGGCGGATGCTTAAACATCCAAATATGAGCACATGTTTTCCTCTCATTAATATTATATGACCTTTGAGGCAAATGATTACTATTGATATCATCAATTAATCAGAAAGCACTATGGTAGCATTTTAGTCTTTATTTTGGGTCTTTATGGCTAAGAGAAACTTAATGAACTTTCAGGAATTTGTATAGTGAGGATTTGATTCTTGTGAGGGAGAAAAATGAAGGAAATCTTGTTCTGAAGCTTCTGATGTCTTGAAAAATTAAACATGTTGTCTTGTTTATTAGAGTCTTAAAAACCTGTGTTCAATTAAGAACAAGAGAAAGATAATAAAAGCTCTTTCCTATGGGGAACAGAATTGATACATACTGTTACTTTTAATATACAGTACCTTATCCTCTGGTAATAGTTTGCCCTGATCCTACAACCTTCTCTGGTGATATGTGCTTCTGTTCTGCAATTCTGTAAAATGTGTGCTTCCTTATCTCCACACATCCCATTTGTTGCAGTTACCTACCTGTTCCTGCCTCTTGTTCCTATGTCTCCAGTGCCCAGGACAGTGTTGGGCATTCAAAATGATCCTGAAATGAAAAGGGAGGGGCGTGGGGTGGGTGGAGGAGAGAAACCTGTTCCTACCAAACAATTTCTACCAAATACAGTAAGTGTTCTGCTTGCAACAGTTTCCTCCAGTGTCTGAGAAACTCTTTTCTAGCAGAGGACCTAGGAGCACCTGCCTCCCCTGTGTAATAGGGCCAGGAACTAGAAGGAAGTGCAGGATGTGATGGGTCATGGTGGGGAGGCAGTGTGGGGGTTCTCTCACCTGTGACCGCTGCACCATCACCATACCCACCACCACTCCGTGTCTTTCCCCTTAGATGATTTAGCCCTGGCTTTCATAATGTAATCAGGTGTCCGAGGACAAAAGGTTTCTACAGTTAATTACCTTTGAAAAATGTCATATGCAATAGTCACCTCTTGCAGATTCAATATCCACTGTTCCTAATTAAAACCTCTGCAGGGCGACTGGGTGGCTCAGTCGGTTAAGCGTCCGACTTTGGCTCAGGTCATGATCTCACGGTTTGTGAATTTGAGCCCCGCATCGGGCTCTGTGTTGACAGCTCAGAGCCCGGAACCTGCTTCAGATTCTGTGTCTCCCTCTCCCTCTGCCCCCCTCCCCTCCTCACCCTCTGTCTCTCTCTGTCTCTCAATAATAAATAAACATTTAAAAAAAATTTTAAACCTCTGCAAAAGTTACACAGAAAAGATATCTAGCTAGGTTTGGGCAGCCCAACATTTCCTAAGTGTTATTGGAACACAGACTACTTTTATTTCAAGAAAGACCTCCTTCCATCTCAACAGATGAAATGCTGCACAAAAATTTGAGCAGGCAAAACTGACTGCATCCTGGCACTTTTATTGGGGTAATTTTAGGGAAGTTATGTAACAAGTCCTCCTGAGTCTCAGTTTCTTTACTTATAAAATGAAATAATAGCGTCTTCCTCTGGGGTTTTTGTAAGGATTAAATGAAGTACACCAGATATTACACCTAGGTCCGGGGCCAGCATTTAGTGAATGCTCAATAAACATGAATTACTTACCATTCTCTCAGATGGCCTCACATCCTGTGTGTTTTCTCATCCCCCCTTTAAGCTAACTTTACAGAACTTTTTTAAACTAGAATTTAAGGGAGAAAAGATTACCTTGTTAAAAACCACCCAGTCACTGTCTTTCCGCTTCTCTGTCTGCACAAGTGAAAAGAATTCTTAGAAGCATTTTTTTTCTAACCAGTTCATACAAATGATGACCTCTGTTCCATTTATTTTATTTTTTTAAATGCCTATTTATTTATTTTGAGAGAAAGAGAATGAGCCAAGGAAGAGGGGCAGAGGGAGAGAGAGAGAGAGAGAGAGAGAGAGAGAGAGAGAGAATCCCAAGCATGCTCCATGCTGTCAGCACAGAGCCCGACTCCAAGCTCAAACTCACGAACCCCAGACCATGACCTGAGCTGACACCAAGAGTCAGATGCTTAACAGACTCAGCCACCCAGGTACCCCTGTTCCATTTACTTTAATCTATGGATTTGGTGAACATTAACAACCATCTATGAAGCATGGCATAAATTTTGTTAAATATGGCATATTTTCCAGAGATCAATAGCCAGTGGTAATGTGTGAATATAGATTCCTAATGCTAGAAATCTGTTTATTAAAACAAAAAGAGATGATGAATAATAAGAACGATTTTCTATAAAGTGCTATAAATTTACTCCCATAAACCATTTTGATTTATACTTAACTGGTTATAAAGGCAAGTTCAAAATTTTATATCCTTTCAGATTTTCCTCAGTTTGCCTTTCACTCTCACAACATATATCAGATATTCTTTTTCTTTTTTGGCATGTCACTAACTGCCAGTGGATCTCATTGATGTAGGACAATAAAATGATAATAAGCCATAAAAATATTTTTTTTTTTTTTGCTGTTGCAGGTCTTTTAGCAATCTCTATGGAGTTCGTTTTTATATGTGTCTAGAGAATGATTTCAGTGCTCATGGTGTTCTCTTGAATTCCAACGCCCCAGGTGATGTGATGGTCCCGTTACATTATAAAGAAGCAAGTGCACAATTTAAATGCTAATTTTGGCTTTTCTCCCTTGAAAAAAATTCTTATTAATTAAAAACATAGAGGAAGAGATTGCCTATAATTTAATATTTTGTTTCAAAATGGAAAACCTTTTAATGAAACATATGCAATCATCCTAACCTATTGCAAAATACTAGCGAGACACGTAGTACTAAAGGCACAAAACTGGAGAAATCAGAAGCCATTTGAACAAACAACGTGTGCAATTTCATGGTAAAGTAGCGTCACCAGGGCCTCCCTGTTATCTTAGTGACGTAAACATTGCCAAGGGCCTCCTTTCTGCTTTAAGTGAGTTCAGAAATATTTGAAGTGTATCACCTCTGCAGCAACTTTCCTTAATTGTGTGCTTGAGGTTTAAACTCTCTTTGTCTTTCATTTGTGTGTATAAATGCAATATATAACTGACTTGATGAGCTCTTCGGGAAAGAAAACGGAGAACACACCCAGTTAGGAAATCCTGGCAGACGCTTAGATGCTACCAGAGCGATCAGTAGTGTCCAGTGTAATTAGATAAGCGGCCTAGGTAGCATCTGAATGGTAAGAACACTAACACAGTCATCTCTCCCACTTATTTTATTTGTGCTTATTTCATAGTTGGCTATGTTCTCCCCAGAAGACACTCTGAGCTTATATCCTTCCTGAAATTCCAGACCATTGGAGGAGTGGTTGATTTCTGTGTTTCTTGGCACCACTCATGAAAATGTCCAGCGGCCCACAGCGGTGCTTGCTGTCTATAGTCCACACCCAAGTTTTCATTGCCCTGGGATGGAGGGAATGGAGGAGCAAATAGCATATCCATGAATCGCCAAGTCCCTTAGCCTTCTAAGCTTATGGCTAATTGTTTTCATATTTAGGCACAGGCCACTGACTTGATTGCAATTTTATTAAATAAGGGTCATAAACCCTGTGCTTTCTTTGTTTGTTTTTTATCACGATGCTGTGCTTGACCCTTTGAAGAAAGCCTTGGAAGAATTTAGCTAGAATTTCCCTGAAAAATGATTATACATTCCATAAGTATTCTAGACTTCTAGCTTGAGGTTTTGGTGTGGTTTGGTTTGCTTTGGTTTTTCCCTCCAGCCACAGCCAAATAGCTCAGTTCCATTACTTCTGGTCTGTTGTGCCCTGGGGCACTTGATACTTCCCCCTAAAATGTTCCAGCTCCCAGCCATTTGGTTCAGGAGGCCCATTCGAACTGGGTTTTGAGGAGTCCGTGCTTGGAGGAGAACCTCCTGATAGGACAGAACTCATGCAAAGTTGTATAGTAATGGCCTTGGTCGATCATCCATACCCTCCTTTCTTTTTGTGCTTCTTCTAGATCTTTCCTTTCTAGATCTAGGTGGAGGTACTCCGTCTCTGTCCCCCTCTCCTACATCTACTGGGCATTAGGTACACAGATGGGACCTGAGACACCCTGTCAATTTGTTTGTCCCTCTTCAAGCAATCTCTTTTGTTTAGGGTGAACCAGTCAAATACTGGATTACATAGGGATGTTTGCAGTTCCAAATAGGACACTTGGTAACTTAAATGAATGCTGGTCTGACAAAATAACCATAGTTTATACTAGGTAGATGGGGTAAAGGTGGAATATGTTCGGGGCCAGACTAGATTTTAGCAGAGCTATTTAAATAATATTCATCAGAATGCCTTTTGTTATGACTGTTACCAATCTGACCGATGGGCAATTCAAAACATAATGACAGAGGCTTTGCTGTGATAGTAATGGGAAGAGAAAAGAGACCTTTGCCCTCAGGAGCTATTCAGTTCTGTTTGGGGTGAGATGCTGCTGGAGGTTGCTGGACCTGTGGCTTCAGCAGGGCCTGTAGTGAATGGAGACCACTTCTCTTTCCCAAAGTCTGCAGAAGCTTTTATGTGGGGTTAGAAAAAATAGGATTGAGGAATGGAGATGAAAAGGGATTGAGGAGAGAGTTAGGGGAAGCTGAAAGGGATAGCCATCCTCCTGTCCTTGCTGTTTTCTTATCTTAGGCCTTCCTGATTCCAGTTGATACCTACACAGGGGGCCGGGGGACTGGAGTGGTGACCCCATCCACCAGTGCCTCTGCCTGCAACAGGTGTGGTTTGATTCTAAACACGTTTGAAATAGCTAGCAAAGGTGGTGATGAAAACCACGTAAAATTTATGCCCATTGACCTTGTCTCTGGATCCATCCCTCACTTCCCTGAAGAACTGATCCAAAGCTGACAGCCTAATTTTTTCCCTTCATCTTATATTTTCATCCTGTTGTTAATAATACAAACTTACCTTAGCCCACTTAGTATTTTAGGAGAGAGGATAACCTGGTTATATACATTGAATAGTTGGGATTTTGAGTAAGAATTCCCATACCAGGGGGCCTGGGTTTGAATCCTGTTTACCACTGTTTGGCTCTGTAACCTCGGGCAGGTTACTTAACCTTTCCATGCCTCTCAATTTCCTTATCTGTGACGGGGAAAATGGCAGTACTTGATCGGGTTGCTGTCAGAACTAAGTGTAATAACATAAAATGCAGGTAACTCACCCATGAAGGGCTGGTAAATCCCCTACAATGGGCCCCTTGCTGCAGCTTGCTGACCCCTTGATTTCTACTTGCTAAACTTTTGAGACAGTATTTCCTGGTTCTTTTCTAATCCCTCTGGCTTCTTTTTCCTAATCTCCTGACAAATGTTTTCCTCACCCTCTGAGTTCTGTACTCTTTTCAAAAAGGACAGTTTCCCAACAGTAACATCACCCTCTGTGCATGCACCAATGATCACATGTCTCTATCTCCAGTGCAAAGCTTTCCCCAGAACTCCAGCATACTTCTTTTTGTCTATTGTACATGCATACTTCAGTTCCTTCACGCATCAGGGCATATTCCATGCAGAATTAATGATCTCTTCCTAAACTTCTTACTCAAACTAGGTCTTCCAAATTAATGGAATCATCAAGAACCCAACCATCAAAATAAGAAATTTAAAACTTATCTTCTCCATCCTTCGCCCTCCAAAGCCCATGGAGTGAATCTGTCCTCTTATTTTGTCTCCAGCACTCTTGCGTTAATAAGCTTTATCCTTTCTTCTTGGACTGCTATAATAACTAAAGAATTTACTACAAACTATTCTTCACACTTTTGCCAGGAGAATACGTTTAAAATGCAAATACCGTCTTTCACTCCTCTGTTAAACATCTAACTACCACCTAAAGCAGCATTATTGAGTAGAAATGTTATGTAAGACACATATGTAATCTGAAAAATTTTAGTAGCCAATTAAAAAAACCAAAGACAGGTGAAATTCATTTCAATTATAGATGTTTTTAATGTTGTCTAATATACCCAAAACATTACCATTTCAACATGTAATCACTTAAAAAAGTAATAATGAGGTATTAAAATGTTTTTTTCATACTAATTCTTTGAAATCTGGTGTGTATTATTTTACAGTTACAGCACATCTGACTTTGGGTTAGCTACATTTTAAGTACTCACAACCACATGTGGCTGGTGGCTCCCATTCTGGTCTGCACTGGAGTAAGAGATAAAACATCCAAATTAATTTGCATGACTTGTGAAGGCCCTTGATTATCTGCTTCTGCCCAACATCTGCAGCAACATTCCCACTAGCTTCTTTACACACTCTATACTCCGGTTCTACTGAAAAATATCAAGGTTTACTATGTTCTTGGCATCCATTTGTAACCAAAGTAATGTGAGTTCGCTCCCTGGTGAGTTACAGATAGAGACTACACCAGGTGGACTTGTCACACAAAGGAAACTTTATGTCTAGCAAATAAGGAGATGATGGGATGTCATTGCATGTAAAGCTAGGCATAAGGTTGCATAGGCACTTGGAAAACATGCCTGTACGTGCATCCTGGGTTATGTTCATGATGCCTGTGCTCCTCCTACAGTGGAGACTTTAATATCATGAAGCAGAAGTAACTGTCAGACCAGGGGAAGGGGCTATATGGTCATGCTCCTGGAGCTGGTATAAACTATATGGGGTCTTGGGCACATTCTCTCAAGGGAGGAATGCAGAGCATTGCTTACTTTTGAAATAGGACTGGGTGGGAGTTTTACCATTTATTTGTTGTCTATGGTCCAGTTAGGCTATTTCCTGTCCTGGTAGAGATGGTTAGGGTTTACATTCCCTTTGTTCCCTTAAAATCCTTAACCAGTGTGGTTTTTGGATTTCTTTGTAATTCTGATACCTCCTAGGAACTTCTGTAAGAAGTGAGCTCAGACAAGCAGGATCTAGATCATGGAAAATAGCTGGGGGCCTACAGTGACTTCTCTTGTGTCTCAAAAGCTATGTCTGTCTTTCTTTTCCTGGGAATCCTGAACCCTCTCTGCTTACACATTCTTTCCCTTTGCTTGGGAGAGCACCCTTCTCACCTACTCTGTGACCTGCTTACTTTTTACATTACCTTCTCTGAAATCTTTCTACTACTGCTGAAAACTCAGATACCCACTGTGCCTGCACATGTCCTGGTTCACACACACATGGTGCACCTTATCCAGTGCGTAACTTGCCAATCAGCCACGGGTCCTCTCTCCAATCCTGGGAGATCAGGTATTGTGCAGTTTAGTTCTGAGCAAATTATTTTTATTATTTTGGCTATAATTTGCAAACCTACTTTTTTCTAACTAACATAAACATTCAAAGCCTATGAAATTATAATATTTATAGTTGTTTTGTTTTTCTTTTATAATGCTAAAATCTCAACAACATTGATCTTGAGTAAAGGAGACTGTGGAATTTCAATTAATTACTTTACTAATCATTCTTTAATTAGTTTTTCTTTATTCTTTAGCCATTACACAAAGACTGATCACAAGTTTCTAGCATACTGGGTAGAACATTTTGAAATCTACATTTACATTATTAAAAAGAACATCTACATTTCTAAAAAAGCAGGCCCTTTGTGAATATTCTGGACTGTTTACAGTGAGATCCAGGAATATTTTTCTGCACGTTTATTTTTTTTAATTAAAAAAATTTTTTTAAGTTTATTTATTTATTTTGAGAGAGACCGAGAGCAAGAGCAAGAGAGAAGGAGCTGGGGAGGGGCAGAGAGAGAGGGAGAGTGAGAATCCCAAGCAGGCTCTGCACTGTCAGCACGGAGTCTGATGCAGGGCTCAAACTCATGAACCCCGAGATCATAACCTGAGCCAAATCAAGAGTCGGCCGCTTAACTACCTGAACAACCCAGGTGCCTCTGAATATTTATTCTTAATAGCATGTGCACTATGGAAATTTGTTTTTGACATAACAGTTTAATAAGGCAGAAGTATAGCCCCAAATCCTCCTGCCTTTATCAGAAACAGCCACTTTTAGCAGTTTTCCAAATATCCTTCCAGAAGTTTACTATAAATCTACACACGTACATTTCTGTTTTTCCTCTTCTGTATAAATGAGATCATATTAGAATTTTTTTGTGACATGAATTTTTAATTTACCACTGTGTTGAAGATCTTTCCATATCAGTGCATATAAATCTACATCATTATTTTTTCTTGTTTTATTTTATTTTTTTAAGTTTTTATTTAAATTCTAGTTAATTAACATACAGTGTAATATTAGTTTCAGGGGTACAATATAGTGATACAACACTTCCATACAAATTTACATCACTTTTAAGACTTTTTTTTTTTTTTTTAAAGAATGTTACAGGGCACCTGGGTGGGTCAGTCGGTTAAGCGTCTGACTTTGGCTCATGTCATGATCTTATGTTTTGTGAGTTCGAACCCCACATTGGGCTCTGTGCTGACAGCTCAGAGCCTGGAGCCTGCTTTGGATTCTGTGTCTCCCTCTCTATCTGCCCCTGCCCCACTCACACTCTCTCTCTCCTTCAAAAATATATAAACATTAAAATTAAAAAAAAAGAACGTTAGGTTCACAATAAAATTGAGAGGAAGGAACAGAAATTTTCCCTGTCCTCTGTCCCCCGCCTCCCCTATATCAGCATCACTCACTACAGTGGTACATTTATTACCAAGGATGAACCTACACTGACACACTGTAAACCTCTAAAGCCAATAGTTTACCTTAGGGTCCACTCTACACTCTGTGAGTCTGGACAGATGTATATTGACTTATATCTATCATTGCAATATCATACAGAGTGCTTTGTTGCCTAAAAATCCTCTATGCTCTGCCTACTCATCCTCTCCTTGACTATCAGCTACCATTGATTTCTTTTTTCTGGCTCCATCATTTTGCCTTTTCCAGAATGTCATATATTTGGAATTATACACTATGTATATAGCTTTTTTCAGATTGGTTTCTTTCACTTAGTAATATATATTTAAGTTTCTCCGTATCTTTTCATGGCTTTGTAGCTTATTTCCTTTTAGCACTGAATATGTGATTATCCGGGTATTCTCGAGTTTATTTATCCATTCACCTACGGAAAGGCATCTTAGTTGTTTCCACGTTTTGGCAAAAAAGCTGCTGTAAACATCCAGGTGCAGATTTTTGTGTGGATATGGTTTTCAACTCCTTTGGGCAAATACCAAGAAGCACAATTGTTGGGTCATACGGTAAGAGAATGTTTAGTTTTGTGAGAAACTGCCGAACTGTCTGCCAGAGTGTCTGTACCATTTTGCATTCCCACCAACAACAAATGAGAATTTCTGTTGTTCCACATCTTCGCCAGCATTTGGTGTTGTCAGTGTACCAGATTTTGACCATTCCAATAGGTGTGTAGTGATACCTTGTTGTTGTTATTTATTTTGAGAGAGACAGACAGACAGGGAGAGAGAGAGAATAAGTGGGGGAGGGGCAGAGAGGGAGAGAGAGAATCCCAAGAAGGCTCCATGCTGTTAGCACAGAGTCCAGTGCAGGGCTTTAACCCACCAACTGCAAAATGATGACCTGAGCTGAAATCAAGAGTCAGACGCTTAACCAACTGAGCCACCCAGGAGCCCTTCTTGTTGTTTTAATTTGAATTTTTTCCTGATATGTGATTGGAACATCTTTTCAAATGCTTATTTGCCATCTTGTATTTTCATTGGTGAGGTGTCTGTTAAGGTCTTTGGATCATTTTTTAGATTGGGTTGTTTATTTTCTTATGGTTAAATTTAAGGAATTCTTTCTATATGTTGAGTAACAGGCCTTTATTAACTGTGTCTTTTGCAAATATTTCTTCCAGTCTGTGGCTTGTCTTCTAATTGTCTTGATGTTGTCTTTCATGAAACTGAAGTTTCAATGAAATCTAGCTTACCAATTCTTGTAAGTCTTCTTTTGTGGATTGTATCTTTGGTGAGGTATTCACCATTCTTTTCTTTTAAAGTGGGATATAATTGATGTATAAAATTATATTAGTTTCAGGTGTACAACATAATGATTCCATGTATTTGTATACAGCAAAATGATCACCACATTAAAGCTAGTTAACACCCATCCCCATACAGTTACAAATCTTTTTCTTCTGATGAGAACTTTTAAGATTACTTTCCAAGCAACTTTCACATATATAAATCAATATTATTAATCATAGTGCCATGTTGTACATTACATTCCCGTTGGCCATTCTTTTTAAAACATGTATTGATTGACATTTAAATGGACTAACACATTTCAGTATCACAAAGAATGCAGCAACAAACATCCTTGTTCACATGTCTCTAGGTGTGTGTATGTTCTGTAGGATACATTCCTATAGGTGAAATGAATGAGTCAAGAATACGCCAATTTAAAATTTTGTTAGGTATTACTAATATTCCCCCCAAAAGACTAGCAATTTCCATTTGCATCTAGAGTATAAAGGATAGAAACAAGACTTTAGGACACTGCAATTTGTCGACGGCAAGAGCACTGGGTCAGACGCTGGAAGAACGGGCTCCTCTTCCCTTCTCAGAAGCTCGAATTAGCTTCGAGATATGGCATGAATCACTTAACCTTCCTGTCTCAGAGTCCTTTAACTCACTACCTCTCCAAAATGCTAGCAGGTACAGTTTTTGTATCCACAGTTTTTGCTTGGTTTTCAAGCACGTAGCAGAACTGAATACACTTAACATGCACTTTATGAAGACTGCATTTCTACATCAATGTGCTAAATCTTCCACTTGCCTAAATTCCTTTAGAATGAAGCCAAACTCAGAAGCTAAGACCTTCAGGACCCACTCAGATTCTCAGAAGCCAGCGCTGCATTTAGGGTTTGCTGCCTGAATGCTGCTTTGGCTCAGAGACCTGCTTTTGGCCGAGTATCTAAGGCTGGGAGTGATTCCAGGCAGGTGGCAGACACTCAGAAAGAAAGGAGCAGGGCCAAGGTGTGCAACAAATCCACTTGACAAGCATTCTGGGAAAAAATGCTGTGTTGCCAGACTGACCTGTTTCTCAGTATCACAGGTGGAGATTTTCCATAATAAAAGAGTTTTATTTCCCACCCTTGTGCCAGAATAGGATCCAACCAGTGACTCAAGTTAACACTGTCTTTTACCAACAAGAATGCTATTATGATCGTAAATATTTGTTCGGTTTAAACACAATCGTACTGTGAGATGGTAGAGATAAAAATGGAGGCTCAGGTGACCCCAATTCTAAGTTTTGCTGAAAAGGTGAGAAAGTGATTAGAGGGTCAACTCTACCTATTTTCTTTTTCCCTTTCAAATACTTGTTTCAAAGGAGAAAAAAACGAGAGGATACTCAAACCAGAATTCTGAAACTGAAAAGAAGATGGCTGAGCGATGCCATTCTGTGGTATTTTCTATGCCACTGGATCTTCACTATTGCCATACTTTGGATTTCCAGGTTTTGGAAAAGATAACACAAGGTGGGGCCAATTCTGATTTAATTGATCTGAGGAATGGCCTGTCATCAGGATTGTTTAAATTCCTTTAGATGATTCTAATGCACAGCTCAGAGGACCAGAGTTCTAGTCTTAGGTTTATACTTCTCAGGATGGTAGCCACTAGCCCCAAGTACCGCTGAACATTTGAAATGTGCCCAGCTCAACTTGAGACATGCTCAGAGACTTAGCACAAAAAAGGGAAGCAATATTAATAATGAATATTATCAATATCCTACTTTATTATATGTCACACGTTAATTTAATGTTATATTAATAAGACTATTATTGGCATTATAGTAATAATTAACATGTTAATAAAATAAAATACTATTTTAGGAATTATATGTTGAAATAACATTTTAGATACATTGAGTTAAATAAAATACATTACTAAAACTACCTGTTTCTTTCATTTTTACTTTTTAAAATGTGGCACTAGAAAATTTAAAATCACATATATGGCTCACAATTGTGGCTTGTCTTACGTTTCTGTGGGACAATGCTGTGTGATGCTGCCTGCACATTCACATACTATTATGATCCAGGATACTGATTAGAGGGGAGGAACAATTTCCATTTCTCATGACCACAGGAAATTTTTTCCCCATAAGATATAGTCAGCCACCGTGGAGACATAATTGCCAACCTGATGTCCTCTGTTACCTCTTTACTTCCCTGTTGTAATGCCAAGATAAATTTATCAAAAATTGTTTCTGCTTTCTAAAATAAGTTTAAAAACTGCAAAGAAGAATGTTAGTCTCAAAGAGTCCTCTCCTATGCCTAAAGCTTGCTATGAAATCACTGACTTCCTCAGTGAAGAATGTAATGAATGTGGAAAGAAATTCACTGATTTCTCCAAAGAGAAAAAAAATCATGTGACTTTGAATCCTAGGGCATCAGATGGTCTCTTTTTGATAAAATTTTTATTCCAAGGGAGAATTTGCAAAGCATAATGGCATAATATTTAACCAATCTGCTAGGAATTTTCAATACCATTTTACTTAGTAGTCGGTCCTATTTCCTAGCAGTAGGAAAAGCCAGAAGGCAAAGTATCTTAAGAACAAATTTACAAGGATATAGGATTTATTCAAAATTTATCTGCCAAGGAACTCTGTGAATTAAATCTGCTTTTTGTTAGATAATTAGTACATTGCTTCAAATTGAAATTGGAAATTTGAATGATTTTTATCTTCATCGCTTTAAGGTTTTGCTTACCTGTTCCTTCTCAGCTATTTTCTGAGAAGATGTATATGATAAAAGGTGTAAGTTCTCTGCCCTTGACATTCATTTTTTGCTGTGTTTCCCTCTTCCTTCAATATCTCTTTAACTGGGAATTGAGAAAAGCTCAAAGCAGATAGTTTTAGGAGATAATTTACCTGATTATCTTTGGTACTAATTTTATAGTTTTCAAAATTGCCTAGCAGTGTAAAAAGCAAGCTGCTGTTCAGATTTGTGTACAGACTTTGAAGGGTCACAAAATAGCTGAATTTTGTGACACAAAAAATACATTCTTAAAGGGATTGTTTGAAATGATCCACTTTACTCAGCAGTCACCAAGAAGATAGTTAAGGATATTACACAGACTTTCGAAAACCAAATGAGAGGATCTGACAATATATCGGTTTGGAGCTGCGTATTTTTGGTTTGGGGTCTTTTTTTTCTTTACAGGCTATGTGCTTGGAAAACAGGTTTCAGAAGTTTTAGAGTCTTAATGAAATTATACTCCCCAAATCCCTTTTGATCTTTTCTTTAAATAGGATGTGATCATACATGGAAAGTGTTAAACTCTTGACGTATACCTACTGGGGAGTTTGATTTTCTGTGTTATTTACAGTTTCTACTCTAATTCCTCTGTATTTCTTCATTGTTTAAATTATTTGGTATGTATGTAACTTAAGAAAACTTGAGTCTCATATTTCTCAATTTTGTGTGAGCTTACCATGAGTGTTTGGAGTTTTCTTAGAAGGCAAATGCTAGGCAGTTCAATGTTGGGCTCATGAAGACCTTGACTGTGGTACGTCTTTGCTTGCCTATATGTGACTCACGTGTATTTGGTCAGTGTATGTTACCGTGCAAGCTTCAGCTTTCTTCACCTTTGAAATTAGGGTTAATAACTCTTTCATACATAGTTCATCTCAAGATTAAAGATTTCTATCAGTGTCTAGCTAGTGTTATATATGTAGTAGGTCAAGGAGTGGTAACTCTCCTCCTTCTTATGAGGTAGCTAAAGTTTGTCAGGAATGCGGGAGATACTGAATTTGAATTTTTTTGGCTGAAGGCCAAAGGCAGTTTAATTGAGGACCACTGACTCTTGAGCCGGATCTCAAAGTTTAAATCCCATTTCCATCTTTTACTATTTGTAAGATGTTTGGTGAGTTTTTAAACCACTTGGCCCCAATTTCCTCACCTGTAAAATGGATTATTCATAGTACGTACTTTAGAAAATTATTGTAAATATTAAATGCATTAGTACCTATGAAGACTCCAGGACACAGGGCCTGACATACAGAAAAGCTGTGTGAGTTATTTATTCATCCTGGCACTTCCTAGGTAGTCCGTAAATGAAGAATTATATAATTGTGTCATGGTAAGAGATAGCTCTCTCGAATAGAAGTGGCAGTTTGGGGGAAAGTGAAGACAGTCTTTTGAATATCCTTAGGATGTCCAAAATGTATCAAGGTGTCAGAGGTGAACAATATATGGATTGGAATGATGAGTGGTATCAAAATTATAGAATAATCCAGCTTGCAATTTCCAGCCAACGTAACATGTGTTTTATGAGGTTTTTTTTTTTTGTTTTGTTTTGTTTTTTTTATCAAAACTTGGAGATATTCAGGTCAGACTTTACTCTCCTCATTTAACAATGAAGAAATGGAAGCTTGAAGGAGTTGAGTTGACTTGCGTGGGAACATATAACCGAGGAGAGCCACAAAATCATGGCTTTTATCTCCTAATTTTGGTTATTTTTGTCATGATATCCCACCGTGTATGTACAAAATGATCTCAGCAAATGACCATAAATATTTCCTGAAACTTCCAACATGTTTATTTAACTTTCCTGTTTTGATCCCTTCCTGAAGGAATCTTCCTCAGAGGAACTTACATTCCAATATACGCAGCCAAATATTTAATATTCAATTAACCGGGAAGTTGATGCCTTCTAGTTGCTTCAAAAAATCTATTTTAAGTTGCAAAGCTTGTTGTTTCTTCTGAAGCCAAGTTGGCCTCAAGAATAATGACATTTTTCTCTTTGTGTGGCATTGACAATGACTTAGTGTTCCCCTTCATTTGAGAATTTGCATAGTTATGCACAAATTTATTATTCTTTTCACCTTCATGGGGAAAGCCATGAAACAATTTTAATGAAAGGATTCCTCCTCCTTTAAGCTTCAGGATCTTTATTTAGGTTAGGCTTATACTCTTCACGTGTACATACTCTCTTAAAAATCAGGTATGTGGTGGATTGCCTGTGTAAGTGTTCTAATTTGGGTATAATCTCAGAATATTACTGATGTTGTGTTATTTACTTTAAGTTTGTCTAGCGATATCATAGGATATTTGGTGCAGTCTGAGCTCTGAGCACCCGTCTTTTGTACAATCAGATGGCGGGGCTTCCCTGAACTTGTACTGTTATTTGAGTTTGAAAGAAGGTCTTGTCTCTTATACAAACAACTGTTTATGATTTGTTGAAAGGGTGAACTCAGAAACCACATGAGCACAGAAACACAGGGCACTCAAGTGAAAGGACTTAAAAATAACCCAGACCCTATTTCCTACAACTTCTAGTTCTCCTGATTTAATAACATCTGCTGCTCTTTCCTGAGTGGTCCTCCAGGAGATGAATGAGCTCATCTTTGCAGAAAGTCTGAGAGTCCTCCCATATAATTCTTTCTGTTTATTGCTAGATGGTTCACACAGTTATTTTTGGACACAGAAAATCAAATCATTGGTTTAGAAGGTCTTAAGGTTAAGACCAGTTACTTTATCTGATGGGGCTCTTGGCAGTTCAGTCTGTCACTTGATCAACACAAAAACATGTGATGTTTTTGTTATACCCCATTTTTATTCACTGTGCCTTTTAAGACCCCACAGAGAATGCCCTGTGGTCTTTCAGTGCAGGGGGCCCAACTCCAAATGCCTATGGGGCTGGGCTGCTAAAATAAACAAGTAATGTGGGTGACAGAGATTGTGGCAAACTGGAGGGTAGCTGCACCAGCCAAGAATGGGGTGGAGTGGGCCAGGAAGAATGTGTTCCTGAGAGAGTACGTTAGTTTTTATTATTCTTTTAGGCATGTGAGTTTCTCATATCTTCCGAGTGTCACCAGTCTTCTGGAACCTTACTTGCTTCTCCTAGGTATGTCTCCACCTGGAACAAGTGACCCTGTTGCTGATGGGGAGTGCTTTTGTTGACATGGTGCAGAGATCTGGAAAAGTCAATCCACTTGGTGGTTTTTAGAGAAATATCTCCCCGAGTCCCTCTGGTGCTGGCCCCAGAACCCAATATTGTTCAGGGCTTGCTTGGAGCCATGTACACCTTTTGCAAGAGATTTCTACTGCATGTTTTCTCATCTAATCAGATCCCTCCACTTTTTCTGTTTCCAAATTCTCTTTGGTTAATGTTCACTAGGGGGACCTCTTGTAATTTTCCTTATAAAAAATATTTTCTTAAAAATATGTTTATTGTTTATTTACTTTTAAGAGAGAGAGGGAGAGAGGGACAGAGCACGAGCAGGGGAAGAGCAGAGAAAGAGGGAGACACTGAATCTGAAACAGGTTCCAGGCTCTGAGCTGTCAGTCACAGAGCCCGATGTAGGGCTCAAACCCACAAACTGTGAGATTATGACCTGAGCCGAAGTTGGACACTTAACTGACTGAGCCACCCAGGCACCCCAAAAATATATTTTCTTTAATGTTTAGAGACTTGACATAGGAGACAGAGGTTGCAGGAAGTGTGACATATTGAATTAAAGCTCACCTGTTTCTATTTTATAAAAGATGGATCATAAAAAAATAGAAATATACTGAGTATGGAACTAGCATCTTTAAAATATCATTTCTTCCTTTTTTCTTAGCTAATGCCTATAGACTATTTTGTTTTGGTATAGCGCCTTCCTTTTTTCTTCGCTAATGTCTATAGACTATTTTGTTTAGTATAGCACAAGAAACCATTTACTTCTAGGAAGCTCCTAATTTTATAAAGAACCTTTTCCTTTAACTGCTCTTGTTGGCATTGCACAGTTTACATTGCCTCTCAGCAATTTCTTTTTTTTTTTTCCCTAAGCTTATTCTACTTGAGTGCCTGAGACCTGACAGAAGTAGAATGTGGGACTAATATTTTAAAATTAATTTATGTCTACATACTGATGCAAGAGAGTTGAGTAACTAATTTTAAAATTCATATATTCAAAAAACAAATAGAGATTGAGAAGGTAGTATAGAAGCGAAATTCCAGAGTTGTGTGGAGGAAGGTGACAAATCAGTACCCAAAGCAGCTCTAGTTATTTCCCACCTTTAATTTTCACCTTTAGAAATCTGAAATCATGACAAAAGTAGATCTAAACGTGTTCACAGTCTCATCTTTGTCTTACTTTTGTTTGACCCCCCAGAGTTCATTACAGCCACTAGTATGTAGTTGGTGCTCAATTAAGGGTCATGGAGGGGCGCCTGGGTGGCTCAGTCGGTTAGGCATCCGGCTTCGGCTCAGGTCATGATCTCGTGGTCCGTGAGTTCAAGCCCCACGTCCGGCTTTGTGCTGACAGCTCAGAGCCTGGAGCCTGTTTCAGATTCTGTGTCTCCCTCTCTCTCTGACCCTCCCCCGTTCACGCTCTGTCTCTCCCTGTCTCAAAAATAAATAACCGTTAAAAAAAAAATTTAAAAAAGGGTCATGGAAAAGATGCCAACCTGTCCTTTCTTTCAGAGATTTAAATTGCTTGAACATGTAGTGGCACCTAGATGGGTGGCTCAGTCGTTTAAGCATCCGACTTTGGCTCAGCTCATGATCTCGCAGTCTGTGAGTTTGAGCCCCGCATCAGGCTTTGTGCTGACAGCTCAGAGCCTGGACCCTGCTTCATATTCTATGTCTTTGTCTCTCTCTGGCCCTACCCTGCTCATACTCTGTATCTCTCACTCAAAAATAAATAAACATTAACAAAAATTACTTATTTATTACTTATAATAAATTACTTATAAATTACTTATATAATAATAAATTATATATAATTATTAATGTAACTGATAATTATTGAGCACTTGATGTGCCAGGCATGCATACTTAATTGCTTTTCTGTGTGAACTCATTTTATGGTTGAGGACTAATTAATGCATATAAAGCTGAAGATATACAGGTGACAAGTGGCAGAACAAAGATTTGAATCCAGGGCTATTTGACTCTAGAATCCATACTTGGAACTAGTCTACTTTTCAGCCAGATGGAAGAGGCCGAGGCCAAATGTGTAAACAAACAAGCCAACGACTAGTTACTTGGGTCACTTAGGTAAAAGCTCTGGCTTCCTTAGAGATGTACATTTTAGGTTTTTGTATTAGAGAGGAATCCAAACCTTAGGGAACAATGGTTGTTTTAACTCAGTGAATAATTGCTTTCCATTCTTTGTTTTTCAAATTTTTATAAAAATAATATATGCATGCAATAATAAAAAAGTTGTATGCATTTGTTTAAAATTAATAGATGAAAGATCATCTTTCATCCTCACCTCTTGTGTCTCCGTGCTGAGAGAGGCACTTTTAACCATCTTTACTTGTATTTCAAGTCTAGTCATTGTTTTCCATGCCACTAAAAAAATACATTTATGAAGTGCTTCCTCTGTTTTAGGCTCTGTATTAGGTGTATGTAAGGTATATAGGAATGACCAACAGTTAAAATCATTCTTCTTATGGAGAGAACTTTATACTGAGGAGATAGTCAACATACAAACAAACAGGCTGGGTAGTTTTAGAGGGTGGTTAAGGGCCATGAAGAGAATGATACGGAGTAATACATAGAATGATATGGAAAGGAAGTGAGGTGAATTCAGTTGATTTGCTTGTTCATCTTAGAATTGTAGAGGGATTTCCTCTGCGGTGTCTACTGACAGTAGAAACACATTTAAATGACCACCTGGAATGAACAAGTTAGATGAATAAATAAGTGAAGTTTCCTGAGGAGAGAATTTTGCCACATTAGATTGTTTCTAGGATGGAATGTGGATATGGCATGAACAGATACTCTTTTTTGTTTTCTCAGGAAGAATGAAAAAGTCTGATGCTTATATACAACTTCCTGATTGCCAACCCCTGATCCAATCTTGTAAAAATTCTTCATAGTCAAAGGAAACATGCTACAGGGCCATGAGTGTGTGATTTTTGCTCCAAACCAGTGATCCCAGTATATGTACTTTTTGGCATAACACACACAGGAAATGACAACATTTGGTGACATGTTGTGGCAAACAGGCTGAGGCTACTCGGCTTGGCCTGGGCCCTTTCCTTGCCTCAGCTTCCCAAAAGCTGAGAAAATCAGTATCTGCAGACCCACATAGCTGTATGCTATGACTGTATGCATGTGATTGTCCTCAGTGTTTCCAGTTTCCCCTTGTTGTCCCAGTGTTCGGGCTTGAACAGGAAGTCTTTTTTTTTTTTTTTTTTTTAATGTTTTAACTTAATTTTGAGAGTGAGGGTCTCTCTGCATGAGCAGGGAAGGGACAGAGAGAGAGGGAGACAGAGGATCTGAAGGGGGTGCTGCCAGCATAGACAGCATAGAACCCAAGGTGGGGCTCGGACCCACAAACTATGAAATCATGACCTGAACTGAAGTCCGTTGCTTAACTGAGTGAGCCACCCAGGTGCCCCTGAGCAGTAAGTCTTACTGTCACCATACCCATAACCATTCACGGCACAGACAATGGTTCAAAAGTTTGGAGAGTTTGTTTTCTGAAGGCTAGTTCCATTTCTTCAGAGAGAAATTCTGTGTTTGCCTGGTGCAGACTCTGTTGTTACTCATGAACGGAAGATGGGCTAAAACAAAAGAGCCGCTAAAATTGAGCAACTCTTACATGAACTGTTCTTAAATAAAAACTTTGATGTTTGCCCCATCACACTCTATTTCATAACTGCCTATGTTGAGGTTGAGTCGCTAAGAACTCAGCCAGAGGAACATCTCTGGTCCCTACTAGATCATTCCAATGTATACTTTCTGCATGATGTCTCTCTCAACTCTGGTTATTCATGAATAAAATCCCGTCTGCTCTCCGTGTTACATAAATGTTTTCAACCATGAGCTTGTTGATGTGTCACCCCTATTCCCCAGCACCATTAGTGATTAGATTACTTTTTGAGCTTTTTTTATTATAATTGTACTGGAATTTGAGTAGAGGGAAAGGAAAGATAGATGCTCAATTCAACATCTTGATCCAAGAGCTTTTACCACTCTTTCTTATTGAGCCAATTGAAATTGAAAAAATAGACCTGATGTCTGCTTTCTTTCTTGTTCTCTTGGTAGTTTTGCATGCATAATAAGGGCAGAACTTTTTAAAAAAAAAATTTTTTTTAACGTTTATTTATTTTTGAGACAGAGACAGACAGAGCATGAATGGGGGAGGGTCAGAGAGAGAGGGAGACACAGAATCAGAAGCAGGCTCCAGGCCCTGAGCCATCAGCCCAGAGCCCGACGCGGGGCTCAAACTCACGGACTGCGAGATCGTGACCTGAACCGAAGTCGGACGCTCAACCGACTGAGCCACCCAGGTGAAGGGCAGAACTTCTAACCATATGATTGCTATCTATGAAATTGAGCCGAGGTTTGTCAGGCTTCCATTCAAATGCTCTCAGAGATCTCGTGTAATCTTGGCAGGTGGCGGTGGAGCCATCCTGCCAGTCAGATCCCAGGAGTTACCAGACTATCCAGATAAATTAGATCATGGCAAAAGTCACATATCTATCATCTGCGCAGTATAACTTTTGTGCCATTCAATGTCAGGTCTGCCCTTGAATCCTAGCTAGAGATCACATTGAGATGAAACCTGCTTAATTAACTTACTCTTTTTATTCACCTTTCAAGGTAGATTTAAAGTAAGATATTTTAAAAAGTTAGTAGTGTATTTACCCTGAAGTGCTCTAAAGCAGGAGCCCTAAATAGACATTTATCAAATAGATTAGCAGCAAAGTGCCAGTGACATTTTATAATCAATGCTTGCCAGTGGTTTTGAAATTAGGAGTGGGAGAAAAGGAAAGGATTAGAAAGCTCGCATTTAAACAACACGCATTTGCCCATCTCTAATAAGCTGCTTCCTTTTGTGCCTGGGAGTTTCCTAGGAAATAAGCTGCATGTGACGCAGCGTGGGCAACAGCAGTGGCTTTATCTTTTCGCCTCCTGCTTCAGTGAATAGGCAGCACACAAACCAGGGGTACTAGTCAGTCATTTAATTTGTTATCTAGACTAGGGAGTTTACCCCATGACACTAAGCCCTTCAAAACGATCATGTCATCAATCACACACAGACACTGCGGGAACAGCCACAGTGGTCAGAGGAAGATCAGGCTGCTGGAACATTCAGGGAGGGAAAGCAGCAAGGGTAACTCTTGTTTCAATTTTTAGAGGCCAGTTACGAGGAAGTTGATTTCTATGGTGTCTCCTTGCTCAGCAGTTGGAAGATATATTTGTACTATTCTTTCCCTGAACCAGATTTATCGCTGGTTTTGCCATTGCCTGATCACACACTACACGGAATAGTGTCTTTTGTGAATGGGAGTAAAGGGAAGTGATGCCACCCAAAGGGGAGGGGAGACTTTGTACTTTTGGTCACTATTCAATCCTTTAAAATTAAAAACATATATATTTATTTATTTTTGAGAGAAAGATAGAAAGAGAGCACGAGTGGGAGGGGGACAGAGAGAGAGAGAGACACAGAATCTGAAGCAGGCTCCAGGCTCAGAGCTGTCAGCACAGAGCCCGACTCGGGGTCAAACCCACGAACCGCGAGTTCATGACCTCAGCTAAAGTCGGATGCTTAATCGACTAAGCCACCCAAGTGGCTCTGTTCAATCCTTTTAAAAAGTTTAGCAACAGGATTGAACCCTGGAAAACTATACAGCTAATTGTTTGGTCCATACAAAAGCATAAAACAAGGCACGGTTGTTTTACATTGTGCCTGCGTGCCTGGGAACCTGGGCGACTCAGCTGGTTAAGTGGCCAACTCTTGATTTTGGCTCAGGTCCTGATCTCATGGTTCGTGAGTTCGAGCCCCACATCATGGGGCTCTGCACTGACAATGTGGAGCCAGCTTGGGATTTTCTCTCTCTACCCCTCTCTCTGCTCCTCCCCCATTCACGCTTTCTCTCTTTCAAAATACATAAATAAACTTAAAAACAAAACAAAACAAAACAAAACAAGGCACCCGTACAAGTGGATGTTAAAGCATATATTCTCACCAAGTCAGTTTGGGGAATTTACTCAGAGGGCGTAAGTTGGAGTCCCACCTCTGCCTCTCACTGATAGTAGGAACTTGACAAAGTTGCTTAAGCCTTCCTGGCCTTGGATTTCTCACGTGCAGCGAGGGACAATGACACCAGGCCTGCCTAGTTACATACCTTCTGTGCACGTCTCATAAGAAAATAAATCAAACATTTTCTGGGAAGCTCTGAAATACCACTGAATGCGAAATAGTAGGAGTGGTATATTTTACATGACTTAAAACTTGACAGCTCACAAGTTTGTTAATCCTGTGTCAGGTAAGCAGTTACCTTATTTAGGTGCTTCTCCTGGTAAGTTAAACGAGTCGAACTGTTAGTTGTCTTAGCTAACGCTGAACATAGATGTCTGTGAGAGATCTAGTCTCTTTAATCCCAGTTTCTTCTGTCATTGATCAGTTGATTTTATAAGCTTAACAGAGCAGAAAACTATTTAACAGAATATCGGTAGGAGCTGAGTTCTTTGATTATACATTTTAGTCTGAAATTCTTGATTTTTTTTTACTTGCCTTTTTTCCCCTCAGAGACATTTTTCTGGCTCAAAGGAAATTATAGGCTCATTTTCTGTCTTCTTCCCATTTTCTGGTCCTCTTTTAGTTTGACTCCTGCACTTTCAGTTTCTGAAGCCATAGTTTACATCATAGGGTGAGAAAGCAATCAGTCTTGTATATGTGCTCTGTCCAGTTTTGACAAACGTCTAGTGTTGCTTCGAGTTTCTATGTAATTTAGGTTTCCTGTGACTAACCAGTACCACTATTGCAGCTAATTTAAGAATGTTTCTCCCACTCAGCTTTTTATAGCTTCCTCCTACATTTGTTACTAAGAAAAAAATTTAGGCAAATATCACATCTTGAGTCATGAGGTATGTGTCTCATTAGAAGTCCTTGAATTTCCAAGGAAACTTCAGGGTGAATCCAAATACAATTCCCCCGAAGCTTATCAGGCTGCAAAAGTGAAAAACACTTACTCAGCTTTTGAGCTTTGAATTAAAAGGCATTGTGTTTCCAGAGTCTACACATAATTGGTGTGAGGCTCACTGTAGCCAATCATAGAGGAGAAGAGAATTCAGTGAGAATCCTGTCCAGCCCCTTTGTTGATTTGAATGAGAAAATGGAGTCCTAGAGACATGAGCTGGCTTTCTTAAAGTCACACAGCTGGTCCTGGGGAGCAAAGCTGGAGTCAGGGTGCAGGTGTTCAGCACAGAGCAATGCCTTTTCTACTACTTCATGGAACCCACCAAAGCTCTTAATGCCCCATGTGCCAAGCTTTAAGAAAGCCTAAGAAATGCAAGAATTTTGCCTGTCTGAATACTTCATTTCCCAGGAGAGTGTGGTCTGTTTGAATACTGAAGAAATGTTGATCAATGAGGAAATGTTTGTAAGTAAATCTGCTTCCTGCTGTGAAACTTAGGCTTTTTGAAAGCCAAACACAAATGGAAAAATGCAATCAAACCTTTGAAATTATTATCAAATCGGGGTAATAAAATTCTTCCATCTCTGAAAACAGCTGTGTTGAGAAGTGTCAACTTGAAAATAAATTTAATTTATGGAAAGCAAATTAATTCTTCCTATTTCTCAGAAATTATTTCTTTAACCTCTGAGTTAAGTGCATCTTTCTAATTGAATGACTTTGGGTAGAATAAAGAATCTGATGATTTGTTTGTTTAAGACTGAGGAGAATTAGCCATGTCTTTGCCTAGTACCCAAGTCCTTGCTCGGTACTAATAAACTTTTCGGTTGACAAGGAATTTTTTTTTCTCTCTAATTAATACATACGAAATTATGAGTCAAACAGACCTCAATCAATAGAAAATGTGAATAACTGCTGAATAGCTCATCTTTAGTACTCAGCTCCTTCTTTGCCATTTATTTATGGATTGGGACCACAGCGGTTTGGATATAGGAATTTTTCTAAACATATTGGAAGATTATTTTGAAGGTAGTTTTTACTTCTACTTCTTTAGAAAAGACAGATTATTAATGTAGGAATGCCTTTCCAGTTTAAAGATTAATATTAAGAAGTTACTTGAGGGGCGCCTGGGTGGCTCAGTCGGTTAGGCGGCCGACTTCGGCTCAGGTCATGATCTCACCGTCCGTGAGTTTGAGCCCCGTGTCAGGCTCTGTGCTGACAGCTCAGAGCCTGGAGCCTGTTTCGGATTCTGTGTCTCCCTCTCTCTGACCCTCCCCCGTTCATGCTCTGTCTCTCTCTGTCTCAAAAATAAATAAACATTAAAAAAAAAATTAAAAAAAAAAAAGAAGTTACTTGAAACTAATTGGTAACACATTGGAAATCACACTATAATTTCCTATGACGGGAGCATCATGGGGCAGTGAAGACAGTCATGGATTTGGAATCAGAGCAGCTGACCCAACCAGCTGATTGGGAAAGTTATAGAACTTTGCTGGGCTTCAGTTTCTCATAATTCTTATCTATAGAGTTGTTCAGATGATTGCATGAAAGAAGGTTTTTGAAAAGATATAACAGGACCTGATGCATAGGCAATCAATAAATGAGAAATTATTCTCACATAAAAACTGTAATTCGATGTAAGATGAAGTAAGAAAAGCCTGATAGGGTTGAGTTCAAGTAGGTCGTGAAGGCAAGCTTTCAACTTCCTTTCTTATTCCTCAGAATATTTTAATGTTCTGTTTTAATGAAGTTCTATTAAGGTTAAAATTCATAATGTAATTATTTTTTGTTAGTCAAGCTGGTGTCTATTAAATTTTGGCTTTAATTAAACATCTTGGCTGGTATGAGTTAGGTCTATGAGTGCTGTTGAACAGATCAAAAGAAAAAGATTCAGATCTCACATAAGAACTGAAAATCATTTAACTTATGTAAGGTTCAGGTATACATCATTGGTAACAATGACCAAATTTCTAAAAGCTTTCTTTCTTCAAAGCAAACCTAAAATAGGTACTTGAAAAAATGTCAGAAAATACTTCTCTAAAAGAAGATAAGAAAATTAAAGCTCAGAAAGCTAAAAGAAATTTAAAAGAAAATCAGGCTCAGAAAAAAGAAAACCAACATTGGTACAACTTTGCTAACAGCAAAAGCTGATCTGCCATTACCCAGAGTGCCTCGTTGGCAGTATTCCTTTGCAACGAAAGCATGCTGAATGCAGTGAATCAGACAGCTGGCCCTATGCGTGTTGCATATGCTCTGGTAATCGAACTGCAGTGGCCTCTTTCCTTCCTAGATCTGTTCTAAACACATACACCTAAATGCCCACACCTCTAGTCCAAATCTACCATTTAATTTCCAGCAAAAATTCTGTAGTCCAATCAGGCCCATCCCCTGGCATGTATCTTACTCGCTCCTGCCTGTTCTTCTTTGCACATTTTTCTGTTTGCTACTCATCTACCTAAGGAAAGTTATACTTCTCAGTTTTTTTATGACATTTTCCAGCTTACTCTAGCCTCTTCTAGTCTTCTCTTTTTTTACCGCCACTCTATGGCACTTTCTATCTGTTTCAGGCATTTTGGCACATAATTATCTTGTGACATAGAATTCAGTATTTGTGTGGTGTATATAAATCTTTACACTCCCTCTTGCCCTACCCACCCCCCCCACCCTCAGGAAACACCTTGAGGACAGGAATCCATATATATATTTAATTAACACTTATTATTTTTACTGAACTGAAGAAAACAATTATATATCAAAAGTCTGGATTTCTTATTGCATTTCTATTTATTTCCCAAAGTTATAATATTTGAAAATATGTTAATATACAATAATAAATAAGCTTTCTGTTAGCATCTGGAAATGAGAATCTTCTTACCTCTTACTAAAAGTAATTATATCATCAGAAAATAAAGATTTTACACTGGCTTTGCTTCTTTTCTTTCTGCTTCTCTCCCTTCCATCTTCTATTTGCCACATGATATTTATTTTCTATCTACTGTACCAGGCTTTATGCTAGATGATTTATTTGAGTACCTTGCTTATTTGCTCCATTTTCCACATAACTTCTAGTTTCTAACATTCTCTAAAACTTTATTGTTCTACCTATAAAATGGAAACCATAATATCTCACAAAGTTATGGAAGGATTAAATGTCACTCCCTATACGCTTATCTATAAAGTACAACCATCCAACTTTTTATAGTCTTTCTTGCTTACATGATCTCTTAATTGAAGAACAAATGAACGATGCCATAAAACTGCAAGCACCTAGTTGTGGGAGTAAGACATATTCCCTCTGTCTTTGTTGTTTCAAAATTCCAGAGAGATTTCTAAATGCAATTTTTAACTTATATCAGCTAACTGTAATAAGGGTTTAATATTTTCCATACAGAGAAGCAGTGATGTCATTTGTAAAATCACATGCTGTATGCTAAGAATGAAGGTAAATGTATCCATGCCTGAACTGAGGATATGCTCTGTAAAAGTGGCATGCTTATCTTTGTATTTTGAGATTCCATTAGAACATGGGTAGGTCAGGGGCTTCTGGGTGGCTCAGTCAGTTAAGTGGTTAAGCAGGTCTGATTCTTGATCTCGGTTCAGATCATTATCTCATCGATCCTGAGATCAAGCCCCACCTCAGGCTGTGCACTGACAGTGTGGAGCCTGCTTGGGATTCTCTCTCTGCCTGTCCCCAACTCATGTGTGTGCACATGCTCTCAAAAATAAATAAAGAAATAAACATTAAAAAAAAAATAAAAAAAGAACATAGGTGGGTCAAAGTAAATTAAAATATAAAGGTATAATCTACTTTTTTTCTCTTACCTTTTCAAATAATATATTGATTTTTAATTCTTTTTTTAAAATTCTGCTCTTATGAAGTGTTTGAACCTGAGGGCATTAGAGACATTTGCTTGTAGATTGTTTTTTTTTTTTAAATCAGTTTCACAATCTGAACAGAATTAGGTGGAATCATCCCTGTGTTTAAGACATGAAAAGAAGATTTTTACATCTTAGAAGAATGACTGCTAATGCCGTAACCACAGTTTTTTTGGGGTTTTTTGTTTTTTTTTTTTGTTTTCTGAATCAAATTCCCAGGAGCACTGTAAGAGTTCAGGCTGCTGCTGATATACCTCCTTCTTTGGAAAGTTGTAAAATTGAGGAAACAGCTATTTTGAGCAAATTTTTTTTTTTATATAACTAGAAGATCTTAACTTCACTGTTTCCATTAAATACTTCAACCCATAATTACATCCATCATCTCATTTTTCTCTAATTTGTTCAGAAAAACTTCATTTTCTGACCTTTTTCTATGCTCTGCTATAGTCCATTTATTTAGCAAGATGGGATTTTTGGTATTTTTTACTTTTATGAGTGATAGGCACTTGATTTATGGAAACAATTGTGAATTGTTATTATTGTAAAAATTCTCTAGTGTTGATAAATGAAAAGAAAACTGGCCTTGTAGTTCAGAACAAAAAAATTACTACATGATTTAGGAGAAGAATGTGAACTGAAAATTCTGTGTTTGTTTCCTATCTCTGTCTCTACTTTTTATTTGTATGTTGGGGGCAGGTTACCTTTCCTCCTTGAGCTTCAGTTTTGTCTTTAGTAAAACTGGAAAGATACTTCATAGGGATTTGATTATGTAGTGAATTGCAGGAGTTTGGTCTATAGTAGATACTCAATAAATGTTAGTTGTGCCTTCTAACTATGTTTCCCTAAAATGTCTCCTGTCTTATAATAGGTTATTTGAAAAAGGTTTTGTCATTTTTATATTTCACTGGTGTTAACGGTGTTGGTTGTCCAGGAGTGATGAATTTTGGATCTCTATGATTTTCAATTTCTGCCCAGAAAAAATATAAGCCAAAGAAGTATTAAGGCATTGAGAACCTTGTTTTCCTACGTCTGACAAATAGTGTTCCAGAGACAAAAATTCATCAGATTCTGTTAGAGTCATTCCTAACTCAGGGCTCATTCAACTTATCCAATGACTCTGGCCAAAGATTTGTAATCTTGGGTCCATTGATGAGTTTTAGAAACTTTGTGAACCTCATCATACTATATTAATTTTCCTCCTTCAAGAGGCAGGACCCATGGTTTTTATCAGACAAAGGGTCTGTGAGCTGAAAGTTGTTAAAAATACTACTTGTTTAGGTTTTCAAAATTACAGATGGCATGGAAACTTCAGAACCAGACAGTTAAAATACTAAATTTGACAAAGCTATTATAAAATAATTGAAGGACATCAGAACTGTAATTTTTCAGAACATGGATATTGGTGACATTGCTTCTCAAAGATGCTTCTGTATTAGACATAAGGGGATGTCTTGCGCTGGATGGAGAGTAAGCACATTATCACTGAAGGTACGTTTATCTTCTGTGACCACAGAATTACTTTGCAAATCTTGGAAAGGGTTCCATAGCCTGTGATGTATATTGAAACGAGGTTGGTCTTTTTCATTGTTAATCTTCCTCATTTTTGCCCACAATCTTATCACGGGAGATTCATCCTTTACATTAAGAAGGCTGCCTTCTGAAAATCTATATTAAGATACATACTTATGTAGAAATGATTCTTAAAAGTCTGTTCTTTGAGTTCTATCCTAAATATTATTTATCTCATACTAAACATGGTGTCTGCCTTAGAAAGAGGAGAGTCTAAAAGAGATAATATATTGACATAAATAAATTGAAGTCAGAGTAGAAAGTGGCAAGAGCCACAGAAAACTAAATTAACAAAGGAGGAAAGATGAAGAAGAAATTACTACCTAAGTTGACAGTGGGGTTGGGGTGGTTTTTTAAATATTTATTTATTTTTTAGACAGACAGAGAGAGAGTAAGCAGGGGAGGGGCCAAGTGAGAGGGGGACAGAGGAACTGAAGCAGGCTCTGTGCTGACAGCAGAGAGCTTGATAGGGGACTTTAACTCACAAACTGTGAGGTCATGATCTGAGCCATAGTCGAATGCTCAATTGACTGAGCCCTGGGATTAAAGTTTTAAGAGTAGGAAGTGAATGGGGGAGGTGTTGGTCAAGGATACAAACTTTAAGTTATAAGATGAATACATTCTGGGGATCTAATGTATAACATGTTGACTGTAGTTAATAATACATTTCAAAAAATCATTAACCATGATCAAGTGGGATTTATTCCTGGGCTGCAAGGATGCTTCAATATTCCCAAATCAGTCAATATGATATACCATATTAATAAAAGAAAAGATAAGAACACTATTATCCTCTAGATAGATGCAGAAAAAGCATTTGACAAAGTGCGTCCATTCATGATAAAAACCCTCAAGAGGTTTAGAGGATTTAGAGGGAACATACCTCAACATAATAAAAGCTGTATATGAAAAACCCACAGCTAATATCATCCTCAATGAGAAAAAACTGGGAGCTTTCCTCTGCAATGAGGAATAAGACAGGGATGTCCACTCTCACCACTGTTATTTAACATATTAGTGGAAGAATTAGCCACAGCAATCAGACAAAAAGAAAAAGCATCCAAATTGGCAATGAAGAAGTCAAACTTTCACTATTTGCAGTTGACATGATATTCTATGTAGAAAACCTGAAAGTCTCCACCAAAAGAGTGCTAGAACTGATAAAAGAATTCAGTAAAGTCACAGGATACAAAATCAATGTGCAGGAATCTGTTACATTTCTATACACCAATAATGAAGCAGCAGAAAGAGAAATTAAGGAATCAGTCCCATTTACAATTGCACCAAAAACTAATAAGACACCTAGGAATAAACCTAACCAAAGAGGTGAAAGACCTGTATGCTGAAAACTACAAAATACTGGTGAAAGAAGTTGAAGATGACACAAAGAAAGGGAAGGACATCTCATGCTCATAGATCATAAGAAGAAATATTGTTAAAATGTCTATACTACCCAAAGAAATCTACACATTTAAACATTTTTTAATGTTTATTTATTTTTGAGGAAGAGAGAGAGACAGAGAATGAGTGGGAGAGGGGAAGAGAGAGGGAGACACAGAATCTGAAGCAGGCTCTAGGCTCTGAGCTGTCAGCACAGAGCCCGATGTGGGGCTGGAACTCACAACTGTGACATCATGACCTGAGCTGAAGTAGGAAGCTTAACTGACTGAGCCACCCAGGTGCCCCTCAATCTACACATTTAATATAATTCCTATCAAAATACCAACATTTTTCACAGAGCTAGAACAAACAACCCTAAAGTTTGTATGGAACCATAAAGGATCCCGAATAACCAAAGCTATTTTGAAAAAGAAAACCAAAGCTGGACACATCACAATCCAGACTTCGGTTAAATTACAAAGCTGTAGTGATCAAAACAGTATGGTGTTGACACAAAAATAGGCACATAGATCAATAGAACAGAATAGAAAACCCAGAAACGAACCTACAACTATATGGTCAATTAATCTCTGATAAAGCAGGAAAGAATATGCAATGGGAAAACAGTCTCTTCAAAAAATGGTGTTGGGAAAACTGGACAGCTACATGCAAAAGAATAAAAGTGGACCACTTTCTTACACCACACACAAAAGTAAATTCAAAATGGATGAAAGACCTAAATGTGAGACCTCAAACCATAAAAATCCTAGAGGAGAATATAGGCAGTAACCTCATTGATATTGGCCATAGCAATTTCTTTCCAGATATGTCTCCTGAAGCAAAGGAAACAAAAGCAAAAAAAAAGCTATTGGGATTTCATCAAAATAAAAAAAAACTTCACAGCAAAGGAACGGCCAACAAAACTAAAGGGTAACCTATGGAGGGGGAGAAGATGTTTGCAAATGACATAGCTGGTAAAGGGTTAGTATCCAAAATATATAAAGAACTTACCAACTCAACACCCTAAAAACAAAATAATCCAATTTAAAAAATGGGAAGAAAAAATGAACAGACATTTTTCCAAAGAAGACATACAGATGGCCAACAGACTCATGAAACAATGCTCAACACCAATCATCATTAGGAAAATACAAATGAAAACTACAATGATATATAACTTCATACCTGTTAGAATGGCTAAAATCAACAACACAAGAAACAACAGGTGTTGGAAAGGATGTGGAGAAAGGGAAACCCTTTGGCATTGTTGGTGGGGTTGGAAACTAGTGCAGCTACTCTGGAAAACAGATGGAGGCTCCTCAAAAAGTTAAAAATAGAACTACCTTAGAATCCAGCAATTGCACTACTAGGTATTTACCCAAAGAATACAGAAACACTAATTCAGAGGGATACATGCACCCCTATGTCTACAGCAGCATTATCTACGATAGCCAAATTATGGGAATAGCCCGAGTGTCCATTGACTGATGAATGGATAAAGAAGATGTGGTATATATGTATAATGGAATTCTACCAAGAGATGAAAAAGAATGAAATCTTGTCATTTGCAATGACATGGATGGAGTTAGAGAGTATTATGCTAAGTGAAAGCAGTCAGAAAGACAAATACCATATGATCTCATATGTGGATTTTAAGAAACAAAACAAATGAGCAAAGGGAAAAAAAGATAGAGGGAGGCAAACCAAGAAACAAACTCAACTATAGAGAGCAAACTGATGGCTGCCAGAGGGGAGGTGGGTGCGAGGATGGGTAGCATAGGTGATGGAGATTAAGGAGTGCCCTTGTTGTGATGAGCACTGGGTGATGTATGGAATTGTTGAATCACTATATCGTGCACCTGAAACTAATATTATGCTATATGTTAACTGGAACTGGAATTTAAATAAAAACTAAAAAAAAATACTGTAGAAATTTCTTATGAGAGTAGGTCTTAACTGTTCTCACCACACATGCACGCGCGCACACACACACACACACACGCACAGGGAGAGAGAGAGATAATTATGTGAGGTGATGGATTAACTTGATTGTGGTAATCATTTCACAATGTATATCAAATTATCACATTGTATACCTTAAATGCATATAATTTTATTTGTTAGTTACACCTAAATAAAGCAGGGGGGGAAAGAAGAGTGGGAAGAGAAGACTAGGAAGAAAGGAATCTATAGAGGAAGACGCATACAAACTAGCCTTCGAAAGATGCAAGGTATATTTGAATATTAGGTAAAAAGGCCTTTCAGGAAAAGGAAACATTGTATTTGAGAATATTAAGACAGGAAATTTGTGACCTATATGGAGTATGGTACTTGTGGCACAGGATATTCTAGGAAAATAGCTGAAAGTCATGAAGATTCCAAGAACCACAAGCAGAGAACCTCTTAAGTTATAGAGCTTTTTAATCCATCTTGAAGATTGTCCATATAGTATCTGAAGATAGTCCATATAGTTGGGTCTTTTGAGGACTTTATGTCAGCATAGTTCACCCACATGGCCTTTCTATTCACAGTTTCTTTGACAACACCAAGAAAATACAGACCTATTACCCCCTGTTTGAGATTTTTACTCAATAGTAAGAAAAAACTCAAGGAAAGAGAATTCAAAAGAAACACTTACAGATCGTGAAAATGATAAAGAGGGTGAGAACAAAGGTCTTTCTGGTTGGATGCTGGCTTGTTCCAGACCTCGCTGTTTAGGGGGAAGGTGACATTAGAAAACTTCTAGTCTGGCTGTGGACATTTTACAGTTGTGGAACTAAAGATACACAGTTCTATTCTCATCTGACATTGGCCCATGGTATAACTATGGTTGTAGGTATTCTCTTAAAGGATCGCTGTCGGCTCTGTCTTGCAAATTAGACCATTTGCTTGAATATGAAAGAAGGGACTAACCTGATGAAAGGCAAGTCATTTAGTGTCATTGAATTGTTCAAGGTGTAGTCACTAATCATGTATATCATTCCTTTTGTTATATTATTTTTTACTTATACAACTGCATCTGATTTGAAGGGAATAATTAAAAGATGATTTTGGGAAATAAGACTGATTCTATGGGGGTGGGGTGAAGGTAAGGCCCTAAGACCAGTGAGCCATCTTATGTTTTCTCCAATAATAAGTGGAAATTAACTTTTCAAATTACTTATTTCTATAATTATTCAGCAAAACAGAAGAATACCCAACTATATAATCAAAATTAATCTGTCTTATTGAGATGCATGCCCACACACACATTTTGGGAGTAGGGACAAAAGAATCCAAATGAGTGTCCATGATGATCCATTAAATTGTCTTTTAGTATAGATCCTCTCTCACTCTCCAGAGGCTACCTAGGTCATTATTGTGGGTTGGATCCAGTAAGTAGGCCCTCTTTAGAGCAAAATTCAGAGCATAGGTTCAACTTTCAAGTGTTTGGAGAGCAGAGAGATACATATATCCACAGTGGGAGCAAGTAGCATCATGCTACAAAAGGTTAGAGTTTTGTTTTGTTTTAAAGCTCAGAGTTTTTATTATCCTAATGTCTTAATCCTAGATGTGATCACTGCACTCATTGGCACAGCCACCTGCATCCAACTGGCTATAAGCTTTATTTATACAGTGCAGTGGGGAAAGTTGGTTTGCTTAGAGTATGTAAGTTACAATGACTATTTCTTTTTGAGTTTTATCAGTACACATTTACATACCAGAGAATGATAGGTATTTGAATTTGTATATTGTACAAAAGTTATAGAAAGCAGATTTCTGTCTTTTCACCTTCAGACCTAAATGGTATTCTGTAGGAGTGAGTCATCACTGGTTTTTAGTATCTCGTTAAAAGTTGGAGGTATACATTGGGGTTGCCAATATTACCAGTTGCTTGCAAATGAATTTTTAATGACAGCCTGACCTGAGGATGTGAACAAATGATTGAAATTCAAATAGCTCATCAGAAATACCAGTTCTGGATAGGCTAATATATGCAGCATGAGGCTGGAAAAGACAACACAATTTTATTCAGAGTTCACAGAGAGTTATAAGAAGTTAATGCAAGACTTAGCTTCTACTAGCTTTGATGTATATTTATAAGGTATTTCCTCTTTTTTCTGTCATTAGTGGATGAAATAAAATGTTTTATTAAATTCTGATTGGACTCAGACTGGGCAAAGGTGATGTTATCTGTTAGGGGAGTGGAAAGCAGTTAGAGTTTCAGGCTGCATGTCCTCAATTTATTTAGGATTCAATGTCTATAAGATCTTTTTAATTTTTTTTTTTCCTAAGAGAATGTCTTGAATTAGCACAGAAGATGATTTGGCCAACTTGATGAATTTATGGTGTATGAGAATGAGATCCATTTTTACCATGAAGCATTTTGTGAGAGATCTCAGTTTGCAGAAAGCTTTCTATTGAAGTCCGTAAGTATTTCCCCTCAATTTAGGCCAGAACATTTCCCCACTGTTGTTCAGAAGGAGGAATTGATGTAAAAATGATAGTGAAGTATTTATCAGATTAGTAACACAGGAAGAAAGCTTTCAAGTTACATGTAGTTCCCAGTCTGTTGCTTAGCTTCCTGAGTTCAACTTTCTTCCTTTCAAAAGTTTCTATAAAATATACATTTGGGTTAAAAATAATTAATTATAATTCTCCTTTCAGTTGCTATAGCAATGGCAGTCCCTTCATGCATCCTGTGTTCCTTCATGCCCTTCTGAATTAATTTAGCACAAAGCAGCTCAATTTTAGAAATAAAGTCCTTTGAAAATAGGTGTCAAGTATTATTACAGGGATTTTATGGTGTCCAGATGAGAATATCTACAGACTTACTGAGGGGCCATGGCCTTGTGACTATGATTACAAGGTAGAGGCTGGACCCTCTTTCCTACTATGAACATTCTATTTTGAGAGCAACCAGTGGGAGTACAGATTAAGAAATATATAGAATAATATTCAGAATCCTTTTTCAGTAATTGTACACCAAAAAATAGATTCAGAACCTCTTTATTCTCTTCTTTCCCACCGCACTATATTGTTACTTGAATCTTTTTTTCCGATTATACATAAAGGGAAAAATAGGAATGTTAAAATGATTGTGGTAAAAATGACTTCCAAAATTCTGAAAAACAAAGAGTATTACTTTTGGCACTTAGTGTAATTGTAATGTAGTAAACGATAGGTCATCTGACCATTCTAGAACACAAGCACCCTTCTTCACTTGCTAGATTTGTTCCTACAGCTGTCTGTAATTGCGTTTGAAGTAGACTGTATTTTAATAAAGTAAAACATTTCAAATATTTGTATAATTAATTAATTTAAGAGAGGTTAAAAAAAACAAATACATTTTTCTACTTTAGGGAAAAATAGTTTAAATTTTATAAAAAAAAATCATAACCCAAATCTTTGATGCTATTTATTGGCATATGAGAAAATTAAAATAATAAATTGAAGGGAAGACATATCAACCATCTCTCTGATATTGACTATTTGGATTTATTAACCAAAGTTTTGGTTTACCTATCAGTCATCTTTATTGAAATGAAATAGAACCTATTAATAGAACTCTAGCTCTTATAAACAATAAAATAACTTAAGAAATTCAAGCCATTGTGTGTACCTAACTTTACTGTATCAGTTAGCGTTCAACTAGAGAAGCAGAACCAGTAGGAGATATATCTGTGTTATAGGGTTTTGATCTATGTGTGAACTAGTCGGCCCTCCAAATATCCCTTAACAATCTCTGTTATGGTCCACTCTAACTGGAAACATACAAGAAAAGAAATTCTGGGAGATCTAGTTCACCCTAGGCAAACTGACACATGACAAAGCCACCACATGTAGTTTGAGATTTAAATGCTTTCTTTTTTATTCTGAGAGAGAGAGAGAGAGAGAGAGAGAGAGAGAGGGCACGAGTGAAGGGCAGAAAGAGAGGGAGAGAAAGAATCCCACAGGGGCAGAGAGAGAGAAAGAGAGAGAGGGAGAGAGATTGAGAAGCAGGGCTCACCCAAAGTGGGGCTTGTGTTCACCCAATGTGGGGGTTGACCTCATGAACCGTGAGATCATGACCTGAGCCCAAGTCAGAAGCTTAACTGACTGAGCCACCCAGGCATCCCAAGATTAAAATACCTCCTTTAAACCTTTAGGAGTTAAAAACAACATAAAGTGCCTCAATCTCTCTCATGTTTCTTGTGGTTGATCTTTTATTTTTAATGTAGTTTAAAAAATCAACTATTAGAACTATTAATAAAACAATTTGGCAAATGCTAAACAAAATATTGACTCTGAAAATAATGATCATAAGCCATATAGTAATATAAATCATATATATATATGCATTGCTATTATTTGGCAATATAATCTAATGCTTCAAGATCTTTTAAATTTGATAGTTGGAGGAGTTTGAATGCTGGCTCAGTGTCCAGCTAATTAAGTGAAATTAACCTCCATTTCCTCCTATAGGAAACGAGGACAATCATACCTATTTCCTAGGATTACTAGGAGGTTAGTTGGGATAATATATGTAAAGCCCTTAGCATAGTGTCTGGTACACAGTAATTGCTCAATAAATTATAATAATTATTATTAACAGTAGAATGTTCACCATTATTTTGTAAACATTTTTCTGCTTTTACTTGAAAAGCAGTGATTGATAGCTTTGATCCTATTTTGTTCAAATGAAATTTCTGACAGCACCCTGCCAGAAGGTGAATATAGAGACACTAAAGACATACTTTTGATACCTCACTGGTTTTTCAAGTCTATGAATTCTAAATCCTCAGTGCTGACATAAGCTTTCCACTCTCACTCAGGGCTGATTGATTTCAAGTCTAGTGGGCAGCAGCGAAAAAAGCACCTGGTGAGCAGTAAGCAGGTGGAAAAGCCCGTGTTCAGACAGAAGGCTGCTATTTCCAAACACGCACTTTCTTGTCCTTGTCATTCCTGTGCAAAGCCGCTTTATTTGTAGATGGCCAAGAGCCTGAAGCCAAATAAAAAGCAAATGCAATTAGGGGAAATGGATAAAATTTCCTTATGTAAGACTGACCTTTTTTTTTTTTTCTTTTTTTACTCTCCAGGCTGCAGAAATTGCAATTGTTTGTAGCAGGAAGTAATAAGAGCAAGGGAAATTGTTCTGGCTCTATACTATAAAATGGGTGAAAGAGGCAATTTGTAATCCACAGTGGGTTTGTTTCATGTGCCAGGTGAAGAAACGTTGTGCTTGTTTATGGCCCTTTAAGCCATGAGCATGAACTTAAATCCCTCTGCTTTCTGTCAACACTATCTATTCTAGGAGAGCCATTCTATTGTAGGGAAACAAATCTAAAATTTGCTTAAGGAAGAAATAGATTTATTTAACAAAACTTGTTCTTACGTTAAGGCATTTTAAGAGCATGGAGCTGTGTATGCGGCATAAGGAAGAAGGCGATTAAGGGGAGAATTTTAACTCTTACCTTCACAGCAACTGGCATCAAGCATTCCTAAAGAAATATTTTAAAAATATAGGATGACCTCAATGGTATTTAAGGGAGAGTGGAAGTTATTAGACTTGGAATCAGAACATCTAACTTTGAGCTACAGTTCTGCCCCCTGGTTTTCAACCTAGTACTAATCACTTACGATCTCAGGCTATGGCTTCCTCCGATATAACATGGGAATGATAACACTTGTTTCTGTTCATCACATAATATTTCTGGGAAGATTAAATAATGTAATAAAACACTACCCAGGTATATATTGCCACGTATGCAGACAGTTTACCCTGGCAGTAAACTAACAATGGTTTTAGTTTCTACTACTAAATTAGCAATTAAGAAAGAAAAGTAGAACTAAGGAACTAGAATATGCCTCAAAGTAAGCATTCAAACTTTACGAATAACGAATTCATAATATTTGAATTATGCCGAATAACGGCACATTGTTATTTGTAGGGTTGGCATTGACTGCATAAGGCTAATGGGTTCAATGCTTTCTATTTAACGGTATTTATAATATTTTATGCCATGTATATAAGGTTATCTATATAATTACATATATTAATTATATATATAAATATATAAATTTATATAAATACAAATATATATTATCTATATAATAATTATATGTTACTTATAATGATACCGCTTCACATTTCAGGACTAGATGCCTAGAGAATTCTGGATGAGTGTAGGGTCGAGTGACAGCCCTGATGTTCTTCACTTAGCATGAGGAAGGCTCATGACATATATTAGAACTAATGGTACAGGGCAGCTGTCACATGTATAACTTCGGCTTCCGTGTTTGTACTGCTTCCTGCTGTTCCATATAATCTGTGTTGTTGTTTCAGTTTTTGTTTTGTTTTGTTTTTTTCATTTTTATTTGAGCCTCTCCACCGGTCTGAACTCCATGCTCTCCAAGGTTCTGGTTTGTAGGCCTTCCAGCATATCCTGTTGTTTGCATAGCTGTTGTATCATGGCTGCTTCCTTCTCCTAATTTCTTCACTCTCTTTTTTTAAGTTTATTTATTTATTTTTGAGAGAGACAGACACAGAGCAAGTGGGGAAGGGGAAGAGAGAGAGAGGGAGAGAGAGAGAGAGAGAGAGAGAGAGAGAGAGAGAATTCCATTCCAAGCAGGCTCCACACTGCCAACACAGAGACCCACGCAAACCCACAAAGCCATGAGATCGTGACCTGAGAGGAGACCAAGAGTCTGATGCTTAACCAACTGAGTCATCCAGGCACCCCCTCTTCACTCTTTTAGGGGAGGTGCTTGGTGTGCTATTGATAGGGTGCAAATAAAACATTCACCAGTTATTACAAGGTGAGAATGAAAGAAAATAGATTTAAAAGATACCAGAGATTAACATTAAATGTGCTCATACAAAACTCATTTGGCTACGGTCTGGAGGGGTCAACTGACAAGGTCTTTGCTGTTCGCAGAAGACGAGATAAATCTGCATCTGGCAATGGAGTTATGATGAATAGATGTAGTCTCCGCTCCCCCAGGACTCACTACTAGTGTAGTAATGGCTAAATCTCGCTCTGCACAGTCACCTACAAGCCCTTAAAATACAAATGCCTGGGGTCTACCCTGAGAAATTCTGCTTCAATTATTCTGATTCACCTGGTTGAAGGTGGGCACTGGATAAAGTGCATATTTTTAAAAGCTTTCCTCATGATTGTCATGATCAGCCAGGATTGAGACTCAGTTTTTATCACTGCTAGTTTTAGTCTTTTGTGTGCTACCAAATCAGATCAGAAAAGTCACAAGATCTCTTGACTGACTCAGTGTCCTGAACTCTGAAACTTGGATGATAACAGTGACTCTTCATTCATTCATTCACTCACTCACTCATGTCAGACATTTATGTAAGTCACATTCTGTGTTACACATTATAATAGGGTCAAAAAGATAGGTGAGTCACAGTATCCACTATAACGGGGTTTAGAGTAAGAAAACTTTAAAACTGCAGACCTGAACACTCTGGACACCAACTTTCCATACACAGCAGACGGGAAGTTTGGGCTAATTGATTGACTGAATCAGTTCTGCACCTGAGCATCTGAAAGCGTCTGGCAAACAGTCTTGTGGTTGTGCTGACAAGACTCCATTTAATTTCCAAGCACACTGCCCTGTCTGGCAATCCTACTGAAGGTCCTAAACTAGTGTATTTACAGTCCCATTCACAGAGACTGTTGTTTCACACTTTTCTAAAACCTTCAACACCACCCCACCCAATTTTCAGCTGCTGATGTGGCTTACTGTTTTACAGAGAAAAATAGAGGCAAAAAATAGAAGCAATTAAAAAGGGAACACATTGCTTCCAAAGTACCAACTCTATCAGTTTACCTGCACACACGCTGATATGTTTTGCCTTTCTTCTCCTTGAGGTTATTCCTGCTCATATGTAAGCATAACAGTTCTCCCTGTGTTCTAAATCCACTGTGCTCTCAGCTGTGGAAGCCCTTCAGCTGTCTCCACTCTCAGCCACATCATCAATTTATCCCTCTCTGTCAGTTTCTTCTGATCAACAAACCTGCCTTAGTTGCACCTACCTGAACAAAACTCAACAAGAATATCGTCCTACAAACCAGCTATTCATCCCATTCCTCCACTCCTCGATAGAACTGTCTGCCTGGGCTGTCTCTACTGCGTCACCTCCCAATTTTCCACCACATTCCTGTTGGGCTATTATACCCACCACTGTCTATAACATCTTATGAAAGTTGCAAGATACAGTTGTCAAGTCTCCGTTCTCATCTAAGTCAGCATCCAGATGGCATTTGACACAGGTGGCCACTGTTAGAAACACTCCTCTCAGTGTGTCTGACACCGTGTTGTCCTTGGCTATCCTGCTACATAAGTAATTGCTTGTTTTCAGTCTCCTTTGCTAATGCTTTAAATGTCAAGTCTCCCAGAAGTTAGTCCAAGTCTCCTTTTTGGTCTCTAACTGAACTCTCTCTTGTCATATCTTCTGGTTCCATGACTTTAAATACTTTTTTTAATAGATAACCCCTCAAGTGCATACATCTACCTTTCTTATGCCCACAAACATGCTCTTGCACCCCTTCAGTCTTTCCCATCTCAGTTAATAGAATTAATTGACCTTGTCCTTCAACTCTGAAACTAAATGCTGCCTTAAACTCTTTTGTTTTCCTTCATCCTACCACACGAAATGCATCAGAAAGCTCTGTTAGCAATGTCATCCAGTCTGACTCTTTCGGTGTCACCTGTGACCTTGGTTCAAGCCACTCTCATCTCCACCTGGACAATGTACCAGCCTCCTAAATGGTTTCATGGCAACCACCTTTGCTTTTCTGTAACTTATTTTCCAGAGATCCAGAATGATTTTTTTTTTAAAAAGTAAATCACAGCTTATTAACTCTAATGGCTTCGATTGTAATTTCAATATAATCTATCTCCTTTCAAGCAAATCAACTTTTAAAAAGATGTTTTGGAGAAAATTGAGGAAATGTGGATGAGCACTTGAGAATATTAAAGGATTATGGTTAATTTTGTTAGGTGCTGTGAAGGTATTTTGCTTATGTAAGAGATTGTCCTTATTTTTAGATAAATTTATGGGTGAAATAACATGATTTCAGGAATTTCCTTTAAAATGCTATAGTATCCCACTGGCCTAAAAAAGAAATAAAAGAAGAAAAAGAAAAGGTGAAAATGTGTGGCAAATGATAATTGTTGATTCTGTTTACATGGACGTTTACTATACTATACTCTCTACGTTTATATGTTTAACAGTTTTCATAAAATAAAATTGAAAAAAAGACAAGAAAAAAGTTTCTAGTTCTTTATTATGGCCCTATAGGGGTGAATGTCTGCCTGCTTCTGTGATCTTGGATTCCATTCTCCCTTTTGTTTGTTCAGCCATATTTACCTTCTTTCTCTTCCTGAACGCTTAAGCCTGTGCATCTTCTAGTCCCTCTGCTTGGTGCACAATACATGATCAAGTCTTATTGCCAAAGAGAATTTCCCTGACCATTCCCCGACCCCCATCTCCACATACTCTACTTTTACAAGTTATGCTACCTTAGTTATATGTTTATTGTTGGTTTCTTCTATTAGAATTTAAGCTCCATGAGGGAAGATCTTGGATTAAACTTCTATCATATTACTTCCTACTGGAATGGTTAAGGGCAGGGAGAAGGGAGGGGAGTGGTGCACATAGTCCCCTACTGGAAAATTTGAAAGAATTGCCTTTCTAGGTATATGCTTTGGGAAGAAATTCCATGGCTTTAGTTGTATGCTCACAGGAGTTCTTAAGCACCTCCAATTTTCACCATTGTTTCTTTGGTTGCTACTAGGGAGCAACTTGTAATGTTAGATGCTCAACATATAGGAAGTTTAAAACTGCTTGCAGACTAACGCATTACGCTATCCAGTCCTGAAGACCTGCACTTGTGAACACTTAATTTTTTTGGATTTAATACTTTTTTTGTGTGTGTGCCAGTACCATACTGTCTTGATGATTACAGCTTTGTAGTACAGCTTGAAATCTGGGATTGTGATGCCTCCTGCTTTGGTTTTCTTTTTCAAAATTGCTTTGGCTATTTGGGGTCTTTTCTGGTTCCATACAAATTTTAGGATTGTTTGTTCTGGCTCTGTGAAGAATGCTGGTGTTATTTTGATAGGGATTGCGTTGAATATGTAGATTGCTTTGGGTAGTATTGACATTTTAACCATATTTGTTCTTCCTATCCAGGTGCATGGAATATTTTTCCATTTTTTTGTGTCTTCTTCAATTTCTTTCATGAGCTTTCTATAGTTTTCAGTATATAGGTTTTTCACCTCTTTGGTTAGATTTATTTATTTATTTGTTTGTTTGTTTAATTTATTTTTTAAACAGGCCACTAGACATCCATCCCTCTATGCTTTCATAGTCTCTGGGATTTCAATGAGGCTATAATAGCATAGATGTACTAAAAAAACCGTGGAACAATTAAGACAGTATTATTGTCCTAAGTAAGTGTACCCCAAACAATACGGTAAGATTGAAGAACAATAAAATTTCAAAGTGTGGACATTATACTGTAACACACACACACACACACACACACACACACACATGTGCACACACACATAGGTCAGGGATGGAACTGACACATCTTTGTGGGTAAATTTTCAGTTTCCAAAAAAAGAATCATTTTCATTCTCTTTTCTCACAGGACAGTTTGAAACTCACCACTGTTTAAATTTCTAATATAGTCACTTATTAGCTACTTACGATTCTTTGACAATATTTATCTGTTTTTCTAATGTTTGAAGGCTATGTCTATGTCTATGTTGCTTTTTTGTATGTGATGTTCAGTATGGTGATGTTTACTTCACATATGATACGGCTAACTTGGCTGGTCTGCCAAAGTACATTAAAGAATTGAAAAATCACAGAATGCATTATGTCATTATTTTGGTAGATTTCCTTTAAGATAAAACAAAATATTTAAATTTATATTTACTAAGTATTTCTAAAAATATATATTACAATTAGTTTAGGAAAAAGAACTCCTAGCCCTACTTTAGTTTTGAGGAATAACATTTTATATAATATTGAATGAAAAATGTTATATTTTATTAAATGGTAATAAATTATAAGGAAGTTTTATATTATTCAACAATGCAGAAATACCTTCAAGGGATGAAGGAATTCAGTAATGTTTAAAAAAAATTCAGTGTTCTTTCTAAAAGAAAATTGACTTGCAGATAGAAGAAAGATTTTTCCCACAGATTTCCCTGTCCATCAAGATTTGAAGACTTGGCCATAAAAATCTTAAAGAATAATATAGCTATTGAATAAATGCAATGATTCTTAGGTTAATTGCTGAGTAATACTCAATTGTACCTATATATATCACATCTTCTTTATCCATTCATCGGTTGACAATGATTCTTTGGTTGAAAGAATCTTTTCTCCATGTTGTGTTACAACATTCTCTTTCTTTGAACATTTATTTATTTTTGAGAGACAGAGAGACAGAGCACGAGTAGGGGAGGGACAGAGAGAGAGGGAGACACAGAATCTGAAGTAAGCTCCAGGCTCTGAGATGTCAGCACAGAGCCTGATGCAGGCCCAAACCCAGGAACCATGAGATCCTGACCTGAGCCAAAGTCGGACACTTAACCATCTGAGCCACGCAGGCACCCCATCTTTTAATACACCTATTATACAAAAGAAAAGTCATTTCTATAACTATGCCTAAGAGCATGAATGTTACTAAAAGTTGTTTCACACTGAAATGTTTGCAGATGACAGAGATTTTAAATTTCATAAAATAATGTTTCTATTTTCTTAATGTAATGATAGAACATGTCACTCTGTATTGTAATTTGTATATGATTTAATGATTCTATAGGTTTATGGACAAAGTTTTTTTTTTTAAGAATAGTTTATTTCAAGTCAAGAAATACATATTTATTACCTAGCTAACATAATTTAACAGGTATGTGTAAAGAAAAATATTTAAATATAAATATAATGTAAAAAGTTTAGCAAGGGAAAGAGATTTGGTGTTGGGTCAATAAATATTTGTGGAGGGACAGAAGATAGAATCATAGACATTTCCACCCCTTGAATCATTTTAAGACAACTTTTAAGAAGGACAGTGACTAAGAATTTACAATTTACAATCTAAAATACACTGCTTCATTTTGTGGAAGAGAAAGTTGGGTCTCTATCCAATTAAGTGGCTTACTCCTGCTTTTTGTAGCTATTAAGAATAGAATCTAAATTTCTTGATTGTCTCGTGCAGGGGTTTTTCCATTTCACAGCCTTATTTCATATAAAAACCAACAAACAAAAGCATAGAAAAGGTTGTTTGTCAAAGTAACATGAGTATTAGATTTCTACTTCTGTAACTTCTCAAGTAAAGAAAATTGGAGGTTTTAATAGAAGCAATTGATCACTTTGTTGAATTGACAGTGCTTGGGTTGACATTTTGCAGCACTAAAAATTGATGGAAATAGACAGTTCTTATATTTGTAACTACAATTAATGGATGAGAATACACTGTTTACATGAATACTAGATTGGAGATTCTTATTTCAAAAATTTTTGGAAAGTTTACATTTAAATATCAGTTACCGGACTATTACCAATTACAGTGTTCTTGGGACTTTGTCAGGATTCCTTTTGACAAAAGATGAACCTCAAGCGACTTATAAGCCCATGAACACGGACAAGAAATGGGAATTTGGATTAACACCTCTGATGGAGTCACACCAGCAATTGGCAAGGTAAGCACATTGAAGCAGTATAAATGAAAACTTCCTTCTGTGTTACAATTCATATGGCATCAGTGAACCGGTATTGTCTGAGTTCAGTTTTCAAAAAATATGTACAGCTTCTCCAGCTATGTGAACCTGTGAGTATTTGGAGCACTGGCCTAGAAAATAGGACTTTCTAGGAAATCATTGAAGTCCTTAACATTGGTGAGAAATCCAAACGATACATTAATACACAGTGTAACCTTCTGCAAAGGCACATTTTAATAATTATAACAAACTATATAGATAATGTTGATTGAGATTTATTGGAAAATTAATACATGGATTGAATAACACAAAAAGTAAATACACATATTTCTTAAGTGAAAGGAAATTCCTCCCATTTTTTTTCCTTTTACATAATGGAAATATCTGTAATACTTTGCTGATGGTCAAAGTAGTACAACATTATATAAAAACTATGCAATACTGATTTCTAAGTAGAAAGTGACAGTCCTTCTTTATCCCCCAAATATAGATGTTATCATTTCAGTGTACATTCCTCCAGATTTTAAAATACATCTAGTCATCTGTTTACATCAATAGGAAATACAAAATATGACATTTAAAGCCTTTTAAAAACTATAACAATATTGTATATATCTTTCTATGTTGATTCATATAAAACTATCTCTTCTTTTTTTTTTCCAATATATGAAATTTATTGTCAAATTGGTTTCCATACAACACCCAGTGCTCATCCCAAAAGGTGCCCTCCTCAATACCCTTCCCCCACCCTCCCCTCCCTCCCACCCCCCATCAACCCTCAGTTTGTTCTCAGTTTTTAACAGTCTCTTATGCTTTGGCTCTCTCCCACTCTAACCTCTTTTTTTTTTTTTTTTTCCTTCCCCTCCTCCATGGGTTTCTGTTAAGTTTCTCAGGATCCACATAAGAGTGAAAACATATGGTATCTGTCTTTCTCTGTATGGCTTATTTCACTTAGCATCACACTCTCCAGTTCCATCCACGTTGCTACAAAGGGCCATATTTCATTCTTTCTCATTGCCACGTAGTACTCCATTGTGTATATAAACCACAATTTCTTTATCCATTCATCAGTTGATGGACATTTAGGCTGTTTCCATAATTTGGCTATTGTTGAGAGTGCTGCTATAAACATTGGGGTACAAGTGCCCCTATGCATCAGTACTCCTGTATCCCTTGGGTAAATTCCTAGCAGTGCTATTGCTGGGTCATAGGGTAGGTCTATTTTTAATTTTCTGAGGAACCTCCACACTGCTTTCCAGAGCGGCTGCACCAATTTGCATTCCCACCAACAGTGCAAGAGGGTTCCCATTTCTCCACATCCTCTCCAGCATCTATAGTCTCCTGATTTGGTCATTTTGGCCACTCTGACTGGCGTGAGGTGATATCTGAGTGTGGTTTTGATTTGTATTTCCCTGATGAGGAGTGACATTGAGCATCTTTTCATGTGCCTGTTGACCATCCAGATGTCTTCTTTAGAGAAGTGTCTAGTCATGTTTTCTGCCCATTTCTTCACTGGGTTATTTGTTTTTTGGGTGTGGAGTTTGGTGAGCTCTTTATAGATTTTGGATACTAGCCCTTTGTCCGATATGTCATTTGCAAATATCTTTTCCCATTCTGTTGGTTGCCTTTTAGTTTTGTTGGTTGTTTCCTTTGCTGTGCAGAAGCTTTTTATCTTCATAAGGTCCCAGTAATTCATTTTTGCTTTTAATTCTCTTGCCTTTGGGGATGTGTCGAGTAAGAGATTGTTACGGCTGAGGTCAGAGAGGTCTTTTCCTGCTTTCTCCTCTAAGGTTTTGATGGTTTCCTGTCTCACATTCAGGTCCTTTATCCATTTTGAGTTTATTTTTGTGAATGGTGTGAGAAAGTGGTCTAGTTTCAACCTTCTGCATGTTGCTGTCCAGTTCTCCCAGCACCATTTGTTAAAGAGACTGTCTTTTTTTCCATTGGATGTTCTTTCTTACTTTGTCAAAGAGGAGTTGGCCATACGTTTGTGGGTCTAGTTCTGGGGTTTCTATTCTATTCCATTGGTCTGTGTGTCTGTTTTTGTGCCAATACCATGCTGTCTTGATGATGACAGCTTTGTAGTAGAGGCTAAAGTCTGGGATTGTGATGCCTCCTGCTTTGGTCTTCTTCTTCAAAATTACTTTGGCTATTCGGGGCCTTTTGTGGTTCCATATGAATTTTAGAATTGCTTGTTCTAGTTTCGAGAAGAATGCTGGTGCAATTTTGATTGGGATTGCATTGAATGTGTAGATAGCTTTGGGTAGTATTGACATTTTGACAATATTTATTCTTCCAATCCATGAGCAGGGAATGTCTTTCCATTTCTTTATATCTTCTTCAATTACCTTCATAAGCTTTCTATAGTTTTCAGCATACAGATTTTTTACATCTTTGGTTAGATTTATTCCTAGGTATTTTATGCTTCTTGGTGCAATTGTGAATGGGATCAGTTTCTTTATTTGTCTTTCTGTTGCTTCATTGTTAGTGGATAAGAATGCAACTGATTTCTGTACATTGATTTTGTATCCTGCAACTTTGCTGAATTCATGTATCAGTTCTAGCAGACTTTTGGTGGAGTCTATCGGATTTTCCATGTATAATATCATGTCATCTGCAAAAAGCAAAAGCTTGACTTCATCTTTGCCAATTTTGATGCCTTTGATTTCCTTTTGTTGTCTGATTGCTGATGCTAGAACTTCCAACACTATGTTAAACAACAGCAGTGAGAGTGGGCATCGCTGTCATGTTCCTGATCTCAGGGAAAAAGCTCTCAGTTTTTCCCCATTGAGGATGATGTTAGCTGTGGGCTTTTCATAAATGGCTTTGATGATGTTTAAGTATGTTCCTTCTATCCCGACTTTCTCGAGGGTTTTTATTAAGAAAGGGTGCTGAATTTTGTCAAATGCCTTTTCTGAATCGATTGACAGGATCCTATGGTTCTTATCTTTTCTTTTATTAATGTGATGTATCACGTTGATTGATTTACAAATGTTGAACCAGCCCTTCATCCCAGGAATGAATCCCACTTGATCATGGTGAATAATTCTTTTTATATGCTGTTGAATTCGATTTGCTAGTATCTTATTGAGAATTTTTGCATCCATATTCATCAGGGATATTGGCCTGTAGTTCTCTTTTTTTACTGGGTCTCTGTCTGGTTTAGGAATCAAAGTTATACTGGCTTCATAGAATGAGTCTGGAAGTTTTCCTTCCCTTTCTATTTCTTGGAATAGCTTGAGAGGGATAGGTATTATCTCTGCTTTAAACGTCTGGTAGAACTCCCCTGGGAAGCCATCTGGTCCTGGACTCTTATTTGTTGGGAGATTTTTGATAACCGATTCAATTTCTTCGCTGGTTATGGGTCTGTTCAAGCTTTCTATTTCCTCCTGATTGAGTTTTGGAAGAGTGTGGGTGTTTAGGAATTTGTCCATTTCTTCCAGGTTGTCCAATTTGTTGGCATATAATTTTTCATAATATTCCCTGATAATTGTTTGTATCTCTGAGGGATTGGTTGTAATCATTCCATTGTCATTCATGATTTTTCCTATTTGGGTCATCTCCCTTTTCTCTTTGAGAAGCCTGGCTAGAGGTTTGTCAATGTTGTTAATTTTTTCAAAAGACCAACTCTTGGTTTCGTTGATCTGCTCTATAGTTTTTTTAGATTCTATATTGTTTATTTCTGCTCTTCTCTTTATTATTTCTCTTCTTCTGCTGGGTTTAGGCTGCCCTTGCTGTTCTGCTTCTATTTCCTTTAGGTGTGCTGTTAGATTTTGTATTTGGGATTTTTCTTGTTTCTTGAGACAGACCTGGATTGCGATGTATTTTCCTCTCAGGACTGCCTTCGCTGCATCCCAAAGCGTTTGGATTGTTGTATTTTCATTTTCGTTTGTTTCCATATATTTTTAAATTTCTTCTCTAATTGCCTGGTTGACCCACTCATTCGTTAGTAGGGTGTTCTTTAACCTCCATGCTTTTGGAGGTTTTCCAGACTTTTTCCTGTGGTTGATTTCAAGCTTCATAGCATTGTGGTCTGAAAGTATGCATGGTATAATTTCAATTCTTGTAAACTTATGAAGGGCTGTTTTGTGACCCAGTATATGATCTATCTTGGAGAATGTTCCATGTGCACTCAAGAAGAAAGTATATTCTGTTGCTTTGGGATGCAGAGTTCTAAATATATCTGTCAAGTCCATCTGATCCAATGTGTCATTCAGGGCCCTTGTTTCGTTATTGACCATGTGTCTAGATGATCTATCCATTTCTGTAAGTGGAGTGTTAAAGTCCCCTGCAATTACCACATTCTTATCAATAAGGTTGCTTATGTTTATGAGTAATTGTTTTATATATGTGGGGGCTCCGGTATTCGGCGCATAGACATTTATAATTGTTAGCTCTTCCTGGTGGATAGACCCTGTAATTATTATATAATGCCCTTCTTCATCTCTTGTTACAGCCTTTAATTTAAAGTCTAGTTTGTCTGATATAAGTATGGCTACTTTCCAAAAGAAAGTACAGCTTTCTTTTGGCTTCCAGTAGCATGATAAATAGTTCTCCATCCCCTTACTCTCAATCTAAAGGTGTCCTCAGATCTAAAATGAGTCTCTTGTAGACAGCAAATAGATGGGTCTTGTTTTTTTATCCATTCTGATAGCCTATGTCTTTTGGTTGGCGCATTTAATCCATTTACATTCAGTGTTATTATGGAAAGATACGGGTTTAGAGTCATTGTGATGTCTGTATGATTTATGCTTGTAGTGATGTCTCTGGTACTTTGTCTCACAGGATCCCCCTTAGGATCTCTTGTAGGGCTGGTTTAGTGGTGACAAATTCCTTCAGTTTTTGTTTGTTTGGGAAGACCTTTATCTCTCCTTCTATTCTAAATCACAGACTTACTGGATAAAGGATTCTCTGCTGCATATTTTTCCTCTTCAGCACATTAAAGATCTCGTGCCAATCCTTTCTGGCCTGCCAAGTTTCAAAAGAGAGATCAGTCAGGAGTCTTGTAGGTCTCCCTTTATATGTGAGGGCACGTTTACCCCTTGCTGCTTTCAGAATTTTCTCTTTATCCTTGTATTTTGCCAGTTTCACTATGATAAGTTGTGCAGAAGATCGATTCAAGTTACGTCTGAAGGGAGTTCTCTGTGCCTCTTGGATTCAATGCCTTTTTCCTTCCCCAGTTCAGGGAAGTTCTCAGCTATAATTTCTTCAAGTACCCCTTCAGCACTTTTCCCTCTCTCTTCCTCCTCTGGGATACCAATTATATGTATATTATTTCTTTTTAGTGTATCACTTAGTTCTCTAATTTTCCCCTCATACTCCTGGATTTTTTTTATCTCTCTTTTTCTCAGCTTCCTCTTTTTCCATAACTTTATCTTCTAGTTCACCTATGCTCTCCTCTGCCTCTTCAATCCGAGCTGTCGTCGTTTCCATTTTGTTTTGCATTTCGCTTAAAGTGTTTTTCAGCTCCTCCTGACTGTTCCTTAGTCCCTTGATCTCTGTAGCAAGAGATTCTCTGCTGTCCTCTATACTGTTTTCAAGCCCAGTGATTAATTTTATGACTATTATTCTAAATTCACTTTCTGTTATATTATTTAAATCCTTTTTGATCAGTTCATTAGCTGTTGTTATTTCCTGGAGATTCTTCTGAGGGCAATTCTTCCGTTTGGTCATTTTGGATAGTCCCTGGAGTGGTGTGGACCTGCAGGGTACTTCCCCTGTGCTGTGGTGTATAACTGGAGTTGGTGGGCAGAGCCGCAGTCAGACCTGATGTCTGCCCTCAGCCCACCGCTGGGGCCACAGTCAGACTGGTGTGTGCCTTCTCTTCCCCTCTCCTAGGGGCGGGATTCACTGTGGGGTGGCGTGGCCCGTCTGGGCTACTTGCACACTGCCAGGCTTGTGGTGCTGGGATCTGGCGTATTAGCTGGCGTGGGTAGGCAAGGTGCACGGGGCAGGAGGGGCAGGCTTAGCTCGCTTCTCCTTAGGTGATCCACTTCAGGAGGGGCCGTGTCGCAGCGGGAGGGAGTCAGACCCGCTGCCAGAGGGTTGGCTCCGCAGAAGCACAGTGTTGGGTATTTGCATGGCGCAAGCAAGTTCCCTGGCAGGAACTGGTTCCCTTTGGGATTTTGGCCGGGGGATGGGCGAGGGAGATGGTGCTGCCCAGCGCCTTTGTTCCCCGCCAAACAGAGCTCTGTCGTCTGGGGGCTCAGCAACTCTCCCTCCCTTTGTCCTCCAGCCTTCCCGCTTTCTGAGCAGAGCTGTTAACTTATGACCTTCCAGATGCTAAGTCTCGCTTGCTGTCAGAACACACTCCATCAGGCCCCTCTGCTTTTGCAAGCCAGACTCGGGGGCTCTGCTTGGCCGGCAGGCTGCCCCTCTGCCCCGGCTCCCTCCCGCCAGTCCGTGGAGCGTGCACCGCTTCGCCGCCCTTCCTACACTCTTCCGTGGGCCTCTTGTCTGCGCTTGGCTCCGGAGACTCCTTTCTGCTAATCCTCTGGCGGTTTTCTGGGTTATTTAGGCAGGTGTAGGTGGAATCTAAGTGATCAGCAGGACGCGCGGTGAGCCCAGCGTCCTCCTACGCCGCCATCTTCCCTATTCTCCCTATCTCTTCTTTTTAAATAGTTATGTGATGTTCCACGGTTGCCATGTGAAGTTAGTTTAACCAAAACCTAATGGTAAACATTTTCTTGTTTCTGCCTTAATATTGTAAATAATACTGCAATAAATATGATAGTACATAGTGTTATATCTACTTGCCTCATTATTCCTATGTAAGTTTTTTTTAATATAATTTATTGTCAAAATGGTTTCCATATAACACCCAGTGCTCATTCCAACAAGTGCCCTCCCTCCTCAATGCCCATGTAAGTTTTTAAAATCAAATGATTACATCTAAAAATGCACATCTTTAATTTTTATACATATTATCCTGATGCCCTTAAAACGTTTGTGCCAGTTTATCCTCTTACCAAATCAACTTCTGTATGCATACACCAACACAGGGCAACCAAAAAATTGAAAGGTATTTTCTTGTAGTGATGTCATTTCTTTCATTACGAGTGAGGTGATACATCTTTTCTTTTGCTACTTTTTCTCTGTGAAGAAACCAATATATATTGTTTGCCATTTTCCTACTGAGGATTTTTTCTTTTTATTATTGAACTGTAGAATATTCATTCTTTTTATGTGTCATTCCAGATATGTTTCCTAGACTCTTTGTCTTTTAACCTATTTATTGTGTCTTTTGCTAGGTAGCTTTAAACTTTGGTCGTAATCAAATCTTTTTGTTTCCTTTGTTGTATCTATGTCTGGTGTTGTGTTTAAAAGGCCTTCTGAAACTCAAATTTCTAAGAAGAGATCTCTATATATTCTTAGGGAATTTTAAAGTTTTTTTAAACACTTAAATCATCAATGTGTCTGCCTTAGTTTTGTGTATGATGTCAGGTGGGAATTCCATTGTTGGGATTCATGTCCCCACATGCAAAATATATATATTCCATCCTAACAACTCCAAAAGTCTTAACTCATTACAACATCAGCTTTGAAGTCTGAAGTCCAAAGGCTTAGCTAAATATCATACAAATCAGGTATGAGTGAGACTCGAGGTATGGGGCATCCTGAGACAAATTTCTCTCCAGCTGTGAACTGGTGAAGCCAGACAAGTTATGTGTTTCTTAAACTTAGTGGTAGGACAGACATGGGAGAGGTAGATGATCCCATCCCAAAAGGGAGAAATAGAAAGGAAAAAGTGATGGGTCCCACATGAGTCAAAAACCTGACAAGACAAATCCCATTAGATCTTAAGGCAGGAGGGTAATATTCTTTGCTTAGATGCTATTCCCTTTGCTATGCCCTTCAGGCTCACTGGGATAACAATGTCACCCCCACTGCTTGGCAGGTGGCCCTGTCCCTTGGGCTCAGTGTGGCACTACTTACATGGCTCTCTCTGGTGGCAACCTCCTCCATCATGTGCCTCTCTTGCAGAGCCCAACTCACTCTGCTGCTTTCTGCAGGGATCTTGATGACAGGGCTCTGCTAGATGGTGGTCCTGCTCTTTGAAACAAAGGCGGAAGCCACATTATACCCCAGGCCTGAGTTTACTGGGGTGTATGTGGGAGCAGTGATGATTTCTGAATCCCCTTTGGGGCCCTTATTTCCTTTTCTTAAAGGAGACCCCAGTTAGCAGCTGAATGGCTTTATGGTCCTGTCTTGTAGAATCTAAGAAGTCTGATAGACTTTCTTTGTTCCATCCTTCTTTCTGTCTGCGTTAGTTCAAATAGGCAGTGTCTTTGCTGGTATGATCCCATCTCTATTCTTGGTCTCTGCTGAAATGGCTGAGCCACACTCATGATCTCTTTATCAAATAGTTCCTCAGCCACATCCTTAATGTTCACTTCAGAACAAGTTTTGTCATTTTTTGCAATATGGACAGGCTGAGAATTTCTCAAATATCTAAGTTCTGGTTCTTTTTTTTTTTTTTTAAGTTTATTTATTTGTGAGAGAGAGAGAGACAGAGAGAGCGAGTGGGGGAGGGGCAGAGAGTGAGAGAGGAAGAGAGAATCCCAAGCAGGCTCCATACTGTCAGCATGGAGCCCAATGTGGGGCTCGAACCCACAAACCCTGACATCATGACCTGAGCTGAAACCAAGAGTCAAACGCTTACCTGACTGAGCCACCCAGGTGCCCCTAGTTCCTTTTTAACATTTCCTTCTTTAATTCATTTATCTCCTCTCACATTTTACCATAAGAAGTCAGGAGGAACCATGCCATCCCTTCAACACTTAGGAATCTCCTCAGCTGGCTCATAAATATGGAGAATAAACTGAGGGCTGCTGGAGGGGTTGTGGGAGGGGGGATGTAGGCTAAATGGGTAAGGGCCATTAAGGAATCTACTGAAATCATTGCTTCCCTATATACTAACTAATTTGGATGTAAATTTAAAAAAATAAAAAATAAAGTTAAATTACAAAAAATACATATATATAAAAGGAAAAAAAAAAAGAAATCTCCTCAGCTGAATATCCAGTTTCATCGCTCACAAGTTCTACCTTCCACAAAACACTAGAACACAGTTTGGTCAAGTTCTTTGCCATTTTACAACAAGGGTTGCCTTTTTCCCATTGTTTAAAAACATGTTTCTCATTTCTGTCTCCATCAGAATGGCCTTCATTGTCCATATTTCCACAAACATTCCGTTCACCATTATTTAGGTATTCTCTAAGAGAATGAAAACTTTCCCTCTAGCTCTCTTTTCTTTCTGAGTTCTCCCTAGAATCACCTCTAGCCATCTCTTTACAACAATCTTGGCTTTTCCAAGCATGCATCTCAAGGCTCTTCCAGCCTCTACCCATTACCCACTTTCAAAACCACTTCCACATTTTTAGGTATTTTTTTCAGCAGCACCCCACTTGTTGGTACCAATTTCTGTATTAGTCTTCACAGGCTGCCGTAACAAAATACCATAGACTGGGAGGCTTAAACAACAAAAAATTATTTCTCACAGTTTTGGAGGCTGGAAATTCAAGTCAAGGTCCTGCATGGTTGGGTGAGGGCTGTCTTTCAGGTTGAAGACTTCCAGTTGTCTCCTCACAAGGACAAAAGATATTTAGTTAGCTCTCTGGCCTCTAATTCAGGAGGGCTCCCATCCTTATGACTTAATCACCTCCCAAAGACCCCACCTCCTAGTACCATCACCTGTAGGGTTGTGGATTTCAACACCTATATTTTGGATGTGGGGGAGACAAACATTCAGACCAATGCAGTGGAGTGGGAAATTTGGGGCACTTAAAAAAGTTTGGAGTTTTATCAGGTGCTCAGGGAAGGTGATAATTGATAACAAAGGTGAGAGGCTGAGCCCTGAATTGCTGTGTCTACAGCAGAGTAAGAGGGGATAATCAACAGAGTAAAAGGTCAGAGGGATATTGAGGCAGTGTCACAAATGGCATCATGGACCAATTGTAAGGTCTTTGACTTTTAAGATGAATGAGATTGGAAATGATTGGCAAGTTTTAAGCAGAGATTTTAAAAGGATCACTCTAGTCCTGAGAATGGACTATAGGAAGGCAAAAAGCACTGTGAAAGCAGAGATAAGTGCAGGTCTTATGAAGCTATTTAAAATTTGGGCAGCCCTCTTTAAGAAAAATTTTGTAAAAAATTATAAGTAGAATTTTAGGTATGAAAATGTAAGGAGATTAAGCAAAAAGGGACCATGAACCTTAAGTTTCTTTAGCTTCCAGAAAAATCTGCCTCTGAGCTGATATGGAAGCTATTGTGACAATTCAGGCCAGAGACAATGGCAGTATAGCCTGAGATAGTGGCAATACAGTGAATAAGACATGGTCACATTATGCATGTGTTTTTAAGGTAAAGTTGACAGGATTGGTTGACAGGCTAAATGTGAGCTAAAAGGAAGAAAAATAAGAAATTTAAAAACTTAAATTCAAGATCTCTAATGTTCATTCCTTCTTTGTTTTGTCAAGTTGCTTCAATTGGATTGAAAATACTATGAACTAAGTTATTTATTTACTAACACCATCAAATGCTATAAACACACTTCATGTAAAAAAAATGATTATGTCTGCAACCATTGGATGATTGGAATTGCCATTCATAAAATAGAAATAGGTGGTACCTATTTTTGTTCAGTGGCATTTATACGTGTGTGAAGCTGTTGCTAATTTACCAGTATACACTCTTTGAGATCAGGGACACTATCTTATTTGTTGCTCTGCCTCACAGAGCTCCTAGTTTACCATCTCATACATTTTGATACCCAAAATTTGAACAAATGAGTGATATTTAGGTGTTCTCCCAATGGAAAGTAAGAAATCTACGTCCATTATTGCTCACAGGGTTGCTATTTTTATGTAAGGATATGAATGAACCACCCAAGTTTCAAACGGTCCAGCAGCCAGGATGTGAAGAGAAGAAACTACCTACCTACCTCATGTTCACGACAAGTACACGGAGAGTGCCAAATGATTTGGAAACATTTTTTACCTCCCTGGGGGAAAAGTTTCTTTGATGCCAGAAATTTGTCTTAGGAAAGTATACATTTCCTTTCATAAGTTAGCAATCTAGGAATAATCCAGAAAACTCAGAGCACATATGTGTACCTGCTATATGTTGGTGGTAAGATTTTGTGGTGTTTGTGTTAGTTGTGCTCTCACTTGTCCAGGGAGAAGCAGAGATTAACTCTCTTGGCTATCCTTGTAAGGAGGCAGAGAGCTAGGTTTGTTGGTGTGGTGTTGCAGCTGGAAGACTGAGTTCTTTCCTTTGGATACAAGGTCTGTGTTATAATTTCCACAGTGTTTGCTATTTCTGTAACTGATGTACAATTGAAATGCTATGAGATGAAAAAGTTGTGAAGATGTAATTGAGAAATAGAGTTTTGCAGTCAGACTAAGATAGGCTTGGCTAATCCTTGACTACAGACTTGGAGTTTGAGTGCTCATAGCACTTCATTTACATTTCCTTTGAAATTACAGCCTTTTGCATGTGCAGTGATTCAGTTCCTGGTGAAATTGGAACAACGGCAAAACAGCAAAACTGAAATAAAACCCCGCTTTCCAAGGCCTGTAAGCCCTAAAGTCTCACTCACCTTCCTTGAATCCTCCTTCCACATGTTGCTTGCTAGGCAGAAGAAATTCTGTGCAGAAGTTACTCCCTTCTTCCATGATTTTGTGTAATATCTAAGTGAAAATATCAAGTAGGCATCAAGATGTATAAAATGGAGACAAGCAATCTGAGTTTGAGGTTAAAAAAAATACCCTGGATATTATATGCATAAAAGTGATGCTTAACCCATAGAGATGGATGAGACAATGTATCGAGAATGACAGAATGTGAAAAAATGAACCCGACAAATGTGCATTCCAACCCTAAGCCCTTACTAGACCCACATCCCAGCATTTAGGCTTTGGATAGAGGATATAGAAGCAATTGGATAGGGATGAAGAAAGGGAGGAAGGAGTGATGTCTTGTGTCCCGGCTGAGGAGACTGTTTTAAGAAGAACGACATGGTCAGTTCCATCAGATGCTGCCCAAGTCAGATAAGATGAATGTTTCCGGAGTTCAGCAATATGGAGATTGACATACCAAGAACTTTCATTTCAGTAGAGTGGTGGGAATGGGCATCACACTAAACTCAAAGAGTGAAAGGGAGGGGCGCCTGGGTGGCTCAGTCGGTTGAGCGTCCGACTTCGGCTCAGGTCACGATCTCGCGGTTCGTGAGTTCGAGCCCCGCGTCGGGCTCTGGGCCGATGGCTCAGAGCCTGGAGCCTGCTTCTGATTCTGTGTCTCCCTCTCTCTCTGCCCCTCCCCCATTCATGCTCTGTCTCTCTCTGTCCCAAAAATAAATAAACGTTAAAAAAAAAATTTTTAAAAGAGTGAAAGGGAGATGAGAGAATAGAGACAGAGTGTTAACAGATCTTTGACAGGTTTGGCTCTGGAAAGGAATAGAGAAATGGGGCTGTAGGTGAGAAGAATGTGAGTATAGGAGATTATTGTTTTATTGTTTTTGGTTTTTTTTTTTTTTAAGAAATGAGAGATACTAGTGTGTGTGCGTTTGCTGTTAGAGGTGAGCCAGTAAGCTTGGACAAGATGGCTAATGCAAAAGGCAGTGATCCAAAGATTGAAGTCACCGAGAAGAGAGGTTAGGATAGCATTAATTGTGAAAGGATGGAGTTTTAAAAGAGCAGGAATGTCTTAATGTTGCTGAGGAAGAAGAAGCACCTATGTACAGATACACATAGATATGGGTTAGGTGGTGGGAGGCCAAAGATCTGCCCATAAGAAAAGTTTCTATTTTAATTTCTTGTTTATTAGTAGAAGTGATAGGGGAAATGCAATTGAATGTGGGGAATAGGAACTTGGAAGAGGGAGAAGGTAAGCCACAGTCATATCAGAGAGCGCCAAAGTGAATTTTTGACAGGAGTATGGTGGGATTCCCAGGCAGTACTGAGAATCCATTTGTTTTCATTCTTGAAGCAAAGGATGGGGAGGAAAAGATTAGGGAGTCAGTGGAATCACACACAATCATTCCACCAATAGGACCCTTGTGTCCTACTGTGCACAGTCGTGTGGAAGCACTTGCCCAGAAGGCAGCTCACTGGAGGACAGGCAATGGCACAAAGAATGGGCATGGGCTATGGTGTCACACTGGCGTCAAATCCTGGCTCAGTCCTTTCCTAGGCCTGTGACCCTTCCTTTGAATGTAAAATGGGGATATGAATACAAATTTTTCAAGGATTCAAAACATTGTTAAGCAAGTGAGCGACCTACAGAAGGTGTACAAAAAATGGTTCCTATCATATCTATCACGAACAACTTGGGAAGGTTTAAAGTTAACTCCAAATGCTTTGCCAAATACTACAAATAAATGATTAAATAGGTGATGACTATTAGGACAGTTCTCCATCATCTTCATTGCCCCATGGTGTGAAGCCAGAATTAGCTTAGGAAAGAGTATGAATCAGAGAATAAAGTATCTGTTAATACCAACTTGGAACCTGAAAGAAAGAAAGAAGGCCAGTTAAGCTCTCAGCTGCATTCTTTCTAAAATAGATTATTGTAAGAAGTATTGAAGAAGTCTGCTTGCAGCCAGGGATAGTGTTACCAAGACACTAAGCCTAAAGACTAAAGACCTCATGGAGCATCAGATGAATATTCTTATTCCCTGTGCTATTTTTAACCAATATTAAATTTCTTTTTATCTCTTTTACAATTCAACCATCTAAGGTTTTACCATTTTTTTTTTGTAATCTCTTTGATTGGTAACTGTTTCTGATTGTATAAAGTTATGCTTTTGAGATAATTAGGAGTTATATTCTGGTGAAAGTACAGAGGTCCTATAATTACCCACTGTATTTCAGTGGGTAATTATATACATTCGTTACATTTTTTTTTCCTTTGTGGCTGAGCAGACTGGCTTTATTATAATATAGTTAGTGCTTAAAATGTTCTCTTAGGAGTGAAAGAATATGATCAGGCTGCTTCCTTCATCTTCAGGGGTTAAGAAAATTATCACACAACGTCTAGATTCCTATGTTACTGTTTTACATGTTGTACAACTGGCTTCAACATGAGCTGAGCTAAGTATGTACAGTTAAATTTCAGCCATAACTGATGGCCAGCGTAAGGTGATTCAGCTATACGTTATGTAATAAAAAGATCATTAGAAGTTTCCTTGGGCTTATTCTCAGGTGTGTTAATTTGGAAATTAATCGGCAAGAGGCTATACATCTCTTTAGGAACATGTTCTCTTCAAAATAATCACAGGTGGGGGGAAGAGTTTATGGTAGAAACAAAAATGCTTTAAATGGACATGAGTCTCTCCCTCTTTCTCACAATCCCTTTCCAGGGAGACCAAAGCCTTTCAGCATTTATGATTTTATGAATATGCAATATATCATAAAGAGCTTTAAAATGATATTAATATCTCCATTTTGAAGATCCAAAACAGAGGCAAACATTTCAAGACAGCAGAATCTGGATTAGAATTAGATTTCCTTATGCATTAGTCGCTTTCCATCCTTGCTGCCATGTTGAGCAAAATGAACTTTAAAAAGTCATAAAAGCTAAAATTAATTATTCTAAGGGAAAAACCCAAGAAGCTCCACAAAAATAAGGGCAGAGCAACTAACAGAGTGGATCCCTGGAAAGGAATCCCATTAAAGCTGAAAGAACTGAGTAGACTAGTTTTGAGTTAAGCCTTTGTGATGCCTAATGGATGCGGATAAGGATTTTGGAATGCTGACCCTTCCGTTCCAATTTTAGGAACCTCTCCATGCCTCAGGCTTTCCTAGCAGCACCACTGTTGGAGGCATATTCCCATTAACCCCTTCCACTGCAAAAGTCAGAGTGGGTCTGTTCAAAGACAACTGTCTGACAGGTGTTGGAACTGTGCCTCAGTGCTGCATGAATGCTCAGTGCTGTGTGACTTTAAGCATGTAACACATCCTTTTCACGTTGGTCTTTTAACAGTCTCTTCTTTTCTACATGGTAAGTTTTTACACCCATACTACTTTGGAGAACTATTAACAATGTATGATAAGAAAGACCTTCATATATTAGAACTTTGTGTTTTAGTAGGATGCTAACAGTGTGATTAAGATTACAGAGAATGTGATTTAGTCCATGTAGGGTGGAAACCATACATTAATTCATGTTTTCCAAGCAGTTTAACATAGCAATATGCGTCAGGGAGTGGGGTAGTTATTATGAAGAGTAGCTGAATCTCAACTTCAAAAAAAGTACAGCAGCAGGGGGACTGGATTTATACTAAAACACAGCAAGGGGATTATGTACTAGAGGAAATAGTACATCTCTGTATGTCTAGCCAACTATTTTGAAAGAAGTTGCATCGAATGTGAAGATACTTCTTTCCACTAGAGATGAGTGCCTCCCAACTCAGAGAGATGGCAACCATAAGTTACCTCTCATACCTCCTGTTAGTGGGAATATTTAGAACTCTAGCCATGTGGGTTAGTTTTCTATTGCTGCCATAATAAACCACTACAAATTTAGTGGCTGCAAAACAACACAGATTTTTTAACTTACAGTTCTGTAGGTTAGAAATCTGATATGGGGCTCACTGAGTTAAAATAAATGTGTTGGCAAAGCTGTGTTCCTTTCTGGAAGCTCTAAAGGAGAGTCTCTACCTTCCAGCTTCTAGGTGCTTACGCATCTTCCTTGGCTCATGGACCCCTTCCTCCATCTTCAAGGCCAACGATGTTCCATTTTTCTCTGACCTTTTTTCCAATTTCTCATCTTTCTGAACACAGCTGGGAAAAGTTCTCTCCACTTTTAAGGAGCCATGTAATTAGATTGGATCCACCTGGATAATCCTAGGCTGCTATTCCTAATCTTAATTACATTTGCAAAGTCCCTTTTGAATTGTAAGGTAACATACTCCAAGGTATACTGGAGGATTAGGATAAGGACAATTTGGGGGACCATTATTCTGTCTACCACTTCATGAGCCCAAGCTTTATTACTGTCTAGCCTTCTTTTGCTAATATTAGATTCAGTTGATTTTCTCCTACATTGGTACTTAATGTATGCAAATTTCTTCTCAATCAAATTATCACATGTCTTGGGCTTGATCATTTTTTACAAAACCCTTCCTCAACTTTTTTCCTACCAAGCCTGATAACTTTCCTACTTGTCAAATTCTCTGGGTTTCATAAGATCCCATCCTAATTTAAATCATGGATACACAGGAACTATTACATTACTTTATTTCCTTTAAAACAAATCAGATATGTTTTTCACCCTCCATCTCAACCTGCTCAGGTGGAAAAAAATTTTCTCAATCATTACTGGACTATTCCACTCTCTACTTTCAGTGTTATGGAAGGATCCTAATGGTCTTGGGCAGAGAAAAGGTATTTGAGGAAGACCTTTTAGTCTTTGGCTTCTGGTAAGATGGAAGCCCAGTTGTCCAAGCCCTCTGTCTGCCTAAATTCTGGTCTTTCTGTTGCTCTGCGTGTACATTGGAAAATCTTTGCAGAACTTGAGCACCTTGGATTCTACCGATCCAGATAGACTCCTGAGGTGCTCCACATACCCATGTACCTTCAAACCCCCTTTCTCTTCTAACAGTGCCTCCTGTACCTTCTCACATGCAAATACCTTTTTTTTTCCTTACGCCTTCACGTGGTTTCCTTTTATTTCTGAAGGCAAAACTTGGAAGTAAATTTTTGTCTCCTGAGAGCTACCGCTTTTCAGAAAGCTCTTACAAACCTCTGTTGAAATAAATGGCACCATCCGGAAACAATAGGGAGAAAAATACTGCTAGAATAAAACACAGTAACTTGATCAGTGATTCCCCCAGGCTGCATTTAACTTGCTATTACCAATCTCTGTGTTTCGGGCTGATCTCATCAGTTCTTCAGCTACATGTGCACAGGAGCTTTGCCCCAACTTGTAACAAATGCCTTGACATTAGACTCCATAATTTTAGGTTAAACAAATACACATAGAGTCCTAGAAGGAAGGTTGAGACTAGACGTGAAAGGACTAAATTGTACAGGGAGAACACATGAAATAGGAAACATTTTTATTTTATATGAAATAATAGCAATTAATAGTAATTTTTTACATTTATTATTGTAAATATTTGTATTATAAATATTGGTAACAATGTTAATTACTAATAATACAATAATTAAAATCTTAAGTAAGAATTTTAGAAAAGGCCTATTATATTATTTAATTCTTACAACATACCAATGAAGTAACAATTGCTATTAATCAAAAAATCTGTTAAACATTGGTGTCACATAGTGTTCTAAGGTTTAGTAATGACCTTCAAAGAATGAAATAAGGAGAAGGTTTTCTCTCATAAAACAAATGAGAGAAATTTGCAAATTGTTTTGCAAAAAAGTGTATTATTCCCATCTTCCAGAAGAGGAAACTGAGGCTCAGAATAGTGAAGGACCTTACTCGAGATAATGGGGTTAGTAGACAGCAGTGCCATTGGTTGAGCCTGGTCTGTCTGATTCCAGCTCTGAGCTACTTTCCTACCATGCTATTCTGCTTATAGTGAAAATGCACATATCAGGTCCAAGCTAAGCAGGGTTGTCACATGGCAGGAAGAGTTCAGGTTTGAAGCTCATCCTAAAAACTGAGGTTTCTTCTTTGGGGTACAAGATACACACACCCATGTCAGTCTTGCTCATTTCTGTAATCCCTTGTCAGTTTGAAAATGTCTCAAATTTATTGTCATTTTTCTCAAAGAATGCAGTAGATTATAAAGCAGGACAAAAAGGCAAATCCTTTTCATACTTGCCTTTGCATTATAGTAACTTGACTATTGTTGAGTTAATATTCCATACAGCCCAAGGCCTGTGGGAGAATAATTTCTCAATTGAAGGCAAATCTTTTCCAAACTTAAATGATAAAAGTTGCTACATTAAAGAAAAATGCTCTCTTTTACAAGTACTTTGAAGAGTCCAACCTTAGAGAGTATATCTCTTAATAAAATTTCTGAGTTATTCTCATCTCAAATTTTAGACTTTATGCAGCAAATTTTTCTTTACCGATCTTGCTTGAGCTATGTGATCCAAATATACTTCAGAATTGAGTATTGTTTTGTCAGTTGGTATGATAGGACAAAAAGATATACTTGGGGGGGGGGGTCCCTACAGGGTGCAAGCTGGTATTCTTCTTTATTTACATCTCTTTTGCCTCTGAAAGAAATGGATTAAGTTCAATTATACGAGAAGAATAAGTTCTAGGAATCAGTTGTGCAAAATATTGCCTCGAGTTGAATATTGTAGTATTGAACTTAATTTTTTAAGAGGATAAATCTCATGTTAAGTGTTCTTACCACAAAAGTTTGAAAAAAGGACATGGGGAACTTTTGGAGGTGATGGATATGTGTGATTATGGTGATGATTTCACGGGTGTATGCACGTGTTAAAAGTCACCAAACCGCATGCAATAAAAATGTGTGCAGATTTAAGTATATCAAACTTACCTCAATAAAGCTGTCTTTAAAAATGGAAAAATGGAAGAGGATAGGCTAATACTTCTATGAATGAATACCTTTTAGAAAACAAGGGCTAATCTCATTTCCTGTCTACAAAAACTCAACTTTCACTCTATTTTGCTTCAACACTGAGTTTTTGAGGGAAGAATCCCTTCCTGTCCAGAACTTTCCTTTCCAAAACCTTAAATTTCTGCCATCAGTAGGTGAGACTTACCCATTCTGTGCATGTACCAAGGCAAAGACTCTTAAAGCAAGTAGAGAACGTTAGTGGTACCTAATATCTCCCCTACTTAGCTATACCAATGCTCAAAATTTTTAAAATAATTGTAAAGTTTTATCTGCTTTTATTTTTATTTTTTAAAATTTAAATCCAAATTAGCTGACATAACAGTGTAATACTGATTTCAGGAATAGAAAGTAGTGATTCATCACTTACATATAACACCCAGTGTTCATCACAACAAGTGTCCTTCTTAATGCTCCTTGCCCATTTAGCCCATTCCCCTACCCTCTGTGTTTTTATATTATTTTTGCTTCCCTTCCCTTATATTCATCTGTTTTGGATCTTAAATTCCACATATGAGTGAAAGCATATATTTGTTTTTCTCTGACTGACTTATTTCGCTTAGCATGGTGCATTCTAGTTCCATCCACGTCTTTGCAAATACAAGATTTCATTCTTTTTGATCACTGAGTATGTGTATATATACATATATACATATATATGTATACATATATACGTATATATGTATACATATATACATATATATAATATATACATATATATTATATATACACATATATATCTCACATTTTCTTTATATAGATATCTCACATATAAATATCATATATATATGATATATATGTGAGATATCTATATAAAGAAGATGTGATATATGTGAGATATATATATCTAACATCTTTATATCATATATATGATATATATATCACATCTGTATCCATTCATCAGTCGAAGGACATTTGGGCTCTTTGGGCTCTTTCCGTACTTTGGCTATTCTCGATAATGCTGCTATAGACACTGGGGTGCATGTGCCCTTTCAAATCAGCACTCCTTTATCCTTTGGATAAATACCTAGTAGTGCACTTGCTGGGTTGTAGGGTAGTTCTATTTTTAGTTTTTTGAGGAACCTCCATAATCTTCTCCAGAGTGTCTATACCAGTTTGTATTCCCACCAGCAATGCAAAAGTGTTCCTCTTTCTTCACATCCTCGCCAACATCTGTTGTTGCCTGAGTAGTTAATTTTAGCCATTCTGACAGGTGTGAGGTGGTATCACATTGTGGTTTTGATTTGTGTTTCCCCGATGATGAATGATGTTGAGCATTTTTTCATGTGTCAGTTGGCCATCTGGATGTCTTCTTGGTAAAGTATCTATTCATGTCTTTTGCCTACTTCTTCACTGGATTATTTTTTTGGGGGGTGTTAAGTTTGATAAGTTCTTTATAGATTTTGGATACTAACCCTTTATCCAATATGTCATTTGCAAACATCTTTTCCCATTCTGTCGGTTGCCTTTTAGTTTTGTTGATTGTTTCCTTTGCAGTGCAGAAGCTTTTTATCTTGATGAGGTCCCAGTAGTTCATTTTTGCTTTCATTTTCCTTGCTTTCAGAGACTTGTCGAATAAGAAGTTTCTGTGGCAACTAAGGCAAAATTTATCTGGTGAAGGTGTTGTTTAGGTGGTGAGGGAAGGGAAAGCAGTCTCAAGGCAAGAAGGGTAAGAGACAAAAGCAAGCCAAGGCAGGAAAGGAAGGAAAACAAATACACAGAGGCATTTTACTGAATTGGTCAGAGCTTTACAAGAAAATACGAGTTACTCAGTAATCTTAATTTTTGTCAGTCTGGTGAGTGTGAATCATCAGATTATTATGTCTTTTATTGTTTATCTCTGATCACAAACAGATTAAGCCTTTTTCTTCTCCATTGAGTTTTCAGGCTATATTGATCTGTTCAGTTGTTTTTTCACATTTTTCTCTTGGGCCATTAGCTTTATCATAATGATTTTTTAGTTAAATGTGTTACAAATGTACCCACAAATCTCTGGCTTATCTTTTGTTGAACACAAGTTCCTAATTAAACTGTTGTCATATTTATCAATCGTTTTATCAATTTGTAACTAAAGAAATACTTTTGAACCTAGGGTCATAAAGATATGCTGTTTTAAAAATTTATATAGTTTTGCCCTTTCACATTTTGGTCATTAATCTACTTGGAGTTGATTTTGAGCATAAGTTAACAATCTAATTTCATTTTTTTTCTATTTGAGAAGAAATTGTCCCAGAAACAATTCTCTCCACCACTGATTTACAATATTTATTTTTTTATGATAGATATCTGAAAAATATGATACATTGCTGCTAGACCAGTTTTTTCTGTTCCATTAGTTTATTTTTACCTTTTCACCAATTTGACACTGTCTTAATTTCTATTGATTTATAATGAGCCACATGAAATAATGTGGGAAATAATTTTTCCCACCTTGGCCTTCTTTAAAAGTATATTGGCTGTTGTTGAGTATTAAATAGAGAGATTTGAAAACAATTGACATCTTTATAATATGTACAGATTTCTAGTGGGATGAGTATAATATTTTTAATACTTTGGTTTTTAAAAGCATTTGTCATAAAATGTCATGTCTTTATGAAGTTATAGGCTTATTTGGTTAAAGTCATTTTTAGGTTCTTTATATTTTTGATACTATTTTAAATGCTTTTGTATTTATGTTAATTTACAGAATATAATTGGTTGAGTTTTGTATATTGACTTTTTTTAATCCATAAGACTCGCTATGCAGTCATAGTAATGTTCATAATTTATCTGTAGATTCTTTAGTGTTTTCTAATAGACAATCATATCATGTATGAATTATGCATAGCATTGTTTTTTACCATGCTAAATCCTTTAACTTTTGATATTTTCCCTGCCTTATTGCTCTGGGTAAGAACTCCAGTATAAGACTGAATTGAATTGGTAATAGCAGGCATCCTTCTGCTTCCAATCTCAATGATGTGTTTTTAATATTTCACAATTATGTATGAATTTAGCTATATGTATTTGGCAGATAATCTTAACAAAGTTAAGGACATTTTGTTTTATTACTATTTCACTGAGAGATTTTGTCATGAATGAAACTGAATTTTATAAAACTCTTTTCAAAACATCTGTTGAGATAATTAAATGCTTTTTTAACATGTTAGTATGTGAATTATGTTAATTAATTTTCTATGATAAATTAACTTTGCATTTCTAAGGTAAATCTAACGTGGTCTTGATAATAATAGATAACTATGTCTCCTAAATTCCACATACAATTAAAATTTTTCGTCATATCATTATAACACCCTGATTACTAATTGAAAAGACATACAATGTCCTCGAGAAGCTTATAGGCAAGTGAGAGTGACCAATGTAAATAAACAAATAAGTACAATAAAGACATTTAAGTTATGCTAAGAATGCATAGTTTATTTTATTTCATCCTTAGATATCACAAGTAGGCTTCTGGCTGAGAAAACATGCTTTATATATATCATTATGATACTCATTCCCTGGTTGTTCACAAGCAAAACCTTCTTTCTAGTGAGTAGTTTATAAGTCTTTTTGAAATATGTTGTTTTAATATCTACAAGTTATTAAAATATCCTTTAAGCTAGGAAAAAATCTGCTCAGAGTAGATGTTGCATTGTATTCTAATTTTCTTAATTTTTCTTAATTTTTCTTAATCTTAATTCTGTTTCTTAATTTTTTCAAGGACTAATAAACTTCCTCTTTTTAGGTTTTGTTTTACTGATTTATTATTTTATTAAATGTTCTCATTGGTTTCACAAGTATTTTTCATAACATCTTGGAACAGCACAAAAGCAGAGCAGAATAGTCTTAGTGGAGGCATAAAAACTTGTCTAAGACAACTGAAGCTAAAATCTTGATTTCAGACAAATGCAAGAGAAAACAATTTGGGGACAATTTTATAATGTAAGAAGTAATTGTTAATAAACTCTGCAGTTTTGACAGAGGTAATGTATCTTACCTTGATCTTAATAGAGTTACTTTTAAGCCTGCTTAAATTTGAATGGGTAACATCCTCACCATTAGAAGCATAAATTAGGATTTGTGCATGCCATTACACTAAGTGCAATGCAAGCTTGATGGGAAAACCTCTTCTCTCCTAGAGTTAATTCCACATATGGAAGCAACCTCCCAGTGACCAAATGATTCATGCTGCTCCTCTAGATGAGGGTTTGCTGTATTACACCATTTTTATCTTCTTTCTGTGGGTGTCTATTGGGAGACTTGCCTAGCCTGCATTAGATTTATGGGTTAGAATGAGATTTATGTGTTCACATACAGAACGCCATTTCCATTTACTGTATCCTTGTCTGTAACCCTGTTACAGTTTTTGTGCAATTCAGGTGTATTATAGTACTTTAACAATTTCTCAGAAATATGGGAAAAATATATAGAGTCACTCTGCTTTAATAAATTAAACTCACAGAAATACTAGTTTTAAGATATGAGAATCAAGATAGAACTGATTCTTTTGGTCATATACAAATACATTCTATTTTTATGCTTTGGAATAGACCATTTTTCTAGAACTTAATGATGTTTGTTTGTTGACCTAATAGAGAATAACAGTTCTAAAGATGGATATAAAGATTATTTAACCAGGCTCTCTCTTACCTACTACTGAAAAATTCTTAGGTCTTGATTTGACTAAAATGTAATGAATAAACACAGAGTGGTCTTAATAGGGAATACTATGAATATATATTTTTTAAATATGGCTAATTCAATACTCAAACTAGTAAAAAAAGAAGTTACTTTTAAATAACATAAAACAGAGAATCATATATCATTGGTATAAAGTAGAAATTAAGTAGCTCACAACTACTTGGGGTTTATTTGTCCTATTTTAATCAGTCATTTCAAATGTCTATTGAAAAGTCAAGGAATCAGAAAAAAATCTAAACATATTTTAGAATATACTACTCACATTTAGGTTACCCAAGAAATTGCTAATTGTGTTTAAGTCATGAAGGAATTAAGGCAAGAAGAAGATGAAGGAGGGGGAGGAGGATGAGGAGGAAGAGAAATAAATTTAGACTTATATTCCTTTTTAGTGCTGAAAATTATACTACTGACTTTTCATGTTTCAGGTACAAAATGAATACAACTTCCAAATTCTGAACTTAATGAAAATCAAACAATGAAAATCACTTCCCAGAAGGCATAAAAATAGTTTTAAGTGGAAGCATTAGCAAGATTCACCTAGACAAGGCAGAAAGACAGTTTACTGAATTTATTATTAGAGCTTTTATCATTCAATTTAATCTGACAATTCAACTTTTTTTAACTTATTATTTTACCCTCAAGGGACAAAATGATTAGTCTTGGAGTTCTAGGTAAATAATGGCTGAAACTGAGATTGAAGCTAAGAAGGGTGAAGCCAATCTTAGGCTATAACTTCTAAGCACAGTTGGCCAGTACAGGGAGGAAATGAGCCATTTACCAAGCACTCGTCATATGCTAGCTGTTGTGAAAGGTGAAAGCTTTCAGAGGTATATAATTTTTTTTTTAATTTAAACATTATAACAGTGTTGTGAAGTTAAACATCATTAGCTCTATTTTATAATAGTTAGGTAACATGCTTGAGGTTATACATATTTTATATGGAAAAGTCAGATGGAGGTTAAACCATCTGTGTGATTGCAAGGCCTATTCAGTTAATTTTTGATTTAAAAGTTTGATTTAAAAATAGCTAAAAATACAAGTTAAATTCAAACAAAAGTATAACCAAAGCAAAGTCTTGTAATAATGTGGCTAAAAATAAATATATATATATGTATATATAATATATTATATGCATATATATGTATAATATATGTGTATATATTATATATACACACAAGGGTTTACTAAGGGAATATAATCAATTATCAAAAGGAAATTAATGGCATTTTCAATATTAGTATAAAAACCACCATGGCTGCATGCTAGAATCACAGAGAATTTTTTTTAAATGTTGCTGTCCAGGTCCCGTTCCTAGACTGTCTGGTTTAATTGATCAAGAATGGTGCCTTGGCGTTGCTTTCTTTTTTTTCTTTTTCTTTTTCTTTCTTTTTTTTTTTTAAGTTTCTAATATACAGCCATGATGAGAAACTGCACTACTTACACTAAGGTAACTCATGAGAAGAGTTTAGAGTAGAAAAGTTTGTTTTGGATATTTAGCATTTGTTTTTAAATCAGCTTTTCATGAAATGTGTACAGTAGTTTATAGGTGGTAATTTCCTTTTTTATTCTCCATTTCCTCCATGTTTTCTGTTCACACAGATACATACCTATGATTAAATATTTGAACTACATGAAATTGAGAATTGTTCATATACTTTAAGATAAGTGGGTTGTTTTTTTTTTTTTTTTTTGAAAAAAAAAGAGGGATCCATCTAGAATAGTACTGAAAAAAGTTTTTCTTATGTTTTTCCTAGTGCTGCTCAGAAGACAACAACAACAAAAAAGCAAGCATTTGTTTTAAGTCATTCAACATTTGTTGAGAGTGGGAAATACACTGGCCATTGCTTGGGTGATAATTTTCCACGCGGAGAGAGATGCATATCAGTCATAGTCAATCACTGAAACGCTAGAATGTAATCTCTAGAATTCCATATGTAAGTTTTTAAAATAAATAATTAATTACATTAAGGTAGGTTGATCAATATTACCTAGGGGTGCAAATGTACTTCTGTGAAGATAATATGCGCTCAAGTTTTTTTTCAGGACCTTATAAATGATACACTCATTTAGCCATTGTAGAATTGCCCTTAACTTATACAGATTTTAAGAGAACCACATTTATTATTTTTTTCTGCTTGTTTTATGCCACTAAAGCACTAGTCATGGCTAAATTGGGAAGTGTATTTGCTCTATCATTCACCTCTACCTTTACCCCATCCACAGCTCCTCTACAAAGTTATTATTATGAGCTCTAGAGATAATGGGGAGAAAAGAATACAGACTATTTGCAAAGAGGAATAGAATGTTCACTCAGAAGTGTCTTCATTTTCTATGAAAAGAGGAAGTGAAATTAAGCCTGCAAAGTATTTCCTCTTCCTAGTGATAAAACAATGTAGCTATTGAAGAATTTGCTGCTGTGTTAATAAATTTATTGCAGCACATCCCTATATCCCAATGACTTTTTAAAAAATCTTATTGAAGTGTAGTTGACATATACCAATGACTTTTTACAAGCAAGAAATATAAAGCAATATTTGCTTCATTTGGAGAAGGTGCAAATCAAATTGTTGTAAACTCTCAAATTTAGTGAGAATTGCATTTGCTGTTCAAGTGATAGATTAGGTACATTCAAAGAAGAATTACAAAATGAATATTGGAAAAGAATTATAACTTCAAGTTTTGTCTGGACCCAAAACTGATAGAGGCAAAGCTTAAAAGTAGTCTCAGAGGAAAAGAGATCTTTATCCACCAAAAATTTCATAGTTTTGATAGAATGTGGATTACAGTGTTCATGGTTTGGGGAACTGACATGTTTATTACAATTAACATTTTTTATGACTCCATGCTTTACTTTTCTGCATTACTTTTTACCCTACAAACTGATGTTAACTGAAGCTTTGAGGTTAAAGATTATATTTCTGAGAAAACAAGAGGAGCTCTAGAGTAAAACAATTTGGAGACCGAGAGAGGCCTTCATTAGATGTCAGGAGGCAAAGTATCTATAACTTATGATCAAGAGGAGAGCCTAGTCATATGCAGTAATCCTTTTGTCTAGCCTGAGTAGTTAAGCCACTAAATCTCTTGAATTAACTAAATGTATTGTGATTGCTTTGTGTGTTTAACTTCTCATACCGAGACAAGACATTTATAGTACTACATTTAAAAAAATTTTTTTGGGGGGGGTACCTTGGATTACTCAAAAGACTCCTTTCTTACACCACAATGGAGCCCATGGTCTTCTTTTAATCAAAACTGGACAAGAAGAGCCACTTATTCTGTATGCTTTTCTCAAAGGGCACATTTATACTTTCAGATTCCACGGCATTAAAATGACATCTTTGTGGTCTTAAACATGTTTGTTGTTAAAGATAGTACAGTCTGAAATATTTTAGTATGTGTTTTACAGCAAAATTAATAAGTGATGTATTTTAAAGTCAAGAAAATCTGTCTCCAGGTTAGATTTGATATATGTAGTTTTAGTAAAAAGATAATTTATGAACTTTGTCTGGGTAGGATGCAGCTTGGGCCATTTATCCCTTCTCCAGAAACCATAATGCAATTGGAAATAAGGTGAGTGAAAGTTAATTTAAAATAATTGCTATAGTCAATATTAACCTGTAATTAGAAACTGGAGTTAGAAAATGTATATAAGAAATAATAAAAATGTGAATCAAAAATAAAACTTCTCTTTAAAATAGATGTTGAAATATGTGATTGGGTTTTAAAAACAATTATATATTATTGACTTTATCAAGAACTGTGAGAGAATATGAAGAAACAAATGTCATAGAAATAATTTTTCCAAAATTATTCTTGAAAATGCATTGTTTATAAATTCTAAAAGAGGGAGTGCATTGCATCAATTAAAATAAGCTATAAACAAATTTTGTCTTTATCATACAAAATAGTAGCAGATAAGCCTATGATATTTAGAGTTATTCTTCCTTAGTAGTTAAGTAATCTACTTAGTTTCCAGTTTTTGTTTTGGTGGCTGGCAGATATTATAGTATTAATGATTCTTTAGTCTGAAGGCAAAATCATTGCTTAGTTAAGTGGCGTGAAGCCATCCTCTGTCTCAGGAGAAGGTGTAGTAATGATCTTTCATCTAGAAATGATTTGAAACTTTGTTGTTAGATGGTCATGCAAACGATACATATTACAATATGTAAAGTTTATAGAACATATTGAGAAAAAAGCTTCTACAATAACTTACCATTTATGAAAAGCTCTCAAAAAGACAGAAATAATATTTACAAATGGTCTGCTTCTCTCTAAACTGCCCTCTCCCTGATAAAAGAAACCACTTAAAAAGTTCTCACTTCAGGGAATGTCTATTGCAATGTTTCTTTTCTTTTTATATAGAAATAAGACCTTTGGGGCGTTTGGAGAAGATTTTCTTATAATTTCCTGTTCTGCGTTAAAGATAGTTGTTGCTGCCTTACTTATGTACCCTCTTCTACCATTCTTGTGTGAGTGGAAATAAAGTGTTCCCAGAATTGGTGCATGAAAAATACCGTTTAATAATTGTTCTAGTCTTAGGTTTTCTATCACAGAGATCCTAGAAGCCTGGCTTCTTCTACTAAGGGAGTTATTGAGAGGGATAAAGAAATAAGCAAATCGGTTTTCCCTCTACTAACTGTGATTAGAAATAATTTACAAATTTCAAGAATTTAGTTAGGAAAGCACTTTCAATTAATTACCCAAAAAGCGAAGTCTATGTCTTCTGTGCAAATACTGTGGAATATAGAAAAAGGATGAAACACAATCCCTGCTCTCAGAGAACTAAGAAGGTCACAACTAACAGGTTTGAAAGAAATTGAGTATAATGTAGAACACTATGTACTTATGTCTTGATTGTGTGGCATAAGCCATAAAGTGTGGGAAAAATTAAAAGAGAGGCAAGGTCAATGTGAAATAAATAGGGATTTTGTGAAGGAGGTAGGATTGATGTGAGATCTTTAAGACTATTTAGGATGCAGAAAGGAACAACCAAAAACATAGCATGATTACTTGGCACTACTTGGCCTTCCATTTCGCACCCAGTTAGCTCTTGCTCCAGGAAGAGAACTGATCCCTATTGCCTCACGTGATGATTAGATGTTTATTCCTAAAGCACTGCTTCTACCCTAAACCTCTTCCTGTTTGTATCTTTTTAGGTCTTCTTGGTGTTGATCACCATAAACCTGAAGTAATTGGGTAAGGCTTTAGTCTAACTAAAGATTTACATCAGCTCCTCAGGCTCCTGAAATTGATATGGGCCCTTTGGGGGCCCCCTTTCATGATGGTCCAGTTCTTGAAGAAGGAAGTGCTAGAATTTTACATGAGCAGTTTGCATTGGTTGGTGCATTTAATACAACCAGTGCAGGTCTGCCATTAAAGTCTCCTATTTTTCTTACATTATTTTCATTTTTATATTTTGAAAACAATGCATTTATGTGTTTCTTTTACTTTATATAGGGTATAACTCATGTTAAGTAAATCTGAACAAAACCAAAATATATATTCCTACTACTTAGAGATTCTGAAATGGATCTCAAGATATTTTGCAGAAGTTATGATATTGACTCGCCCCCAATATATGCTTCATTAAAAGGAATAAAGTCCCGTTTTCAATTTGCCAATGTCATAGCAAAGAAGCTTATTCTAAGAACATTAGTTACTTCATTAGCCTTTTCAAAGAAAAATTCCTGATTCAAATCGGTTTTTTCCTTCACCCCCGGATAGCTGTCTTACTCATACTTTAGTCACAAGGGGAGGGGGCAAGGTGAATGTAACCTGGGAGAGTGGGGAGTGAAAGCCACGTGCGCAGGAGAGCGGGCAGCATATATGCTGTGAGTATGACTTGCCGGTAAATCCGTGTAAACCTTCGGGACCAAATATTAGGACTCAGGGAGGTAGGAAATATTCTAAGCCTGCCTGTTTATTATGTTGACTTTCTCTAGCTTTGATAAACATATCACAGCTACACAACAACTGAAGTTGGGCCCTCATGATTTTTCAAAATAACTATATTCTGTATTTCTGAATGGTTCTTGACTTCACCACAGGCCAACTTCATATATATATACACACACACACACACACACACACACACACACACACACACACAAGTACAAGTGCCTTATACTTAGTAAGAACTAAAAAATGGTTTTAAATAAATGAATAAGTGTTAAATATGTTACATTTTTTATAACTACGGCAATTTCCATTGGGCTAAAATGCCATAAAGTAATTTCATGGGTTAGTGATAAAATACATCTACATTGTAGTGATGCTTATTCATATTTTGATATATAGCAAACCCAATTAGGCTTTTTAGAAAACATTATGAACAGTATACATTAAAGTTCCATAATCTAGGCATGAAATATATTTTCTGACACATCATGCATGTTTCATGGGGACTCTCTGCCATTTCTGCGTAACCACATATGAGTTGACTAACACTTGGTTTTAACGCTAAATAATATAGAATTCAATGTCCGGAGAGCTGAATGAATTTTCCCGGAATAGTTTAATTCAACCAAATCTTAAAAGCAGCAAGGGATAAACAAAAAATTACCTACAAGGGAAAACTTATAAGGCTACCAGCTGATTTTTCAGCAGGTCAGAAGGGAATGGCATGATATATTCAAAGTGCTGAAAGGAAAAAAAAAAAAAAAGCACAAAGAAACCAAAAACAAAGAACAAAAAAACAAGAACACTATATCACCCAAGGTGATCATTCAAATTTGAAGGAAAGATAATGAGTTTCCCAGACATACAAAAGACCACACCAGCCCTCTAAGACTTGTTAAAGGGACTTCTTCAAGTAGAAAAGGAATGGCCATAATTAGACATGAGAGAATTATGAATAAAAAGATGTAAAATATGTCAACATATACATAAAACATGGAAAGGGAGTAAAAAAGGAGAAGGAGAAAAAATGTTTTTTTTTTTATTTTTCTGTGTTCTTTTAGAATTTAAATGACCATCAAATTAATGTAGACTGCTATATAATGCTATATAGAATGTTATATATCAACCTCATGGTAACCACAACCCTATGAGAGACAAAAAATAAAGAGAAAGAAAGCCAAACATAACACTATAAACTCATCGGTCACAAAGAAAGAGTGTAAGAGAAGAAAGGAACAAAGAACTACAAGAGAAACCAGAAAACAAATTTTAAAATGGCAATAAGTACATACCTATCAATAGTCACTTTAAATACAGTAGACTAAATTCTCCAATCAGAAGACATAGGGTGGCAGAATGGATAAAAAAACAAGATTCATCTATATGCGGCCTATGAGAGACTCATCTGAAACCTAAGAAAAACATTAACCACGCACAGAGGCCTGGGTGGCTCAGTCAGTTAAGCATCTGACTCTTGATTTTGGGTCAGGTCATGATTTCATGGTTTGTGAGTTTGAGCCCCACATCAGGCTCTGCGCTGACAGTGTGGAGCCTGCTTGGGATTTTCTCTCTCCCTCTCTCTCTGCCCCTCTGTGCACATACTCTTCTTTCTCTCAAAATAAATAAATAAACATTTTTAAAAAAAGAAAAAGAAAAACATCCACTGTGCAAATGGAAGCAAAAAAAAAAAAAAAAGAGCTGAGGTAGGAAAACTTATATCAGACAAAATAGACTTTAAAACAAAGACTATAACAAGAGACAAAGAAGGGCACTACATAATGATAAAGTGATCAATTCAACAAGAGGATATAGCAATTATAAATATCTTGTACCCAACACTGGAACACCTAAATACATAAAGCAAATATCAATGTGTATAAAGAGAAATTGATGGTGATACAGTAACAATAGGGGACTTTTACTCTTACATCCACTTACATCAATGGGTAGATCATCCCAACAGAAAATCAATAAAGAAACAATGTCTTTGAATGACACATGGGATCTGATGGACATAACAGTTATACACAAAACATTTCATCCCCAAACAACAAAAGACACTATTTGACTATTCTTTTGAAATGCACATGGAATAAAATATTTCAAAAAGTAAATTTTTTTTCCAAAAGGAGCAAGATCTGTGTGTGTGCCCTTTCCTGAAGCATCCTGGTTCAACTTTTATACAGTATGTGTTTTAAACATTTTGTAGAAAAAAAATAAATCCATGAACTCAGAGATTTATATGGTATTTTTTTTCGCTGCTTTTATATGACTTTTAGAGCTTTGCACTGTATAATTCTAGCTTGGTTCTTTGTAAGACTCTGTTTAGAATTGTTTGCTCTTCTCAAAATAGAAGAATTGAACCATATATGGATTGACAGAAATTTAAGATTAGAGATGGGATGAATGTTTATTTTTAGAAGCATGGTAGACATTGATTTTATGCACACATTTAAATTCTTAAAAAGCAAATGACTCTCCACAGTGACTTGTTTATAGAAGAATGCAATAGAGATTATAGTCCATGAATCAGGTGCTTTTTCTTGCAAGAAACAGAAACTCATTCAGGTTAGCTCAAGTATGGGATTTATCATGGGAATACACATGAAATGAGAAAGGAGATCTCATGGAAATCTAAAAGCATCAAGTGTAATAACTTTGGATTTCTTGGGGAAATTCAGAATTCAGTTGCAAAAGTTTGTGAAATTTCAGCCCAGTGTTGTACTGTTAGCAGGACTCTGCATTCCATGGGATTGTTTGTTTTACTAGTAATTGGCTTCCAAAGGGCCTCAGCTTGTAATAGACTCTTTGGCCACAGCAAGAGAATTATATTTTTATATCTCCCTTGTGCTTGTGTGATAAGTGGTAGGCTCTTTTCTTGTATTATAGTTCAGTGTCCCAAGAAATAATAATATCATTGATTCAACTCACCTTTTCCACCCAGCTACACCTAGTCTCCAGGCAGTGTCAGTGGTGTGGGAGAGTGGTGGAATATGAGGGGAAGCAATATGACACCTCTACTATAAAGCGGTTATTTTAAGTGAGTCCACTTCTCGACATTCTTCAAGTTTGCTATGATGAGCATTGGCTAATCTTGCCCAGTATTCAAGAAATCTTTATGGAAGTAAGTTCTGACTATACACATAGGACTAATCCTAAATTGGAAAACAGGAAATGTGATCTATTTTTAAAAAATTTTTTAAATGTTTTATTATTATTTATTTTTGAGAGACAGAGACAGAGTGCAAGTGGGAGAGGGAAGACAGAGAGAGGAGACAGAATTCGAGGCACACTCCAAGCCCTGAACTGTCAGCAGAGAGCCCGACACGGGGCTTGAACTCACGGACCATGAGATCATAACTTGAGCTGAAGTGGGACGATCAACCCACTGAGCCATCCAGGCACTCAGAAATGTGATCTATTTTTAAATTATCAATTATTTGTGTCTGAGGGAAGAGGTATTAAAAATTCTCTGTTCTTGTGGTCAGATTATTGCAGTGTCTTAATTAAACCAATGGTTTGCAAAAACTGTATTCTCTAGAGGTGCTTCATAAATTTCCATAAATATTTGCGTTAAATTTCATTTTCTAATAATATTGAACTTTTAAAAAGAATAAGAAACACACATACACAAAATTTTGTTATTATATCAAATTTAAAATTTTGTAGCCCAGCATCATGTTAACTTATATCATCGTTTGGCTTTTTAGTGAGTAAATGTGGTTATAGAGTCAAACTTCTGAAGTAAGTATGTACTAATGAATGCTGCTTTTATACATTCTACATACTTGAATTTATGTAGGTTTTTTCCTAACACTGAATTAGACATTTAAGTCATCCTTCCTATTAGTGAGTTCCATGAATGTTTTGTTGAATTTAAACAGAAATTTGGATTTCAACTTCCTATGTCTGCTGAAATGCATTGTTACCAATTATGTAATTTGAGTGTTTAGTTCTAGCTTGTTCTAGGCTAGTGGGGTCAAGTACCACCTCCTTTGCAGAAGTTTGTTGAAGCTTCTGCTCCTCTAGATGTAATTCCTCTTTTTGTTCCTGGATATGTTCTGCCAACACAGTTTCCAGCCAAAATGATAGTGCTGAGGTAACAGGCACATCCTGTCAGGAACTGACCTGGGGACTCCACCTTCCTGTTCTGGTTGAAAGTTGCTGCTTGGGGAGTGTCCGAGGAGGGCTATTTGTGAGTGAGAGGCCAGTGACAGAAGAGTGGTCAGTCAGTGGTACAATTATTGGTCTATGTGTGTGTTTATACATGTGAATATGTGAGTCAGTGTGTGTGGGGGGGAGGAGACAGTAGGGGGAAGGAGAGAGAAGGAAAGAGAGAGAGAGAGAGAGGAAGCAGCGACAAAAAAAGGAAGGAAGAAAAGGGAGTGAGACAGATGAGTAGATGATATGCTTCAACATTTGATCCAGTTCCAAGCTATCCTGCGCTACATATCTTCCTATTATTATTTTTAAGACAGTAAGTGACTTTTGATTCATGAATTCTCTCCTAGGTTTTATATGAAGGCTAACTCAGGGTCTTTAAGCTTTTATCCATTTAGGTTATATTTAATTAGTCACTTTTTCTCCATTGATACCATGTAAGCAAAGATTTTGTCTAGCAAACAAGCAGATTTTTAAACAGTAATAATTACTTCCTATTTCTATTTTACATCAAAGATTCATAATAGCAAATCAGAACTTATCAGCCTTAATTGAAAGTAAAGTCAACTAAAAATATACATCATTATTAGAGAGACATTTTGGCTAGACATTTTTGAAATATGGAAAGTCCCTGAAGACCCTTTGAACTAGATACTATCCATAATTTCCAAGCACTAACTTGAATAATAGACTCATTTGGATTCAAGTTAGTATGTTGCTCATTGTCAAGAAAGAAGAGACAGTCTCATGCCTAACTTTTCATCTCAATAGGAAAAGTTTAATGAAATAAGTATATTTCATATGAAACCAAAATATTTCTCTTAAGAAACTCTCACAATAACTCAGCCTCTTCAACGTAAGTTTGTTTTATCAGTTGCATTGTGTAGTTCTTTTCTTACTATGCAATTTTCTCTTACCACGTGGTTACGATCAAATTGAATTCTGTCTTCATTGTGGAATCACAGCAATGGGGCACATGGATTCTGACCTCCTTGTTCCTGAGATGCAACTATCAGCAAAGTAGATTTTCTAAATTACTATTCAAGCTTCATTTCCCTGGAATCACATTGGTCCTACTTTAAAACCAGTTCCCAGGTTCCCAGATTCAATGACTTTGGCAATTTTGTTATAACTTTCTCTTTGTGGTAGATAAGCCAAAGAGACTGAGGGGTACACTTTCAATTAGCATGGTATAATAGTTATATTGTCACTTTATTAGTTATAAAAACATTTACTTCTTTCCAGCAGATGGCATTTGAGAAGCCTGTGCTCTTGATAATCACATTTTCCACCCCAGATTGAGCAGTTCAGAGCAGAAATAGGTTGCTTAAGAATATCTTAAGTTTCCCAATACTGGAGATTTTCAACAATAAACTAAGTAGACATTTGGTAAAAATGTTTAAGAAAGGACTCACCATTTTTCTAGGTACTTCTATGAGATGGTTGGAGGTAAGTCCTTCTAACTCTGAAAATACAATTTTCACTCTTTTTCTACAGCCATCTGAATCTGTTTGGCCTCATAATTGCTCTAGATGAACAGGGAGAAACATCTGGCTCCTTTTTCTGGGATGATGGTGACTCTATTGCCAAGCATACCAACATGTAGAACAGTTGAAATGTTCTGGATTTCAGTGACTTGACATAAAATGAAATATTGGAGACCTGGACCAACAAAGTAAGTATGAATAATAGATATCATGACAAGATTCAGCTTCCCCCAACATTACTGTCCAGGAAGCTGAAATTTTCCTTATATCTGGACACTCCTCTTGGTTAAGCAACACAAGTGAGACTATCATCTCCAGGAAAATGCTATCAAACTCACTATGTTTACCTGGGAGAAGAGAGTGTTTATCTTATTCATCTGCTACAATAAAAATTTTTCATTAATTAATTCTCACTATGGAAGGGATGAAGGTTCCAGTCTTAAGGAATCACACTTTCAATGAAAATTTTTGAGAACTTGGCTTTGGTAGCATAGGTGTTATGTTGGAAGTAGGGGGAATTGCTGAGATTCTATACTGAGGAGATATGGACCATTGTTTAAAGAGTAATGTACAGTAGAGGAAGAGGTATAGCCTGAATTGAAAAAACAGGTCAAGACTTAGCTGGCTAAGGCATAAAATCAGTGCTTTTTATTTATTCACTTGTCTCTTATTATCCCCATGTTCTCCTTCAGTCTAATCTCACAGATCAGCAAACTATAGGAAAGGCTTTCCCTGGAACAGTACAAGTGACTTCTATGTTAAGAAAAGTACCAGGGTATGGGGCGCCTGGGTGGCTCAGTTGGTTAAGTGTCGGACTTCGGCTCAGGTCATGATCTCAGGGTCTGTGAGGTGGAGCCCCACGTCAGTCTCTGTGCTGATAGCTCAGAGCCTCGAGCCTGCTTCGGATTCTGTGTCTCCATCTCTCTCTGACCCTCCCCCTGTTCATGCTCTGTCTCTCTCTGTCTCAAAAATAAATAAACGTTAAAAAAAATTTAAAAAAAAAAAGAAAAAGAAAAGTACCGGGGTACCTGGGTGGCTCAGTCGGTTACACGTCCCACTCTTGGTTTTGGCATGGGGCACGATTCTGCAGTTCGTGGGTTCAAGCCCAGCATCAGGCTCTGTGCTGGCACTATGGAGCCTGCTTGTGATTCTCTCTCTCCCTCTCTCCCTCTGCCCCTCTCCGAGTCATGCTGTCTCTCTCAAGATAAATAAATAAACGTATGGGCACAGAGACAATAATGCGTGTGAGGTTACTGCTAAGAACATTTCTTCTGTCCCTTATTAGTTAACTTCACATTCATTTGTCTTTCTTTGCCCCTCTTTCATGAGAAAGAAAGAGAGGAAGGAGAATCATTTTCATAAGGAAGAGGAAAAGGCAGAACAAGAGAATGTGAAGGTAAATAGGAAAATACATGTCTAATATTACATATAAACAATATGACTAGATGCTTCTTTAGTAGAAATTAAGAGAAGGTACAAAGGCTGCCAATGCCTGTATTTTCATATTAACCAGAATTTTCTGCATCCTTTTTCCATTTTCTTTTTTCTTTCTTTTCAGCAAACTACCTCAAGAGACACTGGTTAAGTTTCTAACCTTCACATTGTTTTTGAATTTTAGAAGACAGGGATTGAAATCAAAACACTATTAGGAACCAAGGAAAAAAATGGGTATGTCCACCTGTGGTTGTATTTGTGTCTGTGGATAATAGAGATGTGTGAGGAGGTTGTCTATAAAGTTGTTAAGCTCTATCCCTCGTTATTAAATTAAAAAGTTGAAAACATGTCTAAAACAAATCTCCTTCCTCCTTGTTTTTCCATATAAAATAAACATGAAAAATGAAGGATAGGTGGGTAAGATGCTGAGGCCCCTTCAGATGAATTTCCCCCTGGCCTTCCAAAACACCTTTATCATTTTCCCTATTTCATTCACCATCCTTCCCCCACACACATACACCCAAGTTTTCTTTCCCCAGTAAAACCTTCACTGCCTTGGGAAAAAAAAAAAAATCAGATCAGATTTTTCAAAGAGCCTCATGAATAAGTTTGAGGTCAGTGATTATTCCATGATTTTTAAAAAATTTTGCTTGTTTATCTTGAGAGAGAGAGCCGGGGAGGGGCAGAGAGACAGAGGGATAGAGAGAATCCAAAGCAGGCTCTGTGTTGTCAGCCCAGAGCCTGACATGGGCTCGAACTCAAGAACCATGAGATCATGACCTGAGCCGAAACCAACAGTTGGATGCTTAAACAACTGAGCCACCCAGGTGCCCCCAGTGATTATTCAATGATTTTTTTGCCCAGTATTTGTTAGGTCAGTTAGTGGATTCAAAGCATAAGGGTTAGGCTGAGACCTTCTGGACTTGGAGACTAGTTGATCAGAAATTAGATTTAAAAATAATAATAAAAGTAAATTGACATTTATTTTCTAATGCTAATACTTTTTTTTGTACATTCTACTGGAAGGGAAGAGTACTTCTATGTCAGATACAAATTAAGTAATGTAAATTTAACCATTCAGCATTTATAGTGACATAACAGTTCATTTTTATAAAGAAAAATATGTTCTAAGGGACTTTAAAAATAAGTATTTCAAAGTATTGGCAGTTATTCAAACCCCATTGCACTCTATGCTTCTGTGTATTGTCATAATTAAAAAAAAAAGAATGTAAAAGTCTTTTCTCTCCTCCGTAACAGAAAGTTCTGAGAGCAACTGTGCTTAAAAATGGCTACCATGAAATTGCTACTCTGGCATATGGTACTATTCAGATCCTTGGTTTCATTTCAAAGCCCAATGTTATTTTTCATGAATGGAGAAACTATCTCAAGCAACATAATACCATATCATTTCAATAGGGTAAGTTTTAAACATGATAATTGAATTAAACAACAAAATTTATTTTGTTATATCTCAACTGCTAATAATTGAATTTTCCCTGAATATTGCTTCCTTGCAAAAACCACAGATTGCATTTCTAAAATAATACCTTGCATGTTTTTGAAGTTCAAGGAAGAACAATTAGCATAAAGTTATATTTCTAGATAAAAGTGTGCCTATGTCAGGGCTGGGAGCTTTGTTGGATTGAATGTCACAGATAATATGCAAGGCTGGGGTGTTCCTTGGCGAATGTTAACATAAAGGGATGATACATAATTGGGTAAAATAAACAAGAATTAAAATTTATAGAAAATTAGAAGTGGACGATTCTAGAGGGACTCGATTCCAATTCCTTCATTTAACACATGAGGAATCTGAGCATCCAGGGAGGTGAAGTTACTCACCAAGATCATGTACTTTAATAACTCAATTGACAGAACTGAGTCTTGATCTTGAAACTCCTGACATTGCATAGCTCTTTCCTTCTACTCTGTCCATCTGGAAATTAAACATTTATTTATTGAGCTCTTACTGAGCTCCTGAAAGTATCTATTTGCTATAAATACAGGCTTATAGATACAAGATGTAATCCCCATCACTGAAGGATTTAATAGGAGGTGAAATAGACATCAAAGCCCTGTAATAAGAGGAGGATCTAGAGACTTTAGAGCCTCTGAAGCAGTCTTGCATTTCTTTTCATTTTTTCTTTTTCTTAGTTTATTTACTTTGAGACAGAGAGTGCATGCGTGTGTGCATGTGCATGCATGTGAGTGAGGGAGGGGAAGAGAGAATGGCAGAGAGAGAATCCCCAGCAGCCTCCCTGCTGTCAGCACAGAGCCCCAGTGCAGGGCTCAGTCTCAGGAACCATGAGACCATTTCCTAAGCCGAAATCAAGATTCAGATGCTCAACTGACTGAGCCACCCAGGCACCCCTGTCTTGAATTTCTAATATCTTATCACACAGTACAACATAATGGTCTTTAATACTAATGCAGAACAGTGACGCAGAGCTCAAGACACTGAATTTTTGTTTCCTTTTGCTAACTAAGGAAATAATTGATAACAAGGTCATTTGAATGATCATCTATTCAAAATTTACCCCTTTCTAATTGAATGGATTTTTTTCTCTGGGGAGTTTTGTTGAGCAAGTTGTTCAATATCTCAATCATAATAATAATTCTTTACTTGAGATGTTATAATTTACAGAGTACTTTGTAACATGACTCCCTTTGATTCTTACCATAGCCTTGGGAATAGATCTGTATGGTCAATATTATCATCCAGATATTAAATAGGAAGAAATAGTGTCTTAGAATGACTTTACAGTTAGGAACAAAGGGGCAGGAAACCTGAGCTGTCCCTCCTTTTACCTGTGTGCTCTTTCTCTTTTCTAAGTCCTGATAAACTAAAAGTGATTGATTAGGTTAAGAAAACAAAAACATCTTTATTGGGAAATTAGTTTCACAAACTTTGGTTTCATACATGTGTATGGCTGATCTTGAAAAAGAGAAAAAAAGAAAAGAGCATGCTAAAGTTCTATAAGATATAAAAAATTTCTTGAATAAGCTGTTTAATTGGAGCATTTCATAGACTTATATTGGTAGAGTCTGTGAATCATCAAATAACTGTAATTTACTTCACTTTACACATATTACACATTATTACATGCAAATATATAAAAGTTATCCCTTAACACTTGATAACATTTGATTATCTCTATAGCATTGTAAGTTAATTCTGATGACTTCACTTATAACTAAATTTCTTTACATTGATTTACTTTTGCTACTTTATTTCCCTTCTCATCTGTTACACAAAATCACTTTATGGATATTGGCACCCTTTTTCCAGGAGCTGACCATTTTATTAGAGTATTGAAAAAAATTTAAGAGATAACAGCTCAAGCAACAGTGGTGAAAAGCTATCTACAACAGTTATTTACAACTGTTAAAAATTATTTGAATAATATGGAAAATGTAGTCTAATTTAAATAGCAATACAATTGAAATATTTCAATCTTGTATATTGTCTGTGTGTATTACTCAAATTCTCTGATAGTGTTTCTTACAGAAGCTAGATAAAATACTGGATATTACTCCTTCCACTTGGGGCACCTGGGTGGCTCAGTCCATTATGCGTCCAACTCGGATCGACTGTGAGAATGTGAAAGGGGAATAAGTATAGACAAATTTTCAGAAGGGCTTAGTTGTAAAGGGCAGCGAAGATCAGACAGTGGTTGGAGGAAATGTGGATACAGGCTTATTGTTTTTTAAGATGGGAATTTTTCCAGCATGAATGATGAGACAACTGGTATGATAGATAAAAATAGATAAAGACTGATAACGGGGATAAAGAGAGGGAAAAATTTCAGGAGCTAAGTCCTTAAATATGTGTGAGTACATGGAATCTAATGGCCAAATGGAAGATTTGTCATTGGATAGGAGCACAGAGAGTTCATTCATCCCTAAAGAATGGAAGACAGCATATGTGTTGGTGGAGATGTAGGCTGGTTTGTGGATTTAGTGGTGGAAATATGTGGAAGTTCTTTTTTAAAGGCTTCTATTTTCTTAATGAAATAAGAGGCAATGACATCAGTTGAGAATGAAGATAGGAAAGGGGGGTGTTGGAAATTTGAAGAGAGAGAAGGTGGGAGGGAGAGGAAAGGTAAATTGATGAAGGGGGTGTAATGGGATTTGTGGCTTCGCACTAAGATCCCATGTAAAATTAGACCAGTCGGTGGGGTTTGTGATTTCTGTAGCCCAAAGCCAGCTGCTTGGGTACAGATAGGAACTGACAAGGGAGTAGAATTTAACTGAGGTGGGAATTTTGCCAGGGGATTAAAAAAAGGGGCAAAGAAATAAAGTATAACAGAGAATGATTATAATGATGGATCGTGGAATCTAAGCTTGGTAAGGAAAGAAGTGAGGACAGGCAGGCTGTGGGGTACAGAAAAAGCATGGATAGGGTCAATAGGTCAGAAATCCCACTGAGCTGGAGGAATTGTTGGAGAGAGAAGGGATTGGGAAATTGGCAGTGGGAGAAATTTCTTGAAATTAATGTTATATGGCTGGTGTCAGATAAACACTGGTCACAGATGCGCTGTGTATGTGCGTTTGTTGTTTTTGTCTGATTTAAAAAACAAACTGTAGGCAATGATTTGGTGATGTCTAAAGTCTGTGTTTGGATGTACTCTCTGTTTAAGCTTAAGACTGAGTAAAAAAACAAATCCATACAACAAAACCCACTGCATACCTATGAGAATGGCTAAAATCTTCTAAAAACTGGTGATACCAAGTGCTGATGAGGATGCAAAGCTGCAACAATTTGAGCAACAAAATGAATAGCATGGTGTTGGATTTTAACCTTAAGTATAAAATATGGGTCTACACTGATATAACCGAATGATTGAATAAATGGAGGACAAGAGACATATCTTTTGGAGAGAAATTGACTCTTAACTCAGGAAGAACTTCCCCCTCAACTGTGGGCTCTGCCTGGTGACTTCCTTCCAAAGTATATAAAGAAAAGCGGGGAAATTAAAAAAATAACTATAAAAAGAAGAAACCTGACAGCCACCACCTCAGCCAGGCGATCGAGGTTAATATCGTTGGTGATAAGTGATGCTGATAGTATGTTCTTTGGATTGTTGTGTTGCAAATGACACTTTACGCTCTGTGATCTTCCTCCTGAAAACCTGTCCTCCCAGTCTAAATCTGAGAAGAATATCAGACAAACCTAAACTGAGGGATATGCTACAAAATACCTCACCAGTACTCTTCAAACTGTTAAGATGATTAAGATCAAGAAAAGTGTGAGAAACTGTCCCAGTCCAGAGGAAGCTAAGGAAACAATGAAGATGAATGTAATCTGATATGTTGGATAGGATTCTGGAACAGAAAAAGACTGTTAGAGGAAAACTAATGAAATCTGATAAAGCATTGTTTAGTTAATAACAATGTATCAATAGGGTTAAAGTAATTATGACCAAAGCACCATAGTAATAAAAGATGCTAATAGGAGAAACTGGATACAAGATATATGGAAACTCTCTGCACTATCATTGAGACTTTTCTGTAAAGATTTACTTTTCTGTAAAATTATTGTAAAATAATACAGTTTATGAAAAAGCAAACATATGGAGCTTCACAAGAATTCACATATTTGCCAGAAATTTGGCATCCACTTCCCAGCAGGAGTCACTGTAGTCACTGTTAAATTATCTCTTCAGGTCATTACCATTTCAGCCTCACATTCACTTTGACTTCCTCCAAAGTTGCTGTGACACCAATATGGCACTTGTAACAAAGTAGCTGGTTATCTTAAGCTTGTACACAGTGCAAAACAACTATGCAAATATAATTATCTTTTTAATGTCAAGAACTTCCAGCTGTTTACACTATTCTAATGAAACTGTTATTAGAATCCAGATTGTTCCAGTATTAAATTTATGTTTGACCCAGGATTACAGAGGTGTCATAGGTATGGTGTGCATATACTTAATGATACTCGCAGTTTGTGACTCCTAGTATTGTCAGCATGGGATTAATAACCTCATTTATTTATGAGGTCTGTTGTGGGCCTCCTGTGTGACAAGCATTGTGCTAATGGCCGGGGACATAAGGGGGAGAGACATCTCTCAGGTCTCTAGTACATTTACATTCTCTTTAAGAAGCCTGGACCAGCCCACTAGAAAAGAGACAGCAACTTATGGCAAAGACCAAGCATCTAGCCAAACTCTTTAAAGGTCCCAAATGCTGGTACTGAGTCCAAATTATCCAGGTCCAGACGGCCTTGGAACAGAATAAAATTTCCAAGCCCCTTACAGGGGGCTTATTTGTTTACAGAATAAAATTTCCAAGCCCCTTCTAATGAGAAGAGATAGCAGAAGATTTTGAAAAACTGTACTCTGTTTTTGATGACCAAGGGAAAAGGCATCAAACATTTCTCAATGTTGGAGAACATCTTATCCTATAACCTGACCCCCAGAGATGTTTGAAATTTCAAGAGGATCTCTTAAAGAACTACATAAAATAAATGTTTCATTTCAGGAGACATAGACCATACCACATAGCAGTGTGCCTCATCCCATCAAAAAATCACATGATGACTATCTTCTGAATGAGCGCCTTCTGCTATAAGGATCTTTCAAGTGACTGCATTGAATCCTTAGCTCTTTGAGACTATCAAAGTTCCCTCACGTTGCACTTTCCAAAACAAATGTTATTTTATAAAGAGAAAGAGAATGATTTTAAAACATATTGAAATGAATCAGTTGACCATCTTTCATCTTTAAAATATACCTTGAGCTGTCCTGACACTTTCTTAAACCAATCTCCCTGTACTTTAAAACCTGAGATCACTTAGAACTAAGTCACAAAATCCTTCATGCAGCATTCATCAACAAAACCCTATATGGTTTCCTTGGTTTTGGAGCTCTACATGGTGTCTAACATTTTTTATTTGTTTTACTAGAAGTAAACAATATTCAACAAAAACAGTTCCATGGAGATATTATGGTTGTCAAGCTTAACTGCACATGGTAAACATGGGATTAATTTATTTTCAAATATTTCAAATATATTTTGAAGACTAATTACTACATATTCCTAACCCACCGAAAATGTGAATTCAAACAAAGCATATATCAAAAATAATGTTACCTTGGTCCAGTTCCAGTACATGTCATGAAGTGAGCAAATGGAGGCTACATCACAAAATGTATTTCACATATTGATTATGAATCAGTTCTCCTTATTTGCAAGCAAAACAAGGGACCTCTGCTTATTTTCCTCCGTGTATTGATACAGAAAGTGAACTCACTCCGCTTTTCCGAACCAAGGAAAACAAATGATCCTACAATTGGAGGGAAATTAGTGCCAATTAAGACAATTGTGCAGCTGTGAAAGAGGGCATGTTTATACTTAGATTGCTGCCCTTATGGTGTGCTTAATAATGGCCAATCTAACAATGTGATGTATAATTCAAGGCTTATAATTTTCAACAAAGTTTTAACTTTTATTTGACAAATTGTGCTATTTTTGTTCTGGCTCACAAATTGGAACAGATTTGTGTAAATTATGTAAAATGCATGCTGGGGTGTTCATTGTACCATCGCATTTTTTTCATTCGCATTCCTCATTCCATCTGTCTTTTTTTTTCTCCCCCGAGAGAATTCTGTACATGTTAAAATAGACAATTTCTTGAGGTGTTAATTATGTACAAGAGAAAACCCAAGTGTGAATGGATTATTATCATCAAGGTCTTTACTGTTTTACTCTTTAAGTGCTTTTTTATACATGGTAGTAAAGTGTTCAGAGCTCGGCAGACATAATAATGTCAGTAGCACATCCTACACCCTCAGACATTTTGTAGATGGATTTGTAGGTGACTTACCAACCTACAAGCAGAAAGACAAACAGAAAGATATGAAATGAAATGCTCACATTGTATAGAAGTATAGTACAGATCATGTTTCTTGGGTAAACATGAGGGCATTTTGGGGAACTCGTGGTAAGATAAAGTGGCTTCTCTGGTTGGTAAGAGATCTTGTGTGTGAGAAAAAATTTCAGAAGGTTTCACACGAAGAAAGAAAGCGATCTGGTTATACCTAAGGAAAGAATTATGAGGGGGCACAGAGAGGAGGGCAGAAAGCACTTTTGAAGTAGAAAACGTTGGAAATCTTTCTAAAAGGACAGAAAGTGGCATAACACAGGGAAGAACAAGGAAATGAGAGAGTTCAGGATGACTCAGAAATGGTTTTAAATCAGATGAAGAGAAAGTTAAACACTATAACAAAATGGGAAAAATACTATACATGATTTAAAATAGGTGAGTTAAACTTCTTTTTTTAATTTAAAAAAATTTTAATGTTTATTTATTTTTGAGACCGAGAGAGAGACAGAGACAGAGTGTGAGCAGGTGAGGGGCAGAGAGAGAGGGAGACACAGAATCTGAAACAAGCTCCAGTCTCTGGGGTGTCAGCACGAACCTAGAACAGGGAGATCATGACCTGAGCTGAAGTCAGACCCTGACTTAACCACCCCGGCACCCCAGATGAGTTAAACATCTTGATTACAAAACTCATGGTGATGCTGAACATGATGAAGGACCAGGGAGAACCAAGATGTAGACAGAACCAACACCCCACAAATGAAGATAGTTGATAGGCAAAGAAATTATTGTACCTGGGCAAACATCACAACATGTTGTATGTTATTACTCATGGTCCTGGAACATACAAGTGTGTGTGTGTGTGTCTTTGTGTGTATGTGGGTGTATAGAGATGCACACACACCACCAACTTCCTCTCCCACACAGAAACACGCAAACGCAGATATTCAGCAGTACGTCTTGGGCAGTTAAATAAATATTGTGTACTTTTAACTTGTAGATTCTCTAAAAAAGAGAATGTGGGTATGAACATATAAACAAAGCACAAAGGGAAGTATTACAGAAAACAGAATTTAGGGAGATAACCAAAGGTGCCCTCTTGCTATGCTCAAATTGGCCTCCTGGTGAGGAAACATCATAGCATAGAACAAGCCCGTGAATTCAGCAATGAGCCAGTCATTTGATCCTGGTAAATGTTGCCTCTGAGGAGGTAATTTTAAATCTTTAAATTTTAAAGACTAAAATAGCATTGAAAGCATTCCTCTCTACTAAAGGTGAATGAAAAAGAAGACTGCACGCTCTTGGACATGAGGGACTATGAGATTTACTTCCCCCCCATTGAATAACTGAAAATAAAAACAGACAAGCTACGTGAAAGAACGGTTTTCAGGCAGTAGACACAAAGCAGTGCAGGACAGTGATCCCCGAGAGACGGGAAACAAAGGAGGTGAGACATAGGAGTGCTCCAGCTTCTTGCCAGGATAGAGCTTCCCTCAGAGGCGACTGAGGCACAGCCCAGCTTACTCTGCAGTCAGGAGACAGGATATGGAGCCTGAGGCGAAGGCAATAAGAATTTGTAGGGCAGAGGACGACAGAGGAAAGAGCTGCCCTGTGCTTCTACAAAAGCAGTCTAAGATTATTAGAGTCAAAGAAATCAAGTATCATTTTGGAAAATGAGTTGTAACCTACTAATCTACAAATCGAATCCACTGACCAGTTCTAATCAAATTCAAAAGCACTTCTGTCTTTTAAATACTATTAAAAGGTATAATTTCTAATCCACAATAGTACTTCCTTAGAAACTAATTCCATCACTCTTTGCAGCTGAACTCGGGTTACAACTTCTCTTCAACTCCCAAATCTCAGCAAGAGGTAAGAGTGGTCCTGGGCTTTACTCTGCAGCCCGCTTCGTCTCACCCATTGCCTGACCCTCTAGATTTTACCTGCCTGTTCTCCATATTCTCTATGCTATAAGCCCAGCATCTGGTATCCCTTATCATTCTCCTTAAGGAAGAGTAGCTGAGTGGGCAGAGACAGACTTTCCTAAGCAACACTGGTGGAGGAGGAAAGAGGGAGGGCAGGAAACATCTGCATGTGAATAAATATTGTTCCTTCTATGAAAAGATGAGCTGTCATACATACTTCTCATCCCTTTTTTGGATGGAGTTCAACAACCTCTTCAATTCAGCCAAATGACTGAATTCTGGGTATTGTGCAGAATGGCTGCTACAGAATGTGCAGTCCAAAATATTAAATGTGGATCAATGTGACCAAAGCCATAATTAATTCAACTCCAAGTATTTTCATAGTCTTCATTTGGGAAAAGCAAATGGCTAGAAAAGAATTTTTGACAAATTTCTGGCAAAGCTTAAAAATATTGAATTTATTTGAAGGTAACAAACAAATTTAGAAGCCAGAATATTTTAAGACTCTATTGTTTCTTGAGTAACAAGTCATTTATTTTCATTAGATTCTATATACATGCACACAAAGATGCCAGATTCCTCCCACATAGATTTTCTTGGTAAATAGGGAACTTTTGAATGTCTCTTATAACCAATGCCAAGTGAAAAGTACAAAGGCGATGCTGAACCCATGGAATTGTTATTTTTTTAAAAAATTGTTTTAATGTTTATTTATTTTTGAGAGAGACACAGACAGAGAGAGACCGAGAGACAGAGTGTGAGTGGGGGAGGAGCAGAGAGACAGGGAGACACAGAATCTGAAGCAGGCTCCAGGCTCTGAGCTATCAGCACAGAGCCTGATGCAGGGCTTGAACCTACAGACTGTGAAATCATGACCTGAGCCAAAGTCAGACATTTAACTGACTGAGATGGAATTATTAACATAATGACAATAACCCATGAAAATTTCTTTATATTTCTTGAAAAAATGGACAATCAAATGAGATCATTGCATATTCATATACTTTAGTTGTTAAATTCTGAGTAAAATTCCTTGGTTGCAAATTTTGAGGCATGAATTTTAAGTTGAGTGTTGTAACTGAAGATAATCAGAATTTGCTTGAGGAAAGAATATTATTGAAAAAGAAATACAAGGTCACATTCATATTTAAGTCTTTAAATTTTTTTAAAGATTTATTTATTTTTGAGAGAGTGAGGCAGAGCACAAGTGGGGGAGGGGCAGGGACGGGGGAGACACAGAATCCAAAGCAGGCTCCAGGCTCTGAGCTATCAGCACAAAGCCCGACAGGGGACTCGAACTCATGGACCATGAGATCATGACCTGAGCCGAAGTCAGACACTTAACCAACTGAGCCACCCAGGAGCCCCAAGGGTTTAAATCTTTTGATTTAAATGTTACTAGTCAAAGACAAATCATAGGATGAGAATAATCTATAAATGAAACCTTTTCTTCCTCAGAAACTTGTCTTAGCATCAAACACAAATACAACTTTTTACTCCCAACTTTAAGCTTGGGTGATCCGCAAAAGCAGTGTCTTATTGTAGAAATAATAAAGTGAATTTATTTCCATCCTCTTCGACATAATTAGCAATAGGGCAGAACTAGGACTTGTCAAACGGAAGATGCAAAGATGCACTGAAATGGAGGCTAAGGGTTACGTATAGTAGTGAACAGCATATGTCCTGAAAGAGGGGCCAGTGGGGTCACCCTTTGGGTGCAGAGTAGGATGCTGAAGGTTAGAAAACAAGAAAAGTGGTATTTCCAGGAAAGGGAAGAAAATGAGTAGAAACAAAGATTTATGAGGTAAGGTTTTTAAAATTGTTTTCAGTTTGCCAGTTTTTTCCCTCATCATGATTTTACTGAATATATCTTCCATGCCCCACTGATTTGGGGGCATTACTTTGGTAATATTTTAAATTTCAGGGGGAACAGTTCATCCTATGGAATAGCTGAACAATCACATTCCACTGATGTACCTGCTTTAGGGATCTCCATGTTACTAAATCTATATATTGGCGTCTCTCACTTAATGCCAGTAATCTGTTGCTGAAAATGAGAAGTTTTGTGTGAGAACACTAACCAAGAGCCTATAACCCATTATTTTAATAGAGGAAAATGACAGTGCATTATACATCATCCCAAATTCCCCAGCAAATTTCCAGAATTAAACTAAAAGCTAGTAAATACATATACAAAAAGCATACTGTAATGGTAGGAGCTACAATGCTTTAAATATAGCTTCCTGATCATCAGTGATTGTTTTTTTAAAAAATATAATAGTTGCTTTTTAAGCAGTAATATGTAGAATTTGCATGAAATACCATGTTAAACACACAGGAAAAAAATAGTAGTAAATAAATTTGTTATAAATAAGGCAGATCAGAGTAATAATTAAAAACAAGAACATTTCCCGTAATACCCTCTACTTACCAAATAAAGTGCAGACTTAAAACTTGAAAGTTGTGGATGGAGGAGAGTTTAGATGCACATTTGCTTAGTATGGTTTTCAAAATGTTTAACACATTGTTCTGATGATCTACCCAATAGTATACAGAATGTAATTTTCCTACACATCTCTTTTAAATATGTTTTATTGCATTTGGAGGAAATTAACATATGTTTTTCCATATAAACATTGCTCAATAAAACATAAATTGATAGCAATGTACATTCTTTACATCTGGGTACTAAAAACTAAGAAGCTTGTAAAAACTGGTGAAATATGAATAAGGTTTGTAGTTGAGTTAGTAGCATTATTTACTACTTACAACATAAATTTCCTGGTTTTGGCAATGTATTATGACTATATAAAATGTTTTCAGTGGGAGAAGCAGAGCAAAGGTAGATGAGAATGCTACTATTTTTTCACAACTTCTAATGAGTCTTAAACTATTTCAAAATTTAAAAGTATTTTAAATAAAAAAGTATCAAAAAAGGATTAAACTGGGAAGATATTGTGTGGAGGATGTCTGTACTTTATTGATGTTATTGACTTATGATCTTGAGCTTAAATTAGGTTCACAAAATTAGAACTGTTCTTTGTACTGAAGGTTCTTTGTCTTCGAGTTTAGTTAGAATATGTTGATTACCATAATCTGATCACATTCCTCATTTTAGAAAGTATATAACTTGTTAATTAGAATTGATACAGTGAATGGATTAACAGCTTCCAGCTGGAGATATTTCTGTGTTTTATACAATGTGATGAATTCATTCTAGGTTTTTAAAGTCAAAAGAAATAACTCATACTGCAATGAATAAAATGTGTGTACCTATCATTTCTTTTACAAGAGCCTTAACATCACTAAGTATATCAAATTTTAAGACTGTAGTCTTTCCTGTGAGCAGAGGAAACGGAGTGAAGAAACTCATATTTATAGAATATCTATTGTGTATCAAACACTATGATGGGCACTTCCATTTTCTCATTAAATCTTCCTAATGACTCTACAAGTCAAGTATTATTATCCCCACTTGAAAGATGGGAAAATTGCCTAAAAGAGATTAAGCAATTTATCAAAGGTTTCATAGCGAATAAGTGTTTGGGATCATGATTTAAACTCAGATCTGCAGCTTTCATTTAGCTCTAGCTCTCCACTGATGGCATGGGGACACTGATTTTGATGCTTACTTAGTAATTGCACTTGTCAACAGAGATAATAAATCTTTGATCTTCCCCTAGCCTGAAAAATTATTCTGTATTGATCATTTTGTCCTTCTAATCTTCCTGTACTTATGGGCAATACTTGTTCAGATATGGACTAATCTCTACTTTAAATATTCCTGAGCACTTGTAATTTTCTAGTGTGTTCTATACAAGGATTACATCTGCCTTGTTTTGTTCTGGTTTTTTTTTTTTTTTCCAAGTGCAATTTACTCCCACCACTTACAAGAGAAAGAATTTATTTAAAAGATGTAGGGTAGATCACAAATCTGTTGGTGAAGCAGAGAAGCAAAGAAACCAGAAACAATGTCCAACCATATCTCAGGACTTTTCTAGCTAAAATGTCATCCTCATTTTGGTTGCCTCATGCTTAGTTTCTATGATACTCAGAATTGAACATTAGAACCTACAGTATAGGTTCCTCTAACAAGCCAATATGGCCTGGAGACACGAGCCATGAAATCAATTTTCCTAAATATAACTGTGACCACATAATGCACATTTCCACATCAAAGACTTCAGATATGTTTTATTGGCAGAATCTAGAATTTGATGACTTTATTTTGGTGTGTTTTTTAAATTTATTTTTGAAGGAGAGAGAGAGAGAGAGAATGAGTGGGTGAGGAGCAGAGAGAGAGGGAGACACAGAATTTGAAGCAGGCTCCAGAGTCTATGCTGTCAGCACAGAGCCCGATGCAGGGCTCGAACTCACGAACCGCGAGATCATGACCTGAGCTGAAGTAGGACGCTCAACCGACTGAGCCACCCAGGCACCACTGATGACTTTATTTTGAACAACTAGAAGGCCAAATCTGTTTGAGGAAGCACCTTTCAATAGTGGTGACAGTAAAGTCTTCATAGCCTTCATCAAAAAATTATAGTCGTTTATCAGAGTGACCTTGCAATGCAGAATAGGGATAACAGAGCAGTGGCCCTGAGCTGACATGAATCCCAGAGGACCCAAGATGGCTTCATGCTCTATCAGTCAGTGTGAGGACTAATGGAGGCCAAGAGAGATGAAGTTTTGGCTCAAGTTCCTTTAAAAATGGACTCCTAGGGGCGCCTGGGTGGCTCAGTCGGTTGGGCGGCCGACTTCGGCTCAGGTCATGATCTCGCGGTCCGTGAGTTCAAGCCCCACGTCGGGCTCTGTGCTGACAGCCCAGAGCCTGGAGCCTGTTTCAGATTCTGTGTCTCCCTCTCTCTGACCCTCCTCCATTCATACTCTGTCTCTCTCTGACTCAAAAATAAAATAAATGTTAAAAAAAAAATGGATTCCTAGACCTATGAATCTACCCTAGACTTATTTACCAAGTTCCTAAATCCATGATTGGGATAGATAACTCAGCACTTGCTACATAACATACTTATTACTAGCAAAAATCAACACTGCATATCTGAAATGGCACCATTTACCACATAATTATTTGACTACCTTTCCTTCCATTATGGAATAGGCAGTAATTTGACTTCACAGGACCAGACACTAAAAATATGGATTTTTTTTTCCTACCCACAATATTTGGGACAGTATTATAATCTAAAGACTTAATGAATGCTTTATTAAAAATCATGATATTCAATAACAACAACATTACTTCTGGCCAAAGAACTCATTTTACAGCAAAACAAGTGAAGTTCTTTCTTTAGACTCCTATCCATGACAGTAGTAAGTCTTACCACATACACTGTCAACAGAAGAAGCAGCTGACATGACAGAACTGTGCAATAATATACTAAAAATGAACTTAGACTAGAGATTCAGTAAACAACTGTGAAGTATTGATATGCTGTCCCAGAAGATTGACTGGGTATGCTAAACCAATATCCAGTTTATAGTGCTTTTTCTTCTATATCCAAAATGTATGGATCCAAGAACTAAGGATGCAAATACCTTCAATGTTTCTAATACCTGTAAGTCTGGGCTCTATTAGTTTAGAAGTCTTATTTCTGAGAGAGTCAAAGAAAGGAAGGGGGTCATTGTATTTGATAAAGTGACTGGTTCCAATTATTAATGAAGAAAGAACGCTGTTGCTACCCAGGGGAATCAGGAGAAGTGTGGAACCCAGAGCGTTTCCATATACAGTGATGGAAGAATAGAAGACTACATCAACTCAATGCAGTTAAGAACACTAATGGTTTAGTTCCTTCAGATGTAAAGGTTTGGGTAAACAAACAAAACCAACTTATGATCAATTGAGGAACTTAGTAATAAGTATTGGAAGAAGAAAATGATGAAAATCAAAATGGCCTCATGACTGGTTACAAAAATAAGGGCTGTATTGGCTATACATATTTTCTTGCTTTATATATACATATTGTAATATATATATAATACAATGTATATTATATATGACATAATACATATAATATATAGCATATATTAATTTTTTCTTCTCCACTGTCCCAATTTTATGTAGTGTGTGTCAATGATTTATTTTAGACTTCTAATTCTGTAGTTTATTTACAGAATGTCAAAAGAGATTGTGATTGTGCTTTAAAAAAATGACCATTATCCACAGAAGCATATGGTGTCTTACGGGAATTTGCATTTCCTTTGCCTTTAGGGTTAGATTACAAGAAGGGAGACAATCATGAAAAATTCTTAAGGAGAAAAGGAAAAACAATTCATCTCCAGCAGCAACTGCAAGAAACTCATGGACATCAACAGACAATATCTAGAGCTATAAAGGGTGTGAAATTGTACCCTGTTTAAAATTATCCTACTACAGTTTCATAAATGCTGGCAGTGATAGGAGACTTCTCGATCAGAGACAAAGATGGTACAGCAGGCAGCACAAGCTTCTTGTTCACACACTTGCCCAAGTCCCATGGGAGTGATGTGGAGCCACATGGGTAGATGATGCACACAAAGTAGCTTTGTGTTGCAGTGGGAAATCCTGAACTTAGGAGACCTCTAGTCTTACAAGAAGACAGCCAATGCGTCCAACCTTTATCAGGAGGGAAGACATCTTTATTATCCTGATCAGGAAACAAACCTACTCTGTGCCCAGGAGACCTTATCTCTCTGTTCCAAGTTTGTTTGCTATAAATATCCTTGGAAAGATAGTCTAGAACAAGATGCTATACAAAATATTCAGAAACACCATGGAGAATTGTCTTTTATTTATTTTTTTAATTTTTTAAACTTTTATTATTTTTTTTTTATCTTAGAGAGAGAGAGCACCTGATTGGGGGAGAGGGGCAGAGGGAAGGAGAGAAAGAGAGAATCTTTCTTTTTATTTATTTATTTATTTATTTATTTATTTATTTATTATTATTTTAATTTTTTTTTTAAAAACCATGGGCTTTATTTTTTTTTAATTTTTTTTTAACGTTTATTTATTTTTGAGACAGAGAGAGACAGAGCATGAACAGGGGAGGGTCAGAGAGAGGGAGACACAGAATCCAAAACAGGCTCCAGGCTCTGAGCTGTCAACACAGAGCCCGACGCGGGGCTCGAAGTCACAGACCGCGAGATCATGACCTGAGCCGAAGTCGGCGGCTTAACCGACTGAGCCACCCAGGCGCCCCTCTTTTTTTTTTTTTTAATGTTTATTTTTGAGAGAGCAAGATCAAGCACAAGCAGGGGAGGGACAGTGGAAGAGAGGGACAGAGGATCCGAAGCAGGCTTTGCACTGACAGCAGAGAGCCCAATACGGGGGTTGAATTCATGGACCCTAAAATCATGACCTGAGCCGAAGTTGGACACTTAACTGACTGAGCCACCCAAGCGCCCCATGAGAGAGAATCTTAAACAGGCTTCGTGCTCAGCAGAGGCCAAAGTGGGGCTCAATCCCATGACCCTGGGATCATGACCTGAGCTGAAATCAAGAGTCGGATGCCACCCAGGCGCCCAGAGAATTGTCTTTCAATAAGCAGGTATGGATGTGCTAAATTTCTTTCTACTCAAATTAGTTCTGTTTTCCTAATCAAACCCTTATAGACATTATTGTTTTTAGAAACTTTAGCCAAGACAATAAAATACAAAACAAAGATAAGACAAAATGGGGGTAAAATTATTATTATTTTCATAACACATAATTACATTTCAAGAATATCTTTGAGAATTCCCTGAAAACATTATAATTTCTAGAAGTCATTTAAGTGACTAGAAAAGTATATTATATATAAGTAAGCAAAAATTTCTAATTCCCCTACGTGTCAGTAATAACCAGTGAAAACACCGCTTAAAAACTCAAAATTAAGGATAAATTAATCACAAAACATCTAGGAATTAATTTAAATTAAGAAAGACAACTGTGTGACATAAACTAAATATTCTTATTACTAGATATGGAAGGATTGAATAAATAAAAATATAGAACTCTTGGGTGGTATAACTTGATATAAATATTTAAGTTCTTTCTAAGTTAGATTAAAAGATTTAAGATAGTGTTTATCAAAATTTCAACAGCATGAACAAAAGCTCAGAGCACTGAAAAGTGGAACTATACCTGAGGAGTAATCATCTAAAAATCTAGGAAGAAAGGAAACCCTGGTCTGGCTGAGTTAGGCCAGAGGGGAAAACCAGATCCAGATCCAGTGAGTCAAAGTGCATTTAGTTCTTTCACTCAAAGTCCATTTGTTCTGTCATAGTAAAAGTTTAAAATTTGTACAGGTGCCTGGCTGGCTCAGTTGGTAGAGTGTGAGCCTCTTGATATTAGGATTGTGACTTTGATCCCCATGTTCGGTTAGAGTTTACTTAAAATAATATATTTTAAAAAAAAGTTTAAGTGCTGTATACATTTCTCTCACAAAGCAGATTAATGAATAATTTTTTTCTCGGACTAACTAGAATTTCTTCAATTTAATCCCAAATTTTTAATGTAAGGTATGTGAAGGCAGCATATTAAAAGTTCTTTTTATTATATATACATTTATTATATATAAATATGATATTAGTGCCAGATGAAAATTATGTGTGGAAGACTTTCTAATGAGCTGTGGTTTTTGTTATTCAGCATCCACTCCTCCCTGCATTTTTGTAATAGTACTGTTATTTCCCTTCAAGGACCACCTCTACTCCATTCCTCCATTCTCAGTCCATGGATTTTGATACATTGGCTCTTCTGGACTCCAAGAGTGTACATAAAATGCACAGATGGATTGAATAGTGGGGGGTTGGCTAATCAATAAGAGCATCACATCTTCAGGCCATTGAGATTGGGTCAAGTTTCTTCATGGGTCCCCATCAGACCTAATGAAATGTAATGTGACAGATTTCTACCAGGATCACCGAGAGAGGCAAGTTGTCTTCTCTGGTGTGACTTTGGTATTCATAATGATGTGAGGCTAGTGCTAAGAGTATGATAATTAAGCCAAAAGAAGGGAAGAAGAGAACCACATGAACTTCTGGGTCAAGTTCTGCTTTAAAAATATCATTTTAAGAGGCACCTAGATGGCACAGTCAGTTGAGTGTCTGACTCTAGGTTTTGGCTCAGGTCATGGTCTCCTAGTTTGTGGGATCAAGCTGACAGAGCAGAGCTTGCTTAGGATTCTCTCTCCCTCTCTCTCGGCACCTCTCCCACTGGTGCTTTCTGTTGCTCTCTCAAAATAAAAATAAATCATGTTTAAAAAATTCTATTTAAAATATTGTTACTAAGATTTTTCAGTTTTTTTTTATTGAATAAATTTTCTTTCTGTTTAAACTGATTGATTGAGTGTTGTGCTCCTGGCAGTCAAAAAGAGTCCTAACTGGTGTAACCAGCTATCTAAAAGTAGGTAGGGTGAACACATTTTTTGGAAAAGAAGGGGAAGAATTTTATATGTTGATATACCACGCAAAGTATAAATGTAATACAAGATAACTTCACTGACAATAATGTTCAAAAGTTTTTAAATTCTAGTCAGGAAATACCTATAGCTTTTGTTTTGAGATAAGCAGTTCTTTTGAAGGACACTTGCTTTTTAATGCAAATTTCCTTAATAATATTTAAAGAGTTCCATATGAAGAATTCCACTTGAAGATGCACAATTAATCATACTCAAGATAAGCATGTATTCATACTTACTAATTCTGAACAAAATTCCTTCATTTGTAGAAGGAAAATACAAACTGTGAGAGTCGACAAAATTTAGCCTGACTACTGAACCAATAGCAACGTGGAGATCAAAATCTTCCTTTCCAAATTTCTGACTTTTATATAGTTCCCCTCACTCTTTACATACCTGATAACTTTTGTCTAGTTTGGGGAACCTCAACATGCCTGTGGTCACCCATTTGAAACCTCGCTGCTGAGTCCCTGATCTTAATTCCTCTTCACAATTATATACAATGACTATTTATCAAGCTCCTACTTTTTATTTGTAGTGAACTAAAAAATTTCTGCCTCTAAAAAGCTTACATTCCACTGGAAAAGACTTGAAAATAATGCAATAAATAACTATATAATATAATTTCAGGTGGTTGAACAATGCAAAACGAAATATTACAAAGACAGAATGCTACTTCAAAAAGAGCGGTGGGGAAGGACTATGAGCAGTGACATTTAAGCAGAGATTTCAGTAACCTAAGGGGCGATACATAAAACATATTGGGAAGGAACTGATGAAACAGTAAGAATATTGTGCTTGAGGCCAAGTTTGCTTTATGTTTGAGAAAGAGCAAGAAACCTGGAGCAGAACAAAAGAGTGACAGAACCTGAACTAGAAAAGGTAGCCAGACGCCAGATACACATGGCCTTTAGGTGGAAGCAATTTTAATTTTATTCCTAAAAAGCTTTTGGAAATTTGAATGAGAGGAGATAGATGATTTGAATCTTTTTTTTTTTCTTGAATGTTTATTTAGTTTTGAAAGAGAAAGAGAGCAGGGGAGGGCAAAGAGAGAGGGAAACAGAAAATCCCAAACATATTTCCCACTGTCAGAGCAGAGCCCGACATGGGGCTCAAAGTCACGAACCACGAGAACATGACCTGAGCTGAAATCAAGAGTCAGGTGCTCAAGGGACTGAGCCACCCAGGTGTCCTGATGATTTGCATTTTAAAAGGACTACTGTGGTTGAAGTGCAGAAAAGAGACTATTCTCTGATTAAAGGAATAAAGAATGATATGAGTGGAAGCAAAAACAGCTGGAGTATTGCTTTAGGCAAGAAGAGAAATGGTGGAGCATAGATCAGAATGAGAGAGTGGAGGAGTTTGTCCTCCTGATCACACATTCCTGAGGTCACACTTCTACCTTGTTATTGTTAGGGCAGTAATTCTGCTCTACAACCAAGAGTTCATGACATTCCAGGTTGCTTGATAAATTTGTCCAATTATGATCTTTCTTTGGCATCACTGGGGCCCCCAAGCCATTGGTTCCTATGCTCATTCCTGATCCATCAGCCTTCTCTCTCATTTACTCTCCTTATCCAGATTAGATTTCATGGTTGCTTTTTAAGTGACAGTCATGATGACATCAGGAATGCCATAGTTCTTTTTTGAACTTTTTAATGTTTACTTTTTCCTAATGTTTTTAATGTTTATTTATTTTTGAGAGAGACAGGGACAGAATGTGAGTGGGTTAGTGGGAGAGAGAGAGGGAGACACAGAATCAGAAGCACAGAGCTGGACGTGGGGCTCAAACTCTCTAACCCGTGAGATCATGACCCGAGCCGAAGTCGGACGCTCAACCGACTGAGCCACCCAGGCGCCCCTTTAATGTTTATTTTTGAGAGACAGAGTGAGAGAGTGTGAATGGGGTGGGGTAGAGAGAGAGGGAGACACAGAATCCGAAGCACAGAGCCCGATGTGGGGCTCAAACTCTCTAACCCGTGAGATCATGACCTGGGCTGAAGTTGGACACTTAACCCACTGAGTCACCCAGGTGCCCCTGGAATGCCATAGTTCTTTAGCATGCTCATCTCACTAATCTGGCAAAAATTCAAGGCTACATGATACCATTGTTGACTTTCTCTTTTTTGGTACCACAACTTTGTATCATTACCCAACACATATCACAGAAGAACCTGGGTAGCATGCTTAAGACCTCCTCTCCCTCATCTCTTTTACCCTTTTCCATATATCATCAATTTGTCACCATCTGGTGTCCTAAATGTCTCTCAAATGGATTCAGTTCCTTATGTGTAACTCACCAGTCTTGTCAGTCATTTTCAACTGTTGCCTAACCTCTTCAAGAACCTATAACTAGTCCTCTACAGTGTTGCACCCGTAGAATGCAATCTCATTGATGAAACCAGAATGACACTATTTACAATCAAATCTGATCATCCTTCTTTGATTAAAAATTTTCAATCACTTGTTCTAGGATTATTTCTGTAGAATGGCCTATAAAAGTAGGGGGAATATACTTTATTGTCCAAAATGGGCCACTTTTGAAAGCAAAAGGGGAAACTATTAATAGGTATGTCAGAACAATTTACATAAACCTAAAAAACCTGAGACATATAGTCAAACAATATAACATCCCATTGATCCAGTCACTCTCTAATGCTCTAGTCTCATCTCACGTTCCATCCCAATCAAATAAAAATATTCCAGGGGTGCCTGGGTGGCTCAGTCGGTTGAGCGTCCGACTTCGGCTCAGGTCATGATCTTGCAGTTCGTGGGTTCGAGCCCCGCATCGGGCTCTGTGCTGACAGCTCAGAGCCTGGAGCCTGTTTCAGATTCTGTGTCTCCCTCTCTCTGCCCCTTCCCCACTCATGGTCTGTCTCTCTCTGTCTCTGAAAGATGAATAAACATTAAAAAAAAATATTCCAGCTACAGTCATGGTTCCTCTTTGCCAGTCTAGATCTTTCATCCAGTACATTCACACTAGAACACACTTCTTGTCCCCTCACCATGTTACCTTGTGAACTTCTTTTTCATTTCTCAACTCAAATTTCTCTATTCTCTCCTCCTCCTTTACAGCAGAACCTTTGAAAAGAGATGCTCATTTTTCCTTATTTTCTCTTCACTTGACAGTCTGTGCCAATGCGGCTTCTCTCTCATCCAGGAAAGCTGTCTCTGGTCTTCCTGTTTAGGTCAAGTCCTCCTATTATATTCTTTTATAATATCACCTTATATTTAATAATTTAAAATATAAATTTAAATTTAAGTAAATTTATATATTTATAATTTAAAATGTAAATATAAATAAATGTATAACTTAAAATATAAATATATAAATTATAACTCCTAATTTAACATTTATCTGTGTTATTATTTGATTGTTTTACTTTCTAGATTAATTTTGCTTATTATATACTTAAAATTCCTGGAGAAATGTCTGCCACACTAGTAGACACTCAATACATGTTCATTTGCTAAACTTCTGACGAAATCAATGAAAATTTAAAGCAAAGAAGAAAAAAGAGTAACCACACTTATCACACTGTTCTAATGAATGGTAGATCTGAATAAGTCTTTCTCTATGTGTTAATTCCAACATGGTTTGGTTGGAAAAGAATGTGATATATTTTTTTTACTAGTATGCTCCAAATATTTGCTACTAGTCTTTAGAGAATCTATAACTTTGCCGTGTCCTTTATTGGAGTCACATAGACACATTTGTAGGATATTTCTCTTCCTTTTGTTTTGTCTCTTAAATTTATTGTGACTGATACACATGGCATAAAGGGACATAAGAACCAACGCATAAATGCCCAAGAGAATTTACCCGTGTATCTTCTTCTACGTATATCCTGTTTCTACTGCCCCTACCACCACCCCACCAGGAAATTAGTTTGGGTATGAGACATAAAATTCCTCATATCTAAATGAAGGCAAAAATATCGCCCCCCCCCCCCAAAAAAAAATTAAATGTGTACGGAGTGGAATGGGAATGGGGTAAACAATCGTTTTGGTGTTTTAGTAAGCTAGATGAAGTTGTTTGGGTTCATCCTGTTTTATTCTTCCCACATCTGAGTCATAGTTTTTTCCTCATTAAGTTAGAGAAACTAGTACCAAACTTGTCAGCTTGTGAGAACAAACTTCACAACATAAAAGCTTAAACTCTTTTCAAAACTGAGTATCTCTAAGTGTGTAAGCAGTTAACATTAATGACTACCCAAATCACAAGGCAGACAACCAGAAACTATGTACCTGAGAACAGCACACAACACCATGTATATAGTAGTTTTTCCAGACACTTGAATCTGAGTCTGATCAACCAATTTATAGGTCTAACCAATTTATAGGAAATATAAGGGATAGAGGAACACATTAACAGACACAACAGATATATAATCAATAAAATTCAGGCTGTGGAAACTCTACAAGACAAAAGGTAGAAACAAAAGTTTCTAAATAAATTGCAAGGATGGGGGAGGGTGGCTGGAGGGGACTCTACATTAAAATAAATTTAATAGATATGCTAAACAAATTGCAATGTGTGGAGTTGATTTTGATCCTGATTCAAGTAAATAAACATCAAAAATGTGAAAAACAAAACTATTAGGGAAAAGTGAATACTGACTGAATATTTAATAATAATGAAGGGCTGTGGTTAACTTTTTTGGTGGAATGTTTTTAAACAGGAATTATGTTTTTAAACAAGAATTCTTGTCTTTTAGAGCTACATACTGAAGTATTTGTATATGGAATAAAATATGATGTCTGGGATTTGCTTCAGAATGATTCAGGGGAAGGGTGAAAGGGAGTCAGGTATAGATGAAACAAAATTAGCTTTGAATAGGTAATTATACAAGTGAGGTGATGGGCGCATGTGATTTTATTAAACTATTCTTTATATATTTATGTATTTGAAAAATTTTATGAAAAACACCCAATTTAAAAATAATCCTTAAGGGAAAGAAGCAATTCTTTTCCTTTTTCTTTTCCTTCCTCCTCTTCCTCCCTCTGCCCCCTTCTCTCTCTCTTTCTCTCTCTCTCTCTTTCTCTCTCTCTCTCTTTCTCTCTCTCTTTCTCTCTCTGCTTTCCTCTCATTCTCTTTTTAGTGAGGAAATGGAGACTAGGAAAGATTAAGTGACTTTTCTAAGGCACATTAATCTCCAAACTAACAGCTTCTGGAATGGAGATCATTAAATTCATATCCCTGCAAGAAGTATCTATATGAGTGTGTGTGTGTGTGTGTGTGTGTGTGTGTGTGTGTGTGTGTGTGTGTGTCTGTGTCTCCTTGTATATTGTTTCTTCCTCTGGAAAAAGATCCTTTCTTTTCCTTGGATTCTCAAAAGAATCTGATGTGGATGCAAATCTTTTTGAGAGTAAATACGGATGAAGAATCCGATGAGGACATAAAACTAATACTCTATTCTTTTATTTTTTAATTTTTCATTAAATGATTTTGTGCATCCAGATAATTTCTATCTGATTAACTATAAATGATAAAGTATACACCTTTGTCTACCTTCAGTCTTGGCCTAATTGTAGCTCCAAAATAATTGAAAGCTTCTTCTCAGAGCAATTTTATCATAAGGAAAATAAGTTTCTTTTTTTCCCCTAAAAACTCAAGAAATAGATGCATACTCCTTGTTAAAAATAAAAATCACTAAGTATAAAGATCTAAAGAGGAAATCCTACTTCTCCACAAACTATTTTTTTGAAAGTGTCTCCTGTGGACAGTTTAGTGCATATCTTTTCAGACTTTTCTCTAGGTTAACATATTTATGTAGATTTGTACACACACACACACACACACACACACACAAATATATGTTTTTTAAAACACACAAGTGGTGGGGCATCTGGGTGGCTCAGTCAGTTAAGCATCTAACTTTGGCTCAGGTCATATCTTGCGGTTTGTGGGTTCAAGCCCCACACTGAGCTCTGTGCTGACAGCTCAGAGCCTGGAGCCAGCTTCGGAGTCTGTGTCTCCCTCTCTCTCTGTTCCTTCCCCACTCACGCTCTGTATCTCTCTTTCTCAAAAATAAATTTTAAAAAACTTAAAAAATAAAACATACAGGTGGGAGCATTCTATACATTATTTTCCTGTGGCCTGCTTTCCCCCCTTAATAATGCATATAAATCTCTGCAAGCTTGTATAGATTTCCTTATTCTCTTTAACCACTTTATTTTAACAAATAGCATATGCACTATAATTTAACTTCTCCCTTACTAAGACATATTTAAGTTGTTTCCAGTGTTTGTATTACAAACACTATTGTGGTACATATCCTGAACATGTAACTTTGTTGGCTTGCGAATATATTTCTATAGGATAAATGCCAATTTCTGTAGGATAAATTCCCAAAAGTGGAGTTATTGGATCAGTGGTTTTCTTGAAAGTTGTAGTCAGTACTACTAAATTGCCCTTTAAAAAACCATGCAAAGTACTCTCTCACCAGTTAATTTCAGGGTCCATTTCCCCACATTAATGGTAATAATAGTTATTATTAATCCACTTAATTTAATTCAATTTTGTGTACAAAACATATTTTTCTGATTCCTAGTCAGTTTGAATGTAATTTACAGATTTATGGAACCATTTCTACTTCTTTTGTAAATTTTTCTCTTTATTCTTTGCCTATTAAAAAAGTTTTTTGTAGACACTCTACAACAGATATATATTTTTTGCTATTAATTTCAGATATTCTCTTTCAGTCCTTTGCTTGTTGTTGATTGTGATATCTTTTGACATAGGGAAGTTTTAATTTTTGTGCAATTTTTATTGTATGTAGTGTTATTTCTTGTTAAGAAAGCCCTCTTCAATATCAAAGTAAAAAATATGTATATGTGTACTTTGGTTTTTAAATGTTTTATTCTAGTAGTATTATAGACTTGTTTTATATATTTGGGTTATAGTCCATTTGATATTTTTTAAATGGGATGTGAGGTAAAAATTTTTTCCAACTTGATTGTTATTCTGTTCACACCATTTATTAGATAAACTATGCTTTTATCCTTTTGATTTGGCAATTTTATCATAAACTATATTTGCATTAAAGCAGGGTTATTTTTTTCTTTTTCCCAATTCTTTTGGCAACACGGTGGTATTTTTTATGTGTTTTAGTTAACATAGCCTTTCCTATATTTAAATGTACATTATTTTTTAAAACATTTATTTATTTTTGAGAGACAGAGCATGAGCAGGGGAGGGGTAGAGAAAGAGGCAGACACAGAATCTGAAGCAGGCTCCAGGCTCTGAGCTGTCAGCACAGAGCCCAACGTGAGGCTTGAAATCACAAACTGTGAGATCATTACCTGAGCCAAAGTCGGTCGCTTAACAGACTGAGCCACCCTGGCACCCCTAAATGTACATTACTGATTGGTATGTATCAAAAATATGTAATATGTAATATACATAATACAACAATATAAATAATATACCTTTTATGAACCATTTTTCAAAGATTTGTCTATTCATGCACATTTCCTATTTTCTTGAATTTTAGAATTCCAAATATCTGCTGGCATTTTACCATAATTACATTCAGCTCATAGAATAATTTCACAAGTTTGGTTTTAATTTATTGGCAAAAGCAAAATTTATCTGTCTAGTTGAGACTGTTTTTATAACATTCTGTCAAATTTTGGTGGTTCTTACCATGTTCATTGTAGTGCTGGGACAAGGAAGCGCATAAGATGAACCCAAAGCATCCTTTCATACCACAAACACAAAACAACAAAACACTAGGAGAGTCATGTCAAAAAGGTCCAGGAGCCACGTTGAATGGACTCCCAGGCCAAAGATGAGAAAAAGAGGTTACCAATATAGGCAGTATCTACAATGGTTTGAACCAAGAATATGTTTAAATCCATATTTTCAAAATGCCACTAAAAATCATTTGTTAACTTTAAAGATTGCTAAGGAACTTGTTGTTTGGAAAACTACAAAGGAAAAAATCAAATAGTGATTATGCCTTTCCTATATAAACTTTACCTCAAGGTAATCACATATTTGATGAGAGGATGTTTCCTTTTATAGAAACATTCCAGATAACCAAAGAATCATTGCCATTTTGAATTATCTTAAGTGCATTTTGAGAATCATAATCAATGGTTGCTAACATTACATAAGGACAAAAAGATATTCCCTACATCTTGATAGAAGCCTACATCACCACATACACATGCCATGAAATAAAGGATACTGAATCTAATTAAACCACTACATATAACTATAAAAAAATACAGAGGACAGAAGAACACATTAATAGATAAAGCAGAGATGTGCTCAGCAAAACAAAGACTGTGATAAACCATATAGGACAACAGGCAACCAAATTCTTTAAAATACAGCAACACCTCTCAAAAAGAAAAGGAAGAAAGAAAGAGAAAGAGAAAGAAATATAAAAAAGAAGAGAAAAAAGAAAAGAAAAAAGAATGGAAAAGAAAAGAAAAGATATGGAGGGGAAAACTATAGAATCCAAGAGACCTAAGAGACCTATCAAAAAACTTAAATGTGTGCCTGTTTTATTTCCTGATCCAATAAACAGTAAAAACAATGGTTAAGAGTGAAGTAACTGGAGAGATGATGATACAAGGAAATTATTGTTACTTTTTAAATGATAAAATGAAATTGAAGTTATGTTTAAACTGCATTTGAAGGAATTCCTTTATCTTGCAGCTCAATAGTGTAATCTTTAGCTATATTTATATTGCCATTAAGTCCATTTGTTGAATTTTTTATATTTTAACAATAATTTGTTTTACATTTCCACAAAGTTTCTCTCCTAAAATTGCATTAATGTTTTATGGGTGTCATAGGTTTTGTTTCTTTCAGGACATTATTTTTAATTTAATGTGTTTTAAAGTTGTAGTCTGTGTTTCTTCCCCCTGAGATGTTAGTTGTATTGTTGACTGAATTCAATGATTCTCTTTCACAATGTTGATTTTCCCTAACTTTTTACAACTCTTTTTAAATATCTTCATATTTAAAAAACATTTTATTGTTTATTTATTTATTTTTGAGAGAGAGGGAGACAGAGCGCAAGTGGGGAAGGGGGCAGAGAGAGAGACACACAGAATTGAAGAAGGCTCCAGGCTCTGAGCTGTTAACACAGAGCCTGTTATGGGGCTTGAACTCATGAACCGTGGGATAATGACCTGAGCTGAAGTCAGACACTTAACTGACTGAGCCACCCAGGTGTCCTAATATCTTTATTTTGGAATAAATGCAATGTATTCATTTGCATAGGTATGACCTGAAATATAGATGAGAATTAGCTAGATAAGATGAGGAGCAGAGCAGGAAGAAGGACCAAGTGAGGAAAAACTCAGGGCTGGTATGAAAAAGCACATTGTGAAGTATGGCTGAAACAATTTTTAAACAGGTACAATTATGATAGAGTAAGCCAGAGGCTTAACAAAAATAAGTCAGGAAAGGCTTTCTGGGCAATGCTAAGACATTTTGGTTTGCATTCTATAATCAACAGGGAGTAATAATTGTAGCTTATAAAAATTACTTTGAATAAGTGGTTTTTAAGGAAATGTAAAGCATTCCTTAAAAAGAATAAGCTTTGGAGATATAGGCTTCATTTGATAGCTGGCTCTACAATTTACAAGCTTCAGTATTAGGGCAAATTGTATTACCACACCTTCCTAAATTTCAGTGCTTTTCAACAATTGTAGCTAGTAATACCCACCTTATGGGTTGTGTAAGAATTTAGTGCTGTTGCCTGGCCAGCTCAGTCAGTAGAGCATGTGACTCTTGATTACAGGGTTGTGAGTTCAAGCTCCACATTGGATATAGAAATTACTTAAAAGAAGAAAAGAATTAAGTTAGTCTTGCATTGGACTTTCCAGAAAAATGTAGTAAATGCCTAAGGAATGATGGCTGTCATAATTATTACCAAGGAAGGCTGGTAAGCCTTCCTTTGGACTTCTTGAGTTGGAGTTGTTGTAGGATATTATTAAAAGCCAAACAATTGACCTTTTAGTTTGTGCAGAGATTCTTAATGCATGCAAAACATCCTATATTTCCTCACCTCTCTTGCAGTAAGCTTAGGGTCAGATGATTAGTTTGAGCCAGTGAAATATGATATATTAAAAATAACTTGTAGATCATGTTTCATTTGGCATGGCTAGAATATAAAGATGAGATACCTGATTTGTAGAGGTATACAATACGAAGAAGAAATAAAACTTTGTTGCATTAAGTCACTGAGTTTGGGGGGGTTTATTTGTTGATGCAGCCTATTTTATCTAAATATTCAAATATGGCCAAAATGATAGATGGTAGCATGGGGAACCTAGGGAGATTTTCTAGTCCACTGGCACATAGGCAAAATGTTTTAAAGAAAGAGCTTGTAACTCGGCTGTAGGTGGAAAGGTAGCATTTTTGGATCCCAAGGAGAATAAAACTTAGAATACAGAGAACATGTTGAAAGGATAGATTCCAAGGCCCTACCATGAAACTTTGGACTCAGAATTTGTGGGAGTGACAATCTGAATCTTTTACACATTATCCAGATGATTCTTAATCCATGTTGTAAAGTTTGAGAACCTCTAATCTGAGAGAAGGCTTGAAGACCTTATCCAAACAACTAAAATACAAGACAAAAAGCGTGATAATTATCATGAAGGATGTAAAAGGGAAAAAAATGTGTGAGGAGCTGAGAGTACATTTCTACAATGTGTTTGTGTCTGAGTCTATATTAGACAACCAGGGAAGATATGGAGGAGGTTGCACTTGAGATGGGAGATAAAAGGATAATAAGATTTTGGCCTATGGACACAGGCAGTTTAGGCAAAGAAAATGACAAAAGTCAAGCAAGAGTAGAGATAAATATTGAGTTTGCACCAAAGGTAATCTGATAGCTAATATTAATAGAGAGTCCACAAGCTTTAGGCAGAGGATCTTCTATTTTAATGGCTCTCCTAAATATGGGTCTCCAGTTTTCATCTCTCTCTCAAGATCCTGTTACGAAGAAAAATGTCAGAATTTTTGGTTTCATGTAGTAGATATCCCCATACTTAAATTCGCCCTACAATACCTTAGAAATACTTTTTGAAAATGGCAATTTAATGATTAGAGAACTAACACATTTCTGCTAATATTATAGGCTGATTTTTGTCATAAATTTATAATGTTTTAATGGCAATGCTTACATTTATTACTTGTTTAAATTTGTTCCCATAAATGGATAGATTACTAATCCTTCTTGCCATGACAACTGTTGGGTTTTCCTAGCTCTTCCACCAAATAATAGTTTTTAGGGCTCTCCTTAGATTCTGAGTCATAAAAGATCTCCAAGACGTGTTAATTAATGACTTCCAATGGAAATGAAGAAGGAGGTTGTGGGGGAGTGATTGATATTTACATCCTGTGGTACTTGAGTTGAATTATACCATTGAAACCTAGAACAATGCAATGCTTTAAAGACCAACTTCTCATATTCTTAAATGTTCTGTATCTACTTATTCGGGAGAATTGTAGGTTGCTTACAGGCTCTGGGGGGAAAGACTTTTGTATGTTAAGGTAGGTGAGAACTCAGTATTTTGCGTCTATTATTTGTGATGATATCTTGTCATCTACAGCTACCACTATGGCACTTACACAATATTTCTCTAACTCCTGTTTAGTGTGTTACTATAGAAACCCATGTTCATATAAAAATATCTCTTTCAATTTAAAAATTAAGTTTAGCTCAATTCCCTTCTTATTTGTTAAGGTTCCTTGAGTCAAATGCATGGGGTCCTCTGGAGCAAGTGTCATAACATGGAATACAGTAGGAAATAAATTTTTCTAAAGACGTATTCTCCATGTAAACCCTCCGTGTTAACATTTCCTGCCTTTCAAAATGAAGAGAATGTCTTGTGTTATTTCCTGCAATTACTTGGTAGGAACTACATAAAAGAGCACAACGAATGAAAGTTTTTTAAGTCACCATCTTGCAATAAAAGCAAGTCTTGGAATAAGGCTCATTCTTTCCATCTAATTTTAGGCATAGTTGCACAGTGCTACTGAATACAAAAAAAATCAAAGTAGGATGTAAGAAATGGCATTTCATTTTGTAATGAAAACCTCTGGGTTCAGCGCTTATGGCTCATCTGGCTATCATTTCAAAACACTAGACTTGTGATACTAGCTTTTTCTGACAAGTGGCCTATGGGATTATGTTTTCTGGTCTAAATTTTGGACTAGTTATCAATGAGTAACTTAGAAGTGGGGAGACAGGGAGTGTACTGACTGGTTCAATTTTAGAAGTGTTCTTAATTCTAGTCAAGGATTTTCACTGAGTAAAGGTATGTGTGTAAGATAATGGAGTGGGTGGAACAATTCATTACTGTTGATGTTGTACAACTAACGGAATCATTTTGCTAATGTGTTTCTTTCTTACTTTGTTCATTCATTCATTAAACACTTCTGAGTATTTATTCAGTGCTAAGAGTAAGTAGAAAAGTGAATATGACATGGCCGTTTGTCTCCAGAATAAACGCAGTCTAGTGAGAGTTAAATATCATTATTGCATATAGGGGGAGATTTTAATTATTGATCATTTAAATTTGGTGCTTGCAACCGACTAAATATATAAGTAAGCATGAGTGTGATGGGGGTAATTTTGTCTCTTAAAAGGTATCATATTCTACACTACTAATTCAAAAAAAGAAAGAAATTTCTCCTTCTACAAAACTCATGTTCCTCCAAACAACTTTAGATTTTCTATGAGTGAACTTTTAGTCTCAGGTCCCTATTACACTCTGTAGCAGAAACTTAATCTTGCAAATTTAAGGTAAACTCAATCAATGTATTGTATTCTCTTCTCGTCCTCTCTCTCTAGGTTACCATTTAATTTTCTTGAGACTTCCATAGCATTCATGACAGCATAGGTCCAGGATAAAAACAGTTGAATGTCTGCTGTTACTATTAAACCTAAGAGTCCATTCACACTTGATTCCTTTCCCTGTGTTTCTGGCCTTTACTTCATTATTTAATTTACTGTAAGATAAGTTCCTTGGACCAAAACATGGAATATGGTATTCCATGACAGTGATTAAGGTTTGGACATATTAGCATTTAAGGCAGGAATGCTTTCAACAGTAAAAACGGTACTGGTCTTTCTGTTGAATTAGATGCAGTGACTGTCAGCTGGATAGGTGTTTCTTATCTGGTGTTTTGAATATTGAGTCAGTCAATATTCCAAAGACATACACTTGTGGTACAGTGGGCTGATGTGTATGGGATTTCTTGGGTTTACCCTTTACCATAACATTGAGAAGCAGTTTGTCTTATAAAGCCACAGAAGATTTAGTTACAGTGCCAGCTGGGAGACAAATTTTTGCTGAGGTTGTGGTGCTCTCCTAGAGAATGGCTTTTATGCTCTGAATTTATCAAATAGTGCCATTTTCTCATAGTCACAGTATTTGCTTCTTACGTATTCACCTCTAGTTCCTCTCATTTACAGGTTTCACCATCCCCAGGAAAGAATGTTTTCCCTGGAAATACTATAAAAAGTTCCATTGAATTGGGAGCTGAGATTGCTGCCTGTCAATTTTAGGCTCCCGTTGCCACTTAATGAGAGGCATAAATATTCAGCTGGCTTGGGTGATTTAGCTTGAGTTTGAAAAGGAAACAGATTTGCTGCTACACCATGGGGACAGAAAGGAGTATAGATAGAACCCTGGAGGTCTTTGGTACATCCATGTCCATTAAATGGAATAAAAAGCAATATGATAGAGGCAGGGCTTCCAGGGTATGGTTTCTAAAAAATGAAGATTTAGGCCAAAAATATAGGCAAGGAACTTAGCCCAGATTAGGTGGTGGCCGAAGGCAAAGGGAATGAGGTTATGGGATGATTAGTGAGATATGGAAGTCATAAATACCGATTGTAGCCTTACAACCAGTATAGATACAAAGTAGGGTATACTCACATTGTTTTTCCTTGAAGGGTCTGGTGTGTATACTCACTACAAACTAATTTTTATTTTATTTCTTTTCTTTTCTCTCTCATGGGATTTTATGTTAGTTCATACTTTTAAAAATAATTGAGACAGGATTATGTTGGAATAAGAAAAGGAATGGGCATCTGCTTGAGGTCTTGAAATAGGATGTAGTAACTAGTAAGTCTTATGGAGGGAGTGGGTGTGTTGGTGTGCAAAGCATAGTTATGATATCTTATGTGTCATCACACACATAGGTATATGCATACAAATAAATATTTAAAAGTTCTAATAGGAGAAGAACCTCACTGGATATTTTTTGGCTTCTCAGTGCCATTATTCCTTTCTGTATTTAGATTATTCTCACTGTGAATTTTGGTGGGTGACATAGCCCATTTCTCAATATAAATGCTAATAAACCGGATACTAATTTTCTCAGCCTCTCTTGCTTTAAAGAAAGGGCCCTTCTTCTAAGGCCAGTAGCTTCAAGTAAAAGGGAGTGAGATATTCTCTTTTTTTTTAACAGTGGTAGTGGTGTAAGTGGTATATGTGGTGGAAGCCATGGTGAAGATGTGGCTATAGAGGTAGGAAAACTCGTGACAATGGTAGCAAAGGTGGCAGTTGGGCTATGGTGCGGCATGTGCAGGTCTGTTTTCCAAAGATAATAATTAAGTGGGACTAGGGTCGGTATCAAGCAGCTTATTCTAGCAATAACAACAATGCAAGGGCAACATCTAATATGCAATGGTAGAAGTGATGGTATACTCACTCATACCCAGTAAGGTGTGATTTATGGGCATTGTTTCTAACTTTATTGCCTTTGAGATCGATTCTCTTGAGTTCCTACTGTTCCTGGGAGCTACACAATAACCAATCAATTAATTTATGCATTTTCTGCTTAAATCAACCAAAGCCAGCTTTGGTTGCTTACAATTAAATTACGACTGATAAAACTTGCTGATTTAAAGCCTTCCTCTGAGAGGGAAAGATATGTGGGCTCAGGGAGAGGCACTGTCAGTTTTACCAACAACAAGGATTTCTTCATTCTTCCTTTGAATATGAGTCTTGGAATTTCTTTCTCACTTCTAGATTAAACCTACAAGGAACCTGTGTCCTATAACCTTAAAAAAATGTATCATTTAGGGGTCCATTAAGTTACTTCCTTAAATATTAGATAGGGCCTTTCCCACCCTAAATGTAAATTTTCTTATGTGCTATTTTCTGAGGGTTTTCTGTTGGGGTCTTTTTTGTCCTAAATGGTTTATAAAATCTTATTTTTAATTAAGATTTTGGCTCAGTGTGAGAGAGAAAAAAGCAAGAAGGCTATTTAAATAAAACTGGGAAAAGACCTTTAATTAAATGCTGTGTGCTTGGAAATTTAGAGATGGCTAAATTTAACATCAATTTAAAAAGTTAAACTACTGTATATTTGTTATAGGTAGCGTCAATGATATCGACCCAGACTGAAATATGTTAAATACATTATGCTTCTTAAATTAACTTGGTTCTAAAATAAAATAATTTAGTGAAAGATTTTAAAAAATATTTTAGGGGGGCACAAAAAAATGTGCAAGAGAAAAGAATGAAAGTATCTGTTATTTATGTTTATGTAAGGATTAACAATAATTTAAAGAAAATATGTACACTACTATATTATTATTTTTTAGCTTATATTCTCTGGAGAATTTCATAATAAAAGCTATACCTCTCCTTAGATAAAATACTCCCCAACACAATATTTTGTACATAATCATATAGGATTCATGGGCCCCTTGAGGTCTATCCATTAACTTTTTCTTTGGGTCCTTGGCTATTACATTTAAAATCTTTTTTCTACTCTAAATACCCTACAAAATATTCAATCACATTTTCTGCCATTTAATTTGTCGGTTTACATTATTATATCATAGATTGAATTGCTTCTTTAGAATTTAAAATTAACTTTATCCAAATAATTTTATGACATGGACTAACTTAAGTAGAGTTTGGGGAAACATGATACATCGAAGAATAAATGTCATTATTATTTTAGGAACAGAATCTTATTTCTATTTGACTCAAGTAAGACGTTAAGTAGAATAATGGGACAAAATCTTTAGGAAAAACGACAGTAATTTAAAAATCTGAATCTGACCAGTCACAGCTGTACACAACAGCAGGAAGAGAAGGCCCTGGCAGATATTGTGGTTACTGATTATTCGTGCTTACATGAAGGTAGGCATGTGCCACCTGCTGGTCAGATAGTTTGAACTGTGCCTACTCCCGTTATGTGACAAGCATGAGTCAGTCAAGAGCAGAGATATATTTTTTTAAGTAAAACCTGTTGGGAGTGGTCATTGTTTACCCTTGCTCTCATTTTTGTTTTGCTTAGAGTTCTAAAAAGAGGCGTTATGGTAGCATAAACCTTCAAATGAGACTTTCAGTGCCTGTTGGTTTAATTTATGAAGCAATAAGGAAACATTTATTATTTTTTGTTACATACTTGAACAGTTACATATTTGAACTGCCATGCACTTTGAAAAAACCTAAGCCCTAGCTTTGATGTTGTGTTTTTCCTATTTGTTGAATCTCCCTTTCCATCAAAGCAGATACACTATAGTGGAATTTTCAACTGAGTTATAGAAATGATCCTTGGAAGAAGACGCATCTATTTAGCCATAATGGTCTGAGGTGGAGTACAGACTAAGTAGCCTATCAAGGCCTCTTATGGTGATGCTCAAAGATTTATAGATAACTTCTTGAAGTGAGCACGTACAAGGCCATAAAAGAAGTCTTCAGAAATCCTAAACTGTTATCACATATTCTGTGTTATCTGCTAACATTACAATGAAAGTATTAATTAATAATAAAAATGTTAAATAAAATGTCTTTGGAGAAAAAAAAGACAGGCTCATAATCAACTCTTTATAGATGTAAAATGAAATTTATTAAACATTTAGTTTTGAACAACAAAGTACTGTATATCAATTCTTGTGAGATGCAGCTAAAGTGGTACTAGAGGGAAATTTATAGCTTTACGTAATTTATTATAATACCAAAATAATAAATAATAAACTAAGAATTAAACTTAACAAGTAAGAAAAATGTAAACAGAGTAAAGGCAAAAGACATATAAGAGCATAACAAGAATGGAAATTAATAGAATGGGAAATAGAACATGGCACACAAAACATGTAATATCAGCAGAGTTAAATGATTGTGAGCAATAATAAATGTGGTGGGAGTTCAGAGGAGGAACAGATTAGCTACAAAGGAAGGAAAGATAATGTGCTGTAGTGAGAAGACTCCAACATTTGGAGTTATCTGAATCCATCTGCCATGTGATCTAGATAAGTCACTCTGACTCCTTAACTCAGAACTTTCTTACTTTTTAAAGGAATAAGTTATACCTATTTTATATAATACTCACTTCACAAGGTTTTGGTGAGGATTAAATTATGTTAATTATTAACATTATTTAATATGCTTTAACTTGGGCTTTCATTGCCCAGGAGTGTTCTGATAGACAGGCACAGTCTCTTGGAAGCTAGCTTAATAATTTTTTTGTGGGCCATTTTGCTTTGGATGAAGTATTTTGTTTTTGCAGTCATGGAGGGCAGTGTGGAGATCAATTTCAATGAAGAGAAAGAGGACTAAATTTGAACTTTCAGACTGTGTAATATTTTCCCCCACTGGTTTGACTATATGTATTGGACTACATAGAGTTGTTTGCTTCTTTAAGTAAATCTATTTGTGTGGATCTTTTACATAGTTGTAAAATAAGCATTGGAAATTTCAGCATTTACTTGTAAATGCTAGAGTCATAGAGCTACAACTTGAGTGAAAAAAGCAGATTTGTGAAAAGGGATTCACACTGAAGAAACATCTAACATTCACACTGTTGAGATTACATCATATCCTGCTATTTGGGGCAATAGCCGGCATAAAAACAACATAACAGGATTAAGTCTCTTGAAAAGAATAAGAAAATCGTGTCTTTCCAATCTGCAATTCTTTCAATGTTAGTACTTTTTGAAGCAGGAAAACATCCCAGAATGTTTTTCTTTTTTATTTTGTAAACCCAATGTAGTTGTCAGTCTTAGTAATGAGAATTAACTGCCCAACTCATACAATGAGTTACATTGCAAATGCTTCTTAAAATAAATACATCAACCACCGCTACCACATAAAAAAGGAAACCTAAGATTTAATGGAAAATGTTTTTCAAGGCTCTTGTTAAAGGTATGTCATTCCAAAGTATACATGCAGTCAACTAATACACAAATTAAATGTTGATATTTGTTGTATGACTGTTGACATTATTGGGATAAGTGTGAATTTACTTGTACTAATTTTACTTTATTTTTATTATTTAAAAAAATTTTTTAATGTTTTTATTTATTTTTGAGACAGAGAGAGACAGAACATGAGCAGGGGAGGGGCAGAGAGAAAGGGACACACAGAATCTGAAGCAGGCTCCAGGCTCTGAGCTGTCAGCACAGAGCCGGACATGGAGCTCCAACTCACGAAGTGTGAGATCATGACCTAAGCTGAAGTCGGATGCTCAACCAACTGATCCACCCAGGCGCCCCAAGCTTGTATTAATTTTAAAGTCTATTTATTTTTGAGAGACAGAGAGAATGAGTGGGGGAGGGGCAGAGAGACGGAGACAGCTATCAGCTGTCAGAGCAGAGCCTGACATAGGGCTCAAACTCATGAACCATGAGATCATGACCTGAGCGGAAATCAAGTGTCGCATAACCGACTGAGTCACTCAGACTACTTGTACTAATTTTAAAAGCTCATAATAGAGATACATCGACTTTGAACCCTAGAAATACCAGATGGAATGAATAGGAATCATAGTGTTATTACTCTCTACACTGTAGACAGCTGCTACTACACCCAAAATACAGGCCACTAAAATTCCTGTGGCATAGTGTAGCACTAATAATTTATGAAAATCAAACAGAAGGAGGCAGAAAGAAAGGAACGGCTAGAAGGAAAGTTAGACAGCACACACCCCCAAGCAACTTGCTTTTGTGGTTTGTGGTCAGCAGAGTTGGAAAGGATGTCAGTTATGAGTGAAAAATGAGGAATAGTTGGTATGATTAAATTGGTTTAAGATTTTACCAAAGATCTAAGAAATATTTACTAAATATTTACAGAATGAAACGTTTTAGCTAAAAGTGTGCATCGTAATAAAGTTTTGGGAGTAAAAGCTGTCTTCCTTTAATTGAGTGACAAGGTCACAGAATAGTCATTATTATATCTGAGCCTTGGAGGATATAATTTCCTGGTCCAGTGTATCAATGTGTTCTTTTCTGGATCATGCTTTTGGTTTCATATGCATGAAATCTTTGCCTAAACCAAGGTCATAAAATGTTTCTCCTATATTTTCTTCTATAAGTTTTATAATTTTAGGTTTTACATTAAGGTTTATGACACATTTGGGGTAAATTTTTGTATATAGTATAAGATATGGATTAGACTTCATTTTTTTTTCAAATGGATATCCAGTGGAACTGTCTATAACTTTGATAAATATTACCAGGTTGTTCTTTATAAATGTATGTCATTTTATACTTCTAGCAGCAAAGTATGAGTAAATACTCAACAGTCTACTGGGAAAATCTCATCTACTCATTTAACTCATCTACTGTTAAATTGCTTTTTGAAATTATAAGTGAGATTGAACATCATTTAATATATTGTATTTATTTTTTTAAGTAATGTTTATACCCAATAGGGGCTCAAATTCATGACCCCATGGTTAAGAGTCATGTGCTTTACCAACTGAGCCAGCCAGGCACCCCATATCATATATTTTAGAGCTATTTGCATCTCATTTCTGTGAACTATTTCCTTGGTTCAATATTTTCCATTGGATTGTTTGTCATTTTTCTTCTTGTTTTAGAAAATTAAAGTGTTGAATTCTATTTGATTGCTTTAAAAAATACCTTTGAGATGGTAGTACATGAACAGTGAGTTTGTAAAACAAAATGAATTTTTAACACACTAAAACAATGTTTTTAAAGGAAGTCTCATACTACTTCATCAGAAAACTATTGCAGAGTCAAATGTGGGACTTTCAGTCTCCTAATTCACCAGGATAATTTTTAATCACACACCCTGACTTAGATAAGCATTTGAAAAGTCCAATGACATGGTGAGGCCATGTAAAGAAACTGCTTTGACTTAAATAGACTAAATGTTTTATTTTCTTTTACTGTGTATATTTGCAAAACAAGACCATATAATACAAAAATTTGGCTTCAGTCAATAAAACATTCTGTCTTCAACAGAAGAATTTCCTATAGTGGCTTTCTTTGGCAAAATCAGTGCTATTTGGCAAAAGTATCATCTGTGGGGGTTTGGTCCCTTAACACCAACAGGCAAAAATAGGAAGATTTATGATATTGAAACTTAAAGATAATTGTGACTTGGATAGCCCTTGGTGGATGAATTTAAACTTAAGAAGAGCTTAATGAATGCCATAAATTGGCCTTTTATTAAAGCAGATATTAAACCTCCACAGATTCTGTTAGGATAAATAACTGAAGTCCTTTCTTCTAAGGTTATTAGTCTTGGTGACTGGGAAAACTTTCCTCAACATCTGAAAACCAAAACAACAACAACAACAACAACAAAAACCCAAAAACATTTCCCCTGCCTCATCCCCCATCCCCAAGACCCTATTTATTTCTGTAAACCCAACAACATTCTAAGGGACTCGTTCGGGAAACAAAGGTTTAATTATTTGAGCATGAATAGAAAATACTCCATCTACTGTGACAAATCATGGTAAATTTAACAGCAATTATCATAGTTATGGAAAAGTTTCATGGGTGATGAAATTCTGCCCAAATCTCTTGGACAGTTAGAGAAAGGTCCTGCAAAATTTTAGTATTTTCACATTCAAATAGTTACTTTCAAATATACTAAAAGGCCAGGTTATCCTAGAAGAATGTTAATTTCAGCAAGTTATTAAATACTCAAGATTTACATTCTTTTCTCTGTGTGTCTCTCTAGTTTCCAACAAAAGTTTTATTCTTTTGCATGGTAGCACATTTTAATTGTCCAAGCAGGAAAGAAACCAGAGTAGACTCTGACCACATACTAATTAATGCCTATTTGCCCTGCTCAAGGAGCGATCTAAATCAGGTTTGAAAATTAGGCATTAGTTCCTCACACAACATGGCCATAAGATGCCAGTGGGGCTCATTCCTGTGTGAGGTCTTCAGCAATGTGCTTGCTGTCTGGAGACCTGTTTTCTGTACTCATGACTTCTGGAGTAGGGTGGGCTTCAAGTTCAAGGTAGTAAAGTGGGGCTAGGAGTGACCTGCCAGGGGCATTTCAGCAGAAGAATCTGAAAGACCTGGAATGAAAACTGAAAATCTGTATGGGTTTCTGTAATGTTGCTAACTCTCCAAAAAAGAGAGTGAGGCAACCCACAAAGACCACAGAAGAACGCAATAATGTGGCCTCTACAACATCTGCTATAATGATCCCATTGGCCTCTTTCTCTTTCAAAACCGCTTTTTCCTTGTCCTTAATGTCTTGATCCTGGGGGTTTTCTTCCCCTTCTTCCCTACTTGTCCAAGTGGTTCTTCCCCACCAGTTTCTTTAGTAGGACTTTTTTTTTTTTGGTGCAACTTTATTCAGGACTGATACTAATCAGATGTGATTCTTTTTATTTTTTTAATGCTTATTTATTTTTGAGAGAGAGAGAAAGAGACAGAGAACAAGTGGGGGAGGGGCAGAGATGTGATTCTTATTGTTATTCCTCTTTCCTTTTTCCCTGGAGTGTATACCCAAATGCTTGGCTTCAACTGCTAATTCTAAGCTATTGATTCCAACCTGATAATCCTGTCCCCTCAACTTAGCCCCAAATGCCTGTTGGTCATCACACCTGAGAGCCCAGCTCTCACCTGAACTTGACAAATCAAAACAAATTTACCCACTTTTCAATAGTCATGGCTACATGGGAACTGCCTCACATCAGTCTGCATGCTGGGTGCAGGAGATCATCAGTGGAGAAGATAGATGGGTACTTATGCTCTTGAAGCTCAAAGTCTAGCAGGAGGAATAGGTATTGAGCAAGTTGTCACACAATAATTATTCTAATTGTGATAGCTAAAGGTAAAAGGTGCTGTGACCTAGCCTATTTGGGAAAGCTCCTATAGGAGCAAAATATTTCAGGTATTATAGTCCTTTTGTAAGAAGGTTTCCTTTTCTATATTCTTTTGATAAGTTTCAAAAACTTTTAGGGCTGCCCTTTCTGATTCACTCTTACAAATGGATTTCTTCTGGCAGCCTTGAAAAATCAAACTCTCTGAATTAGCAGATTTACTGAAAAGCTTCTTGGAAGAAACTTTAAATTTGGAGGCTGAAAACATTTATAAAAAATAAGACCTGTTCTTCATTCAGTAACTGAAAATATGTCCTTATAAAATTCTAATTACAGACTCCTTTTAAGCACATTTGTATTTCAAGGAGTGTAAGGTTTATTCTATGAGAGTTCTTAATGTTAACTGGTTATCATTGTATAATCATATTCAAATGAACATCTGTAAGTCTAGAAGAAATGAAAAGTGCCATTTTCCCTATTAGATAAAGCAGCAATCTTAGAATTTCATCTTTCTCTATGCATAAAGTAAATTGTTCTGTTAGAATAGTTACTTAAAAGCAACACAAAGATATTTGCTGGATACTTCCAGGAGGAAGTGACATTTTAGATAGATCATGAGGGATGAATAGTAGTTTGACCAAGTAAAGATCAAGTTAAGAAGATATATGTGTACATATAATAAAAACTTTGAGAAGGAGAGAAACACAGAGGGTTAGAATGGTTCAGGAAAGACCATGTGCCTGAATATAGTGAACGTGGATCTCCGTTAGTCGTACAAGTCATGTAAGTAATTTTAAATTACTACTCTGGGTAGCTTACATGAGAAAATAGAAATAGAGAGCTTAAACCATCATCACCAAATTGTCATCATCACCATAAGCATTATTAGTAGTTTCATTTATTACATAATCTTTAATTTTCACCAACTATGGATCATAGATGAAAGTATCATTTTAAAGATAAGAATACTGAGGCTCAGAGGTATTTGAGAAGGCCTGGTTGAAGAGGTGACATCTAACTTGGGACCTCAAGACTAAGCGTGAGCTAAGGAAACAGGCATGGAGGAAAATTCCAGGCAAAGAGAATGGTGTGGGTGGTTTCAGGAGGAATTTTACAAGGCCAGATTAAAAAGTTGTATAAAGTGCATTTTAGCTGTAGAATAAGGCATGACTGGAAACAGGGAGACGAGGTAGGAGAGCGTTGCATTATCCCAGGTGAGAAAGTATCGTAAACGGAACTAATGATAATGGCAGAGGGAAAGTGAAAGTTGAATAGATTTCAGAAATATTAGGAAGTAGGGGCGCCTGGGTGGCGCAGTCGGTTAAGCATCCGACTTCAGCCAGGTCACGATCTCGTGGTCCGTGAGTTAGAGCCCCGCATCAGGCTCTGGGCTGATGGCTCGAGCCTGTAGCCTGTTTCCGATTCTGTGTCTCCCTCTCTCTCTGCCCCTCCCCCGTTCATGCTGTCTCTCTCTGTCCCAAAAATAAAATAAAAAACGTTGAAAAAAAAATTAAAAAAAAAAAAAAAAAAGAAATATTAGGAAGTAGAAAAGGTTGTCAGCACTGTCCAATAGATCTCTATACTGTGAACGATAGGTCCTAAAATTTGCACTATCCAATAGGGTAGCCACTACCTATATGTGGCCACTGAGCTTTTGAAATGTAACTGAGTAACTGCATTTTAAATTTCATTTAATATTAACTAACTTAAATTTCAGTAGCTACTTGTGACTTGAGGCTACCCTATTGGACAAGGCAGGATTGGATAATTTTAGCTTCTTCTCTTTTTACATATCTTCTCTCTAATTACAAGGTCTTTTAAGATAACGTCATTCTATCTAAACTTGGCATGCTTCTTCTCTGGTGTGTTGGGTCTTCTCACTACTGTACAAACATATGAAATATTTATTTTTACTTCTAGAGTTGCTCACCCTCACCTATATTGCTCTATCTTCTTATTTTACCTATTTAAGACCCATTTTTCCAGGAAAGTTTTAATGCTTATTCTTTCTCATTAATGTGTCCTCCCTTGAGTGGAGCCTGGGTGGCTCAGTCGGTTAAGGATCCAACTCAAGATTTCAGCTCAGGTCTTGATCTCACAGTTTGGTTCATGAGATCAAGCCCTGCATCTGCACTATCAGCTCATAGGCTGCTTGGGATTCTCTCTCTCTCCCTCTTTTTCTGCCCCTCCCCGCTCTTTCTTTGTGTCAAAATAAATAAGTAAACTTTAAAAAAATATATGTCCTTGAGCATCAGTCATTCCAGTCTATACTACATAACCTCATGACAAGTCATGGCTTATTTCTTGCTCATTCTTACTTTTTATTAATGTGATGAGTTGATGCTAATCTCATATTAAACAAAGATGCTTGAAAGTAGGAAACATATTCTTCATATTTTCTATATTTCTTCCTCTACTGTTGAATATGTAGTTAACAAAGGCCTTGTTTCTTTTCTTTTTCTTTCTTTCTTTCTTTCTTTCTTTCTTTCTTTCTTTCTTTCTTTCTTTCTTTCTTCTTTCCCTCTTCTTTTGAGAGAGTGGGGGAGGGGCAAAAAGAGAGGGGGACAGAGGATCTGAAGGGAGCTTTGTGCCGAAAGCAGAGAGCCAGATGTAGGGCTTAAACTCAGGAACCATGAGATCATGAACTGAGCCGAAGTCTGAAGCTTAACCAATGGAGTCACCCAGGCACCCTGGCAAAAGCATTCTTGAAGACAAACGCTTGCTTACTACTGTGATCCTACTCATTACAATGTACGCTATGAGGTTTCTGGTTCCTTATATACATTTTTTTTTCAAACAAAACGAATTTAAAGTAGTGAAAAAGATCAGTGTTGTTGTTTTTTTTAAATAAGAGATATACGATTATTTAAGCCTTACCCAAATTGACTGTTTTTAGTGCGTAGTCCCCAAAGATGACGGCTGTCAGTTCCTTCTCTTCCAATTTGTGCGTGCTGCTCCACCTTTTATGTCACTCAGCCACCTCCTCTGGTCCCTTTGAATCTGGGCTGGCCTCATGACTTGCTTTGACAAATAGAAATCAGTGGAAGCAATACTGCGCCTGTTCCAGGCCTAGCCTTTTAGGCTCTGGCAGCTTCCACTTTGGCCGTAGGAAAGCCAGTCACCATGCTGTACAGTTGGGGCTAGACTAGACTGAATGAGGAGAAACCACGGAGCAGCCACGTGGAGGAAGGGCACTGAGCTGCCAGATGTGGAAATGAAGGCTTCTTGTATTTTGCAGCCCAGCCAGCCTCTAGCTAAATGCAGTCTATGTGCATGACTCAAACTGATACTACATGGAGCAGAATTGCCTGGTGGAGGCCTATGCTAATTTCTGACCCACAGAATCATGAAAATTAATGCAAGCACTGTTGTTTTGAGTGGTTGAGTTTGGGATTGGCTTGTAACACGGCAATAAATAACTGAAAGGCTATCATTTAAAAAATAGAAGATTCAGTCGTTTGATCACTTTCTTGACACACCCCTCCCTCACCCCAAGTTTAGGGCATCTCTTTATGGAACAGGCAGTGGATGAGTCAAATGACTGTGTGATAATAGAAAACCAAATACTATCCAAACCAACATGAGACTTTCAACACACAATTTGAAGTATGTTCTTCCATATGTTTGAATATTAAGTGTAAAATTCTGAATTGAAAGCATCCTATATTCTAAGTGTTCTCTCGAGTGTAAAATTTATTTATCAAACACAGGGGGAAAATCTTGTTTGAGAATAGGTTTACCTAAATAATTATCCAAGATCCTTTATAAAGGCATTACTTAATTGAAATATTGGGTTTAATGTTCCTGGATACTTACTCAAGACCTATCTTAATTTTCTATTATTTGTAAGATTTTAAAAGTGATATTTTTCTAAGTGCTTTAACCAGTAAAAGGGTGGTGTTTATAAAATTGGTGAGATAATTGATCGTTTTTAGTCACAAGGTAACTTCAAGTTAAAGTTGGTAATATTGTTTTAATGTCTGGAATGATTGAGTTATCTGCAGATTTGACCAGTTTGAGTAAATCATCTTCAAATGGTTAGCAGGTCACAGAAAAGGTAGATATTCAGAGAACATATTTTGGCCACTCATCATAAAGTCTTCCTTGAGCTGCCATTTTTCCGTAATTAAACAGTCAATTCTTTGCTCTTATATGTTTATTTGATAAGCTGTATTGTCACAGAGCAGGTCATGTGTCCCAGTGATTATACAGCTATCTGCATATCCTCATAGGTTAAGTAATGACATAGCTATTTTCTTCAATTTCCCAAGGGCATTATTATTATTATTATTTTAATTTTTAGAGAGCAAGAGAGAAAGAGCATAAGCAGGGAGAGGGGCAGAGAGAGAGAGCAGAGAGAGGAGAATCTTAAGCAAGCTCCACACTTACCGTGGAGCCTGATGGGGGACTCAATCCCACACCCCTGGAATAATGACCTGAGCTGAAATCAAGAGTTGGAAGCTCAACCTACTGAGCCACCCAGGTGCCCCTACCAAGGACATTTTGAAGATGAAAATATGGTAATGCTGTTATTTCTGACTTATCCTGGTGTGGAATAGTTGTTGGGTCCAGTAGAGCAAATTTTCTATTGCTATAGCTATAGTCTGAAGAACTGCTCAGTCTAGTTTGTTTTGGACTTCTGCACCAAAACACCACTTGCTAGATGAGGTAAATGCACTTTGTCCTATTATTATGAGGATATGCTCTTTTAGGCTAGCTGATTTATTTATTTTTTTAAAAGCAGGCTTAATGCCCAGCGTTGAGCCCATTGTGGGGCTTGATCTCATGACCCTGAGATCAAGACCTGAACTAAGACCAAGAGTCAGACACTTAACCAACTGAGCTACCCAGGCGCCCTTACATTTTTTAAAATTTATTTTGATTTATTATTGTTATTTTTTATTACTTTTATTTTTATCTTTTTATATCTATACAGTCATCATGCATCTCCTTGGCAGAAGGAGCTTTACCTTTAAGATCTAGCTCAGTGCCTAGCACATAGTAAACATTCAACTAATATTTTCTGAATCCCTGACTTGGTGAATAATGGCTCCTTAACAGTTTTAGTAAATGAAATTTACCTTTGACTTTTAGCAATTCTAAAATCATTCATATTATTTAAATACATGTCAATAAATATAAAATTTATATTAAAATTTCTCAAAAATAAAAGTTAAAGGAAATAAACATGCCATAATTCACGATATTTATTAGGTTATTACAATTATTTTTAAAAACTGTAGTTCTTTATGTACCGTGTTGACCATATTAACAAAGACTTTGAATATACTTGAAACGTTTTATCATTTAAAGCTTACCTCAATATGATGGATTTAAAGTACCAAACTTGAAAAAAATCAGAAAAATGGAAATAATTAGTGTTAATATCATGCATTAGTTTTCTTAGGACTGCTGTAACAAATTACCACAAAATGGTTGGCTTAAAACAACAGAAATGTATTCTCTCATGGTTTTTGGATACAAGGTGCTGGGAGGGCCATGCTGTCCCCAAAGGCTCTAGGTAAGTTTGCCTCCCTGACTTTTCTAGCTTCTGGTAGTTACCAACAATCCTTGGCATTCCTTGGTTTGTGCAGTATAATTCCAATCTCTGTCTCTGTCTTCACATGGCTTTCTCCCCTATGTGGCTGTCTCCAAATGTTTCTCCTTTAAGGGTACCAGTCCATTGCTGATAGACATTAAAGAAGACCTAAATAAATGGAAGATATATAATGGTCATGGATCAGGAGACTAATGTTATCCACTCTTCTTTAAGTGGTCTATAGAATCAATGGAATTGCAATCAAAATCTTGATAAAAATTCTTTTTGGTAGACATTACTAGGCTGATTCTAAAATTTACATGGAAATTCAAAGAATCCAAAATGACAAAAGAATTTTTATTATTATTTTTTAAATTTTTTTAATGGTTATTTATTTTTGAGAGAGAGAGAGAGAGAGCAAGCAGGGAAGGGGCAGAGAGAGAGAGGGAGACACAGAATCCAAAGCAGGCTCCAGGCTCTGAGCTGTCAGCACAGAGCCTGATGCGGGGCTCAAACCCACGAACTGGGAGATCATGACCTGAGCCGAAGTTGGATGCCCAACCCACTGAGCCACCCAGGTGCCCCAACAAAAGAATTTTTAAAATGATCACTACCTGCTTTCAAGAGTTATTAGCAAAGCTGCAGTAATTAAGACTGTGGTATTTGTTTAAAGAAAAACAAACAGATCAATGGAATAGGATAGACTAAAAAACGGACTCATGGAGAATTGATTTTTGACAAAAGTACAAAGATGAGTCAATGGAGAAAGGTTGATCTTTTTAATGATGGTGCTAGAAAAATTTGATGTTGATGTGCAAAAAAGAGAACTTCGATTTAAAAAACTCAAATTAATCATGGGTCTAAATGAAAAGCCTGAAAATACAAAATTTCTAGAAGAAAACATAGAAGATAATTTTTGCCTTAGATTAGGTAAAGATTTCTTTAATTCGACACCAACATTATAATCAGTATTAGAATAAAGTTGAATAACTGGATTCATCAACATTAGGAACTTCTGCTCTTTGACAGACCGTTAAAATGAAAATACAGGCCGGGGGCCTGGGTGACTCAGTGGGTTGAGCATCTGACTTTGGCTCGGGTCATGATCTCACAGTATGTGGGTTTGAGCCCTGTGTGGGGCTCTGTGCTGACAGCTCGGAGCCTGGAGCCTGCCTTGCATTCTGTGTCTCTGTCTGCCCCTCCCCTGCTCGTAGGTGTGTGTTCTCTCTCTCTCAAATACAAATAAACATTAAAAATTAAAAAAAAAAAATACAAGCCACAGACTGGCAGAAGTTATTTTGTAAATTGTATAGAAAATATATAAAGAACTCTCAAAACTCAGGAATAATACAACTAATAATGCAATAAAAATGAGCAGGGGTGCCTGGGTTGTTCAGCCGTTAAGCGACTGATTCTTGATTTTGACTCAGGTCAAGATCTAAGGGATCCTTAGTTTGAGCCCCACATCAGGAGGCTCTGAGCTTACAGTGTGGAGCCTGCTTGGGATCTCTCTCTCCCTGTCTCTCTGCCTCTCCCCCGTGTACTCGCATGCGTGTACTCTCTTTCTCTTTCTCTCTCTTTTTCTAATAAATAAAAAAAAAAAAAATTGCGAAAGATTTGAATAGACACTTTACCAAAAAAGATATACAGAGAGCAAATAAGCACAGAAAAATATTCTCATCACTAGTGATTACTCCACAACGAGGTCCATAATTACAACATCAGTAGTCATTAACCCACTCTAAGACACCTGTTGGATTGACTAAAATTTAAGAGAATAACAATAATATGTATTGATAAGGTTATGAAGCAACTGGAACTCATATAATGTTCATGGATCAGAAGACTAATAATGTTATCCACTCATATAATGTTGTGGGAAAGGAAAATAGTAAAACTATTTTGGAAAACAGTTTAGTAGTTTCTTAAAAAGTTAAACATTCACATTCCTTATGACCCAGGTATTTCACTTCTAAGTTTTTTTTCCTCAAAACTAATGAAAGCATATGCCCACATAAAGACTTATACATAAATGTTCATGGCGGTTTTGTTTGTTATAGCCCAAACCTGGAAAAAACTAAAATGTCCACTAACATGTGAATGGGTAAACAATTTGTGGCACATCTATACTGTGAAATACTAGTGGACAATAAAAAAGAAATGCTCTATTGATGCACTCAACAAGGTGGATAAATCTCAAAAGAATTTTGCTTAATGGAAAAAGTCACACAAAAAAGAGTACAGGTTATATGATTCCATATATATATGGATATATATATATCTCCATATACAATTATATACAATTGTATATACAATTGTATATATATATATATATATAATTATACATATACAATTACAATTGTACATATATACAATTATATATACATATACAATACATATACATATACATACAATACATATATATATGTATACAATTATATATATATATATATATATATATATATAATTATAGAAATGCAAACATCCATAGTGATATAAAGAAGACCAGTGGTTGCCGGGAGGGTTGTTTTTAGTGGTGAAAGGAGGGACTGATTACAAAGGAGACATGAGAAAACTTTTGGGGTGATGGAATGGCTTGTTATTTTGATTGTGGTGATGGATTTACAGGAGTATATATGTATTGAAATTTATTAAATGGTACACTTTAAATATGTGCAATTTATTATATATCAATTATAGGTCAATAAAGTGGGAAAAATTAAGAAGTAAAGGACCTACGGGCTGGGTACTATTTTAAAGTTCTAAACTTTTATTTCTTCTGTTGGCTTCTGTGAGATAAGTCTGGTTACCTTAAAAAAATTCACCTAGGTCTCGTCCTCCAAATTAATTTTGGGCAGCATAAGAGAAATGTCTGGAGTTTTAGGACATTTCCAAAATAGTAATAAACCACAGGTTAATCTGTGATGGGAAAAGAGAATCAGAGAACCTCTGGATTTAAGGGATGAAAAGGGGTGGGCTGGGAGATGAGGAAAGGAAACAAGACTGAAGCGCAGGAAGGATCTTGACAGGGGGGAGAGAGGCAAGACTACGCCTACACATCCTCACGGGCAACTGTACAGATTCTCCGGGCAGGTGGCTCCAAGTGGATTAAAATGTTACAACGTATGGCTGGTTCTGAACCATGAAAACAGTTCCTTTCTGAGTTAGTCCTGCCAGCTGGAAACTCCGTGCTTGGCCGCGTTGAGAAGGCGGCCAACCAGCCGACGCTCCCAGCTTCTTTACCTAAAGCCGCGTCCAGCTCTCCGTCGCCCCCTGGTGGCGAGCGCTCGGGGACCCGTAGGCGCACGGGTGAGGCCGGAGGGAAGGTGCAGCCAATGAGGTCATGGCAAGGGAGGGGAGCCTCGGGTACCTCCCCAGGCTTTGTCCGCTTCGGCATTCTGGCACCAGCACGGCTGCCCCAGAATCCAGTTTCCTAAATGCGGCGCTCACTCCGGCTCCTCTGTGCTAGCGTCCGTCCAGTGTCATTAGGGTCTTACTGGGTGGGAGTCGGGGTGAGGGAGTTGCATTAGATAGTAGTGACCTCCAGGTTTCAGGGCAGAACTTTTCATGCATTTGGGAACGAGGGGCCGCAGCAGGGCCCTGGCTATAAGGACTGTCCCTATTAGACCCCCATGTTCCGAGGAATTGAGGGAAGAGGGAAACCAGATGGCCCCCTTAAATCCCAAATAGTTTTTCTCCCCACATTAGAGTCCACCCTGTTCCCGCCTTGTCCCAGATATTGATATGTCACTTTAGCACCGCGTACAGAACGTTGGAGATCGTCCTTCTGCCCCATTGTCCTCAACCCTCAAGGGGCCGAGGGTGGGCAGTTCAGAAGCTCGGACCGGCTCTTCGGCCCGAGGGCAAGGACCTCCATGGGTTTTGAGGGTGCGGTGAGGACCAGCGCGGGGTGGGGAGGGGTGGACCTACGGTAGGGGGGGGGGGGTTAGGAGCAGGCAGAGGCGCCCACACCTCCAGCTTCCAGCTCAGGCAGGCGAACTGCGTGACATTCCCGTCCACACCTGATTGACAGGAGGAGGGAGTCGCGGCCCAGGAGGCGGGAGTGGGTGTGTAGAGGCGGAGACAACCCCAGCCGCACGCCCAGCCGGCCGGGGCTTGCGCTCCTAGACGGTTGAGGTCTGGGTCTTTTGCCCCCCCCCCCCCCCCCCCCTCGCCGGGTGGCCCGCTGGCTGCTCAGAGCCTGACACCCAGAGCGTGGAAAGGATCACGGAGTGTCCCTTGCTGGGGCTGCTGCCTGCAAGGAGGGGGCAGGGAAGCCCGGAGCCCCGTGCGCCACTTCCCCGGCAGCCTCGGCCTGGGTCAGGACTGGCTCGCGGTTCCCTCGCGGCTCTGCGCGGGTCCGCCTCCCCTTCCCTCCCCCTTCCCGCGAGCTGCCTCCGCCCTCCTTCCTCTGCCTCCACCCTCAACCCCCATCCCCGGCTGTCGGGAGCTGGGCTCGGAGCCCTCAGTCTGCCCGAGCTCTGCATGTGGGCGCCGGACAAGTCCGCGGCGCCTCCACCCAAGATGGACAGCCGCTACACCAGCACTGCGGGCATCGGGGACTTGAACCAGCTGAGCGCGGCCATCCCGGCCACGCGGGTGGAGGTGTCGGTGTCCTGCAGGTGAGGAGGCTAGCCCTTCCCCTCCCTCCACCTGCTCTCCCGTTTGCCGGGTGGGTAGCGCTTGCGAAGCGCTCGGGCACCCCGAGGCTTTGCTGGGGTGAGAAGTTGCGCGACGAGTGGGAAGCACCCCAGCTGTGGGTCCGAGTCACCCCCGGCTCCAGTGACACGGGGCGGAGAGCGGGAACGAGAAGCGAGTGGTGGGCTACGGAACTGAGACTTTTCGTTTTCTTTCTGGGAAATGCTGTAAAAGTAAAAGTTGGCTGGGCTGTGACTCAGCGGCGGGAACGCCGGCCGCCGCCCACTTTGCAAGCCCTTTTTACGTCCCAGACCCGAGCTGTTGGGTTGGGTGATGACGGGAGTCGAAGGGGGACAGCATTGCCAAAAGCGCTTGCGACCGCTGCGCGCGGTGGCCCGGGACTCCCTCCGCTAGGCGTGTGCGAACCTGCTAGTGCCACAGTTGGCACCAAACCCGGCAGCTGCCTCCCCACCCACTTCCTGGAGCCATCCAGCTTGCTTCCCCCCACCCTTCCGGGCTTCTTGCCTCGTGCCTGTTAGGTAGAGATTTGGGCTCCAGCCCTGTTTGCAGACGAATCTGTGCCGTACCTGAAATCTGGGAAGTCACGACTTTCTGCCTGCAAGTAGACACAGTTTTGAGTGCTTGTAACAACTGACACTCTGCCCAAGGACTGTAAATTTCAACTCCTTTGCCTGACGTTGCTCGGGTCAGTTTTCCTGTAAACAAAGCAGCATAATTGCTGTTTCGCAGAAGATTTTGAGAAGGAGATAGGCGGACTGTATACTAAATTGATAACGGCACCAGGAGAGGGAGAATTTGCATAATATTGACTCTGGAGCCCACTTTCTTGTTTGCATACTTGGGTCTCTCTCAGTGGAAAACTCTCTTCCCTTTTGCCCACTTTGGCCTCAGGATTGTTTTCAGGGCTTCAAATTCCCCGCCCCCCTCCAATTCTTTTCCTTGGCAAAACTTGCGGTGAGAGAATGTAACAAACAAGGGGAATCTTGGATGTAAATAAACCCGGAAACTTAAAATGCTGTCACCCCAGTCGTACTTTATTTTGCATTTTCACAGGACTAAGTCTAAAGCCCAAGGGATGGATTTTCTTTTTTGTGGAAATTCAAGCACCTGCAACCTTAATTGAGGTGTTAATTAGGGGCGAGGCTTTCGTCTATCCCTGAAACTGTATCCCATGATTGCTTGCTTCCTCTTAAGGCTGACCTCACAACTGTGGAGATACTAATGCTGATAGTGATAGCTAAGGTGGGGCTCTTGCCTTATTATGTTTATTGCTTTAAGGGTTGCCTGAGATTTCTTCCTGTCAACTGAACAGGTGAAACTATATGGAAAACACTTTTCAGGCATTAATTTCTAGGCCTTTTTCTTTTCCCTGAAGCTGGCATTGGATGCTCGAGGGAAGTCATTAGTATATACACATCATACATAGCCAAAAGTCCTACAATAAGTGTGTTTTCTAGAGTTCTTCTCTGCTGAACATCCTGCAAAGCCTGAATGACATGTGGCCTGTATCTGGCATGAATATAAAAATGTTATAAATTAAATCTGAGTTTCCCAAAAGCTCTTTAGGACTGATGGGGAAATTGTACCTTCACTGGTCTTTCTACCAGTGGGATCCACATTTAACCACTCTTTTTGTGTGTGTGTGTTGGGTGTGCCTGGAATCTTGTAATTAATTGGCTTTAACCCAGTTTGTTTAAGCTTGATACCTCAGACCCTGGACATCCTTGTTCCAGCCTTTTTTCCGTATCATTGATTTGGTGTCTTGTTTTTTGTTTTTTAGTTTTCAAAAGAAAAAAAAAAGTCCTGAAATAGAACCCAAGTACTTATAGTACTTACATTGTTGAGAATTGAATCTTGTAAACATAGATGGTGTCCTCCGGGCTTTGGCATAAGAGACCTGGTTACGGATTCTGTCTTTGTGTCTCAGTCATGTTCCTTTGGAGTTCTTAATCTGAGCTCCTTCATCTCTAAAATGAGGATAATTGTGGTATTTATCTTATATAGAATGATATCAGAGCTTTGTAACATGATGTCTGAAAAGTGCTCACACAATTTGTGACACAAAAGGAAGTGTTAAAACAACATTAACTATTTTGAAATTGGAAATAGTATTTACTGAATAAATGTTTTCTATATGTTTCAGTATGGAATTCTGTAAATATTCCTCTTTTGTTCTGCAGTCAATTAGTAAAGAAGACAGGGATAGAGGCAGTCTTGGGATACCTGCTCTCTCTTTCTCTTTCTTCTTTGATGAAAGTATAAAGAGCGTATATTCTAGGATGTGTGGGGGGAATTTCACTTAGCAACAAGGCTCAACTGGAGGTCTCTCAGTCTTACTCTGGACGAGCAGAGTAGGGAATTCCCTTGCTTTCTATGTTAGAGACCTCTGATGATTTGCTGACACTCCGAAAGCAACTCAGGAATAGAATCCTTTTTAATAACCTCCTTTCATTGTCCCCAGTCGAAGGCCTTTAAAAAAATCTTTATGACATTTTCATCTTCATTTTGGGGGAGGTGAGAAAATTAACAATTGAAGCTTGAAGCTAAATATAATTCACGGAAATCAATTAGTCTATTCCCTCACCAACTGTTTAATGTCTTTTGTATGTCGAGAATTATGCTCTGCTCCAGGAGAAATGTAAGAGAAGTTCTCTGAAAATGTAAAGTCTGGTTGGGAGAGAAGTATTACGCAATATGTGATGACGTCGGACTAAATCCAAAGATGTGGTTCGTGCACAGAGAGGGAAGAGACCATAGTGGAGTGGAGTGCTTGGAACATATTACAAAGAGAAGATGGGGCTTGAGGGGAGACGAGAAGAATGGGCAAGGCTTGCATTACAGAAGGGACGGTAGTATAGCGTGGAGGTTTTGGGATGGCTACAAACTTGGTGTGTAACGTGATGAGTGCTTTTTTCTAGCTGTGTTTATGTAGAGACAAGCTCCTACCCTATGACTTCCCTTCTATCCACTGTTTAGTTCTGCCAGCATTCATTTTTCTCATTATGTTAATTCATAGATTTTTTTTAAGTTAATTGGGTTACCTAATTAAAATGTCTATAGCTGAAATGATACAACCTTACACACATAAAATAACATTTACAACATTCCCATTGTATTCTGAAAACGGATTAATTAGAATGAGGTAAAAACCAGTGGGAAAAATAATATGCAGTAATCACCTGTTTCCCTGGGCCTTTGGTTTAGTGAACTGTTTCCAACACATAATTTTGGTTATTTTCTCTGAGAAGTTAGCTTATCAATGAAAAAAAAACAGGGAGAACATTCTGTATTTCTAGACTTTGTGGGTTAGCCATCACATGTAAATTCTTTCACAGCAATAATTTTATAATGGTGATACAACCAATTTTAACTACTCAGGTTGAGGGAAGGATACAAAATGTGAGCCCCTACTTTGTGCTAGATATTCCGTGAGGTCCTGTCTGACCTGGCCATGACTCTTTTGCCTAATCTACCACCACTTCTCACATGAACACTGTGACTGAATATAGTCCAACCAGTATGTGTTTACCATATGCTAGAACTGGTGACAGATAAATGTGGCTGCAATACACGAATAAGTGGTACAGTCCCATAGCATGTGCCGTTTTGCCAGTGAACTGACTTCCTCTTTGCCTATGGGGCTATGCTGAATGCCACTCTCTCTGCCTTGAATAGCCCTTCCTCCCTTCTTCCCCCTTGTCTTTTTGATTAGCTTGTGCTCTTTTCTTCAAGACTCAGGTCAAACATCTCTCTCACGACTCCTCTCCCCAACTGGGTTTTGCTGTTTTCCCAAAGCAGCTGGTATGTACTAGTATCATAGTTATGTTGTTAATTCTTGGTCTCTGCATTCACCTTGAGGACAAGTTTTGTTTCTTGAATAATCCATGTATCCTGAGTCTGGCACAGAATATGTAGTCCATCAGTGCTGGATGCTGTCATTCTCTGAATAAATCAGCTGGCATGGAGAGGGCTGCGTGCCTGTTAAAATACAGATTTCTAGGTACCCACACCAGATCTACTGAATCAAAATCTCTGGGACTAGGGCCCAGGAATCTGGGCTTTTAACAAGTTTACCATGTGCTGATGATACACATTAAAATGTTTACCTGTTTGATGAGGAAATGACTGTGACTGTAATCATTTTATACAGATTAGCAATCCCTGCCCTACACAGGTGCGAGGAGATAACTTTTCAGGGGTGTGCTGGACCAGACTTAAATGGGATTGGGACAGGAATTTGTCCACCAGTTGTTAAATATAGTGGTTATTAAAAATTAAATGATATAAACCTAAAGTTAATGCATTATATTTTAAAATAAAGGCATAGTCAAAAGTTGTCACTTCCTAATTGTTTTACTACAGTTCACTGTTTGCTCTTTCATGACATCTATGCTCTTTTTAATCCGCGTGGTGAAAATATTATGCAATCTTGTGCTACTGCTCATCTCTTCAGTCCTGTTCAGTGACGTCCTATTGGTAGACTGAAGTTGGCCATGGCGAATATTTACACCATGGAAACTGGCAAATACTGAAAGTCAAGATCAGGGCTTGATTTATGATTTTGTTGTTGTCTGTACTTAAGACCTTCTGTGGGAATCAATTGGCCTTATGGAATTTAAGTAAAAATATTATTATTATTATTGTTTAGAAGTTGTGTGCTCAGCTACACATACTATATGTCGGTAAGTTTATAACAAATTATATAAATACACACATGCATACACACATTTATGCATCTAGTTTTTTGTTTTTTGGGTTTTTTTTTGGAGAGCCCATTGTTAAACATGTGTTACTTACATACACCTCACTGTTCAGAGGCCTTTTGTAAAAGATTATACAAAGGAAAAAGTTTGTTGCTGTTGGACTGTCACTATTAGAAATGACACATTAGAAATGACAGTGTCCGGGGGCGCCTGGGTGGCGCAGTCGGTTAAGCGTCCGACTTCAGCCAGGTCACGATCTCGCGGTCCGTGAGTTCCAGCCCCGCGTCCGGCTCTGGGCTGATGGCTCGGAGCCTGGAGCCTGTTTCCGATTCTGTGTCTCCCTCTCTCTCTGCCCCTCCCCCGTTCATGCTCTGTCTCTCTCTGTCCCAAAAATAAATTAAAAACGTTGAAAAAAAAAATTTAAAAAAAAAAAAAAAAAAAAAAGAAATGACAGTGTCCGGTTCAGCACTTTTGTGGTCTTGCTTCTCTGCTTAGAATAAGTGGGGCCGTGTGGTTTCAGAATCCATGAGAGGCTGTGACAGTTTGCAAGTGTATTGTGAATGAAACAAGAAGATAATTGAAATTCTGTATGCTTTTTGCTTTCTTCACTTTTTCATGTGTTTCTTTCCGCCTCTTCCTTATTCTCTTACTTTGAAGACTTTGTTTTTCTGTTTCTCCATCCACTGGTAGCATATACTTTGCAAGTTTACATGTTACAGTTCCAGTTCCAGACCACCTGGGAAAGCATATTCGTATTGCAAGAGAGAGAATCTTCTTGGTCCAGCGGGGATTGGCCCAGTTTGGTTGAAGTAGGTGCATTCGCTGTTCTTATTATCTATGGCAAAAGAGGAAAGAGTTCAAACACAGCAATTGGGGTTTATACCCCAGTCCCTGTTGGTTTATCTTTTAGACATATTCTACCCTTTTTAAAAAAGACAAGAAGTTTGAAGTTAATTGTTAACTGATAATGTTACTATATGCTAGGGGAAGTAGAACGCCTGTTATGCTGTTAATAACAGGTAAACCGAGGGCCAAGTGTGGTATGGGCATAGCATCCTATTCTTCTGGCTCTGTAGTTCCTGAAGTCCTGTGGTTCAAAATTGTAGTGACCCCACGATGCTTTTTTCAGCCCTGTTTGGGTTTGGCTTAGCCCCAGAGTTTCAGGAATATTTGTACTGGGGCATTTGTACTGTGATCTTAAAGTCTCAATGTGCAAGGTGTCCAGGTATATCTTAGCAGACAAAAGCCTTACTCATGTGGTTGTTCCACCAATGTTTTGGTCTGCCCTTTGTATTTTTTAATATTTGGGGCCTGCGATGTTCTAAAACAGCCCTGGGATGTGGAGAATGTGAGTCTGGACGCAATTCACAAAGCAGGGCCCCAAGGAAAAGGGTGTAAACGTCTGTGCTCTTTTACATACATTTTTGTGGCAGAACAGTCAGAAGCCTCCCTACTTGTTTCACTCAAGGCAGGGAAGAAAAACAATCCCTCTCAAAGGGGTTTTATGCAGTTGTTAGCCTGTTTTATAATAATAACATTTGCTTATTAGAGCCAGTTTTACTTAGCCTTGAAGAGCATGGGTGTGGAACTAGACCAGTTCTACCACTACTCGCTGTGAAACGTTGGAAAGTTACTTAATGACTCTGTTCCTTAATTTCCTCATCCGTAAAGTGGGGAGAATAATAGCCCCTGTGACTTGTATTTGTTTTGAGGGTTAAATAAGTTGTTGCATATATGTGCGTTAAAATACTGCTTTTCATACTAGTTAAGTACTCAGAATTACAAATGGATATCCATACAAAATAAAAATCGCTCATATTCCATCCAACTATGAATGTTAAAATTGTTTTAATGTTTTATTTTTGAAAGAGAGAGAGAGAGAGAGGGAGAGAGAGAGAGAATGAATGAGTGGGGGAGGGGCAGAGAGAGAGGGAGACCCAAAATCTGAAGCAGGCTTCAGGCTCTGAGCTGTCACCATAGAGCCCAAAACGGGGCTAGAACTCGCAAACCGTGAGATCATGACCTGAGCTGAAGTCAGATGCTTAACCAACTGAGCCACCCAGGCGCCCCAAACTATGAACATTTAGTTCACTTCTTTCCCATTTATAACGCCATACTTACAGTCCCTCTCTTTCCCTTGAGTGTATGTGTGTGTGTGTGTGTGTGTGTGTGTGTGTGTGTGTGTATGCTCACATTATATAATGGGATCATACTATATTCTACATAATTTATCTTCTGTATTTTTTGTATTATATCATGTATATATTGCTGTCATTCGTTTTTGAAAAAATAACCCTCTGTGTCTCTAGCCTATTTTATGCACACACTATTTATTTGACTTCTCTCTTATTTTCCAAAATTTATTTCAAAAAGTTACTATTCACAATAACGCTAATGAGTATTCTTATTCACGAACACTTGACAGCAGTTATGTTTTTTTTTTTCTCCTGAGGATAGTTTTCTAGGACTGAAGTTATTAGTAAGCTATCTTCTCAAGGGGATTTTAATAGCTTATTTTCATTATTCCCCCCTATTCCTCTTTAAGTAAGCAGAGTCAAGTCTAAACTACTGGCTGCACCTTTCTAAATACTTTTATTCCCATGAGAAAGTTGCATTTAAAGATTAATGAGAATTTGGGGCAGCAGAGTATAGCAGCAAGAAAGTGGAATTAGGAGCCAGACAGATGTCTTTAAATCCCAGTTTTATCCCTTTTTGGAACGTTATTTTGGGTATCTTATTTCAACTTCCAGAATTTAATTTCCTAATCAGTAATACAGAAATGATTTAAAAACTAGATTTATAGTCTTCTTGGAGAGGTAAATGAAATAAAGTCTACAAAGTGCCCAGGAATGTGCCTGTCACAAGAAATGCACTTAGTAGTTATTAGTCTTAGCTAAGTTTTTTATGAATACGTTACTAGGTGGCATACAAGCAACACAGAGGAGAGGGCACCTGTATTTTGGACAAATTTATAATCAGTACGGGAAGTCATAGAAACGTGAAATGCAGTGTGGGGGAGGTACAGAGTAAAAGTGGTCACAAGAGTGTGGATTTGGAAATGCATAGGAAGTTCCTACAGATTCTACCCCATGGCTCCCAACACCACACAACAACACACACAGTGAGACACGTGGCCCCAATGGGATTTGACAGATTGGAAGTAGTGTTTAACAACAAAGTTTTAGAAGGAAAGCATATTCTTGTATCCCACCCACAAAATCAGTGGGCTGACATTTAGACAACTCTTTCGTGTCTTACATGTGATAAAACGGATCCAACTAGATGATAATTCAGGCTGATGGCGGAGAAGGTTTTTATTGCCAATAATAAAGTGAGATATATTTAAAAGGTGCCTTGTCCCAAGGGCCAATGTTCACGGCCTGACTTACAATACCTTAGTGTTTTCAAATGTATTACAACCATCAATGTTTATAGCCTCTTCAGCCAGAGACATTAGTTCTTGCGTATTCTTGTTCGAATTATGAGACCTTTTGTCAGTTTTAGTCTATAAAGAATAAAACTCCAAGCACTGAGGGAATTATCAGTTAAATTTGTGAAACACCGAAGAAGCAAAGTATCATTGATAGTCCCTGGGAAGCATTTCTATCTGTTAGACCGTACAACTATTCAATTATAAGCTAAAGTAATGAAGTCAAGAAACATGCTATATATTTTAAGTCAAAATGTATGCGAGACAATGTAGAAAACACTTAACATATACTGATTCACTCAGTCCTCACAATTTCTATAAAACAGGAGATTTATGTCCTATTTTATAGGTGAGGAGATTGAGGTTCAAAGAAGGTTTAAATAATTTGGCCTAAGTCACACATCAAGGAGGTGGTGAGGTTGAGTTCCCGGTCCATATATGTCTGGTTCTTAGGTGCATGCTTCTGTCCACTAGACATACTCTGGCATTCTTCCATAAGTTACTCATTTTAGGCTTTAAGGGTGGGATTCTTTCCTATCAGTATTGATGTGTTGGGAACTAAAGAGAAAGGACAAAGCTGAGAGACACAATTATAGTAGATGATATCAATACCATCACAAAGGGGAGTACAGTTCCTCTGTGCCGTTTCTGTTCCCTGTTGGTGAGAGCTGTGGGTAGAAACAGTTCAGATGAGTGCCATAAACCTTAACAATTTGGTGTTTGACTTCCAAGTATCGATTCTTACCTTTTTCTGCTGCTGAGTTACCTAATGAAGCTGTGGGAAATTAAGTAATGAGAGGGCTTTTTAACTAGAAATCAGCAGGCGGGGTGAGATGAAAGTTAAATGCTGGACAAAGGTGATGGACCTGGTAAATGAAAAGTAGAGGGAAATTAATTGAATTGACTATGTGACATTCATACATACCATTGGAGTTGAGAACCGACTGCAAGCTCTGTCATTTCCATCCCCTGCTTTCTTAATAATGAAGTCACCACTTAACTTGCTTGCTTTTCAATAATAGATTCCAGGGTTTCCTTTCACGACAAATATGCTCTTCAGAATTCTGTGTAAATAAAATAATCGTTTAGATATTGAAAATGTCAGCACAGTATTCTGACTAACTGCGTTGTGACGTAACTGTAAAAGTCAATATTTTCTACTTGGCTAATTAGTTGCTCTCTCTCTGCAAATATATATATATATATATATATATATATATATATATATATCCTTAATATATATATTAAGGATGTATATATATATTAAGAATATCTCAATTGTCAAGAGAGTGCAGAGAACCAGATATGGTTATAATTGTCATACCTGATCGAAACTAACATGTTTCTCAGCGTTAGTTAGTATATTAGTGGTTTTAGAGTCATTTTGAGAAATTTGCTTCTCAGTGCCCACAGAACTTTATATTTTGTGTCATCTCTGTGTGTATGATGTTGTGGGCATTCTTAACAATCTTTTTTTATCTAAATGTACTCCTGTAAAGGGAAGATCACATTATTTGTGGCTTTCTAGGTAATTGAAAGCTCAATCATTCTTCTTTAATGTCTTCAATAGGTTTTCATGTTTCCCAGCCATAAAGCAAAGAATGAGAGAGAGTTTGGACAGAGCTTATTACCTTGCTATCTCAACGTTCAAATTAATTGTGGAAGCAGAAACACTACAAAGCTGATTGCAATTGATTTTATGTTAGAGGTTTCATCCAAAGCCTCTTTGTAGGCATTGGGAAAAGGAGGCATAATCAATATTAAGTGGGTAGTGAATGTTTCTCCTAATTGGTAATTTGAATTGGTGAATTTAAAAAATGTTTTTGGAGAGAAGTTTGAAGTATACTAGCTGAAAGATGATTGATTTTCAACCTAAGATATGTCTCACAGTTTAAATTAAATGGTTTTAATTTCTTTGTTTCACTGACGTCATTTTGTCATTTGAATGTCATTTATGTGGCTTCTTCTTTCCTTGTGGAATATGTCAGTGAAGTCTGGGAAATCCCCAGGCTTACGTTGTGTTTCTGACACTGCCTCTGTGACCTTTGGCAATGCCACCAGTACTCTGAGAAAGCATCATTTCTTGGATGGTTGAATCCCTGGTTTAGATGACCTGGGATGTCACTCAGAGCTTGATAAGTCATTGGCACTGGAAGTGAGACCTTGAAATACAATGTAAACGTGCTTTGATTTGAGGAAATCTTATGATTGGCAATGCCATTTGAAAACCTAGGCCCTAATTCCAGTGTCTGAGTTTTTAAAGGGATATTAAGGTAGACTCTCTCTAATGACAACCGCTTCCCACTTCAAAGTCCTCATTTCACTTAATATTCTCCCGAAGGATGTCAAATTCTACTGTTGCTGTTCCAGGGATCTATAGCTAGCTTTCTTCATCCTGAAAATGAACAATGTTTGATATTAATAGATATCTGTGCCTTTCTTTCAATTTACTTTTGTGATATGTTACCCCTGTGCCCCCCCCCCCCGCCCCCAACTCTTGGCAAAGATAGAGCTTTGAGTGGAGATGGCAAATTGCTTCAATTTTGTGTTTACCAATCAGTTGTTCCTAAGCGCTGGCTGCCTGAAGTAGCACCTGGAAAGATTCTTAGGGAACATCTGGGTTTTGTGGGAAAGCATACTGTCTACATTTGACTTTGACTTTTGAAATAAAGTAAACCAATACCAACATGTATACTATTACTTTTCTATTGTTATAACCTTTAACCTACTTACAGTGTCTGCTCAGTCACAACTTTCTATTCGGCTCGGCTCTCCAAAATGTTTGTTGCTTCCCTTTCCATTCCTGCTGCCAGCCTTTTTGTTCAGGAAGTTGTATTTTCCCCCAAGAACGTTAAAATATTCTCTGAACTATTCTCTGTGACTCCAGAATTCATGTTTTTGGTCTATTCTTCACCTGTTATGTAGTTAGCTTCCCAAACAAAGGTTGAATTATGTGGTTTTCCTTTTGCAGAAACTTTCAGTCTTTCTCCTTTGCTTACAAAATAGAATCCAAGCACCTTAACGTGGTGTTCACAGTCTCCCCTCATCCTGGACAGACATCCCCTGCCAGTCACATCTCAGACATGGACTCTAGCCAAAGTGGAGTACTTGCCAATCTCCATGTCTCTTGTGTATGCTCCTCTTGCTTCTCACCATTGTTGGTACTTTCCTTCAGGCTGAAAAGCCTCCCACCATGCCCCCCCCCCCAATTTCTGTACCTATTCTTGATTGTCAGGGTATACATTGGAGATATTGTGGGTTTGGTTCTAGACCGCCACAGTAACGGGAATATTGCATTAAAATGAGTCAAACAATTTTTTTGGTTTCTCAGTGCATGCGAAAGTTATGTTTATAGTATACTGCAGTCTGTTAAGTATGCAGTAGCACTGTGTATAACAAAACGTGCATTCTTTAATAAAAAATCCTTTATTGCTAACAAATGCTGACCATCCTCTGAGCTTTCTGCAAGCCATCACTTTGCTGGTGGAGGTTCTTGCCTCGATGTTGATGCTGCTGACTGATCACGGTGGCGGTTGCTGAAGATTGGGATGTCTGTGGCAAGTTCTTAAAATAAGAGAACAACAAAGTTTGCTGCATTGATTGACTTTTCCTTCCATGAAAGATTTCTCTTTAGCATGTGATGCTGTTTGAGAGCATTTTATCCACAGAACTTCTTTCAAAATGGGAGTCAGTTTTCTCAAACCCTGCCACTTCTTATCAATTAAATTTATCTAATATTCTAAATCCTTTGTTATTTTAAGAATCTTCACAGTATCTTTACTAGAAGTGGATGCCATCTCAAGAAACCACTTTCCAGGCGCCTGGGTGGCTCAGTCGGTTAAGCGTCCAACCCTTGATTTTGGTTCAGGCCATGATCTCACAGTCGTGAGATCGAGCCTCATGTGGGGCTCCATGCTGAGTGGAGCCTCCTTGGTATTCTCTCTCCCTTTTTTTCTGCCCCTCTCCCCCTCTCAAAAAACAAACAAAGAAACAAAAAATGACTTTCTTTGCTCATCCATAACAAGCAATAACAAGCACCCCCTCATCCATTCAAATTTTATCAGGAGGTTGCTGCAATTCAGTCACATCTTCAGGCTCCACTTCTAATTCTAGTCACTATTTCCACCACCTCTGCAGTTATTTCCTCACTGAAGTCTTGAACCCCTGAAACTCATCCGTGAGATTTGGAATCAACTTCTTCCAAACTCTTGTTAATGTTAATATTTAACCTCTTCTGATGAATCACAAATGTTCTTAATGTTGTCTAGAATGGTGAATGCTTTCCAGAAGGCGTTCAATTTTCTTTGCCCAGATCCATCAGAAGAATCACTGACTGTGGCAGCTTTTGCCTTATGAAAGGTATTTCTTAAATAATAATTCTTGAAAGTCAATATCACTCTTTGATCCTTGGGCTGCAGAATGAATGTGTTAGTGGGCATAAGAACAACGTTAATCTCACTGCACACCTTCATCAGTGCTCTTGCATGGTCAGGCGCATTGTCAATAACCAGTATTTTGAAAGAAATCTTTTTTTTTTTTTTCCTGAGTAATAGTTCTCAATAGGGGGCTTAAAAGATTCAGTGAACCATGTTCTAAATAGATGTACAGCCATCCAGACTTTGTTGTTCCTTAAATGGAGAACAGGCAGAGTAGATTTAGCATAATTCTTAAGGGCCCTAGGATTTTGGGAATGATCCATAAGCGCTGGCTTCAACTTCAAGTCACGAGCTGCATCAGCCCCTTGTTAGGGGGTCAGCCTGAGGAGAAGGTATTGGCTTCTCTTCTCTACCTATGAAATCGCATCTTCTTCTACTAGAAGGCTGTTTCATCTACACTGAAAATCTGTTGTATAGCGTAACCACCTTCATTAATGATCTTAGCTAGAGTTTCTGGATAACTCGCTGCAGCTTCTCCATAAGCAGCTGCTGCTTCGTCTTGCATTTTTATGTTATGGAGACGGCTTCTTTCCTTAAGCCTCATGAGCCAACCTCTGCCAGCTTCCAACTTTTCTCCTGCAGCTTCCTCACCTCTCTCAGCCATCACAAAATTGAAGAGAGTTTGTGCCTTGTTCTGGATTAGGCTTTGGCTTAAGGGAACGTTGAATGTTGTGGCCAGTTTGATATTCTATCCGGACCTCTCAAGCTTTCTCCATATCAGCAACATAGCTTTTATGCTTTCTTATCGTTTCTATGTCCACTGGAGTAGCACTTTTAATATCCTTCAAGAACTTTTTCTTTGCATTCACAACTTGGCTAACTGGCTCCAGAGGCCTGGCTTTTTGCCTCTCTTGGCTTTCGACATGCCTTCCTGACTAAGCTTCATTGTTTCTAGCTTTTGATTTAAAGTGAGAGGGGCGCCTGGGTGGCTCAGTTTGTTAAGCCTCCGACTCTTGATTTTGGCTCAGGTCATGATCTTACGGTTCATGAGTTTGAGCCCTGTGTCGGGCTGTGTGTTGACAGTATAGCCCCTGCTTGGGATTCTCTCTCTCCCCCTCTCTCTGCCTCTCTCCTGCTCCCAATCTCTCTCTCTAAATAAATGAATAAACTTAAAAATAAAGTGAGAGATGTGCGACTCTTTCTCTCACTTGAATAATTTCGGTATTGTTGAGTCTCAGGGAATAGAGTAGCCTGAGAAGGAGAGAGATGGGGGAACATTAGGTCAGTAGAGTGGTCAGAGCACACACAACATTTACGATTAAGTTCGCTGTCCTCTATGTTATATGGGTGTGGTACATGGTGCCATAAACAATTAGGTGTTACAATAGTAACGTCAAAGACCACTGATTCACAGATCACCATAACAAACAATGCAAAAGCTTGCAATATTAGGAGAATTACCAAAATGTGGACACAAAGTGAGCAAAAATGCTCCTGGGAAAATAGCACCGAGTGACTTGCTCGACATGGGGTAGCCGCAAGCTTCAGTCTGTAAAAAAAAAAAAAAACAACAACAAAACAAACAAAAAAAACACCACAGTTATCTGTGAAACACAATAAAGGAAATCAAAATAAAGTGAGGTATGCCTGTATACCATAAAATAGATTCCCAAAGTGGAATTAATAATTTCTTCCTTGGAGTTCCTACACTACATTTCTTGTGGTTTTCTTTTATTCTGACGTAATTATGTAGGTTTTTCGCATGTTTGTCTCTATCAGCTTCAAGAGTGCAATATTTGTCTTACCATTGATTTTCACAAAACCTGTGTGCTTTGCACATGGAAGGAGTTTAATAAACATTTGCTGCCTTATGGACAGATTGGAAGAATAATTCTGGACACATGAATTTACACATGTGTAAAGACATGAATTTGTGTATATCTGTACTTTAAAAATATTGGTTTGTATATATAATAAAAGCATAAAAATGACTCGTCTTACTAGTATAATTTGATAAAAACATACAATGAATCAAACTTAGTTTATCTAAAACATCCCATAAAGTTTTATTTGTGAACAATTGAAAGACAAATAAATAATTTTAAATGAACTTACTTTGCCTCCAAGTAACAAAACTAGTTTTAGAAGTGGACACTTAGTACTTTCTGAATACTGACAGGTATTTTGCTTCTTTAATCTGGGATGAATAATATGTGAAAAAGAAAAATGATAGAATTTGTATGTATGGGGATATCATCTATAATATACCCAAATAAGAACATAAATGAGCAAATCTTTGACCCAAGGAAGATTTTGTCTTGGGGAGAGCTGTTTCTAATAAATGACTTGGTGAGCTGATAAGGTGCATCGACCTGATGGTTTCACTTAGGTATAATCTTGGGGAAGGAGATCTGTTTGGTGACCTGGCCTCTTCGAGAAGCAACGGGTTTCTTATCTGATGGATTTTCTGTCAGTCCCTGTGTTTTTGTTTCACCAATTTTAGTTTTGTGCCATGAAGTGGTAAAACAAAATTTCAGAAAAGTCTAAATTCAACTAAAAAAAAGTATTAAGAATGGGATGATGGAAGAGGAAACAATGCTTTCTATAGAAAAAGGAAAAAAAAAAAACCCTCACAGAACTTCTTCTCATGTGCACAAGTAAAAAATGAATATATTACTTAAGTCATTATCCATCAACCACATTGTTTCCTGCACTTGTTTGGTGATAAAGTTTTGCTGGATAGGCTAAATGGTTTACAAAGTGCTTGTGACACAGCTGAAGTATCTAAGCGCTCAATTGATTGTGTTTTGCCTAAAATGTTATATCCTGCCTGATTACAAATCAAATCGTTCCAGAGACACTGACCTCAATAGTGGTTCTTACTAGGAAAACAGAAACAAAAACAAAAAACAAAATTATGAAAGTGTTTTGTTTCGGTGAGGGCCATAAATGGATGAATTAGTTTAATACACGATGATATGATGATGATGATTGGTGAATATTTTCCAGTACACATATAAAAAGCTGTGATTTAAAAAAATGAAATTATTGGGTGGTTGTATCATTTTCATTTTGGGGGAATGATTTACACCATCTGTTCTAAACTAGGGTTATCATTATAAGATTTGATTCAGAGATTTTTCAGACTGTGTATGGGCACTCCTTAGAATTCCAGTTTGCCTCCCTCAAGGGAATGACTCCTTAACTCCATTTTCTCTATCCCCCCAAGTCCCATAGAATTTCTGTCAGTTGAGCCTCAAACCTTGATCTCCTGCCTCTTCTACTTCCACGTTAGCTCTTTAATGTGGCCGACTTCTCTGGTTCTGACTGGGCCCAGACCTATCTGACTCCTGCGGACACCATGGCAAACTGTTTCAACCCCACATCTTGTTCTGTCCCCTTGCCTCCTTCCTGCCACGAATCCTGCTCTTTGGGCTACTAGAGTCCTGTTCAGAAAGCACAAATACCATCATACTCTTACTCCCTTGTGTTACACCCTTTAATTGTCTATGCATTAAGGCCATGAGAACGTTACAAACCCTCACTTAGCTATTCAGCCTCTTCTCTTTCTCTCTATGTCCCATCGCCCTCTTCTTCCCCCACTGGGCTCTAAAAACTCTTTCCAAAACTCTAAGTCATTTCAGACCCCCTGTATTTCCTGAGGCAACTATGATGCTTAATCCTTGTTTTTTGTGGCAATAGTTCTGCCTCACTTTATTATCTCACTCGATAGATAGAATCTACTGATGGTTCAGGCATCACTCTCACTATGAAGACATTCCCTGATCCTTCAGGTAGAATTGACTATCCCTCCTTTTCTGTCTTATGTGATGAATTTGTTATACACATTCCACATTCTGCTGCACGCATTTGTTTACGAATCTGTCCTCTTAATAGAATATAAATAATCCAGGGTCAGGAGCCCATGTGTTCATATCACAGTCTCCAATGCCAAATCTTTTTTCTGTCATTTAGTAACTTAGTGTTTGTTGAATAAACATTTGAGAGTATCAGACAACTATTACATTATAAATTCCTATAGGACAAGAACTGTGTTTTCCCTTTGTATCCATTTAATATCTAGTAAAATGTTTTGCATATAGATAGTGTTTACTTATTTATTCAATGTATAGTTGACGAAAGGAAAGTAGAGCATCCCAGATGAATGGAACCATGACTGGAAGGCATTAGTACAGGAAAGAGAGTAACATCATTTGATTTGATAAAAAAAAAAAAATCAGTTGTATAAAGGCAGGAACAATGAGGCTTGGCTGAACAATTGCCTATATCTGTTTCACTGTGTTATTTTTAGGATTTGTATAATATTATAGGCAGCATGGGTTCATGGTTGCTTCTGAGCTTTATTTGTTTATATATTTATTTTTTGGACCTAGAGGAGTATTTTTGAGTCAGGGGAAATTCCTTGTGTAATCATTAGTAACAAGTATAACAGATGGTATTAGAAAATTATTTTCCATCATCCTGTCTCACCTGGTCATTTATGTTTACACACAAATTTCCTTTCCAGATTAATTCTTTCTGTTTAAAGTTTTTTTTTTTTTGATGTTTGTTTATTTTTGAGAGACAGAGAGAGAGAGAGAGAGAGAGAGAGAGAGAGAATGAGTTAGGGAGGGGCAGAGAGCGAGGGAGACACAGAATCCAAAGCAGGCTCTAGGCTCAGAGAGCAGCACAGAGTCCAACGTGGGGCTTGAACCCGCGAGATGTGAGATCATGACCTGAGGTGAAGTCCTAACCTGAGCTGCAGTGGGCACTTAACTGACTGAGCCACTCACGTGCCCCCTAATTCTTTCTATTTAAATTCTGTTGTTGATTCTCAGATTGCTCTTAAGGACATTTCAATTGTTCAATGATCAGTGATCCAAAGAAATTACAGAAGATGTTACTTAAAATCTGGAGGACCAAAACTCAGCCAATCTAGCCTTACCTTCATAGGCATATTATTTTTCTCATTGGCATAACTGTGCATTGATTAATAAATCTTAAAGAGAGCTGACTCAAGACAACCTTACATACAAAGATTCTTTTTGGCAATATTGAGCCTGGAGACACATTACTTCTTTCCCACATAGAAGCAATATGTTGCTCAACAGTTAATAGATAAACAGTTAGAAAGCCTAGTCATGTGACCAATATATTTTTGAAATGGTGCACAGAAGGCAGCTACCTCTGAGCTGATGTTGACAGAGTAGTGTTAGCCTTCAGCTTTTTACTTGGTGGTGATTTGTGGACCTATCACGGTCACTAGCTCTTAGTGTTTGGACAAGTGATTGTCACCTGCAAATATGCTTTGTGCAATGACTCTGGGAGAAGTAATAAACCCTGAAAATTGTTTAAAATATGTGCAAGGTCATTGCCCACCTAGCTGTTAGCAAGTGAGCTGAAAGCAGTTCCTGCTTTTAGAGCAAGCAGGAGGAGAGATTGGGGAAAATGATGATCCCTAGTCTCAAGTGTTGTGACATAATAAGGGAAATGGTGTAATGTATTAAGGAGCAGAGCACAGGTTTAGAGATGGAAATATCTGTATTGAAACTGCAGCTCCATATTTGCCAACTAAGTTTAGGTAAATTAATCTCTCTCAGCTTTGGTGTATAAGTGAGGATAAAAGTTCCTTCTTGTATAGTTGCTACAAGGATTGTATGATATAAAATCATTTAAGTGTATAGAAAGTTCCTGTCACTTAGCAAGGAACTCTTATTTTTATACTGGTATTCAACAGAAATAGTTGGAAAACAGTGGATCACCTCATGAAGCTGGCAAAGGTTCTCTAAAAAATCTATTATTTTAGAAAAGTGCTACATGCTTGGATAAAAACCCATGTGCACATGCACACACACATAGACACGCATACACAGACATATACACACAAAACCAAGCAGCACCGGAAAGAACAAAGAAGAATGTACAAATCACCCCAAATCCCGCCCAGTGATAGAGCATATCAACCTAGGCATCTCTTTGTGCCTTTTAAAAATTTAAACAGTATTTTTTTAATGAAAAAAAAAAAAAAAAGATTGCTTTTTGAGAGAGAGAGTGAGCCGGGGAGGGGCAGAGTGAGAGGGAGACTGAGGGTGTGAAGCAGGCTCTGTGCTGACAGCAGAGAGCCCAATGCGGGGCTTGAACCCAACGAACCATGAGATCATGACCTGAGACCAAGTTGAGGCTTAACCGACTGAGCTAGCCAGGCGTCCCTCTTTGTGCCTTTATTTAGATATATTTAAAGAATATATCCATTTATATCCATGTTATGATGACTTAGACAAGATGGTAGTCTGCTTTTTTTTTTCTTGGATTTTCTACTCCGGATATAAATACCTGAACTTGATTTCCGTTCTACAAGCCTGGAGAGCAGGAACTCAGAGCACACGACTCCACGTGAATGATCTCCGCTGCCATCCTGATAAATCCCTTTCCACCGCCTCCACAGAACCCTCACTGCTATTGTTAAAATGCTCCTGTTGACATGCCACTGGAAAGTTTCAGGAGGCCTCGCATGTGGTCTTCCTGTCTGCCGACGCTGGATTCCTGTTCATTGCCTCATGGTGTTGTTCTCTGCTGATTTGTCAGGGCTTTGTGGTTCAGTTCTTTCCACGGGGACTGCTACATTCCTAATTCTGGGTTCCATAAAACATCACCATGCTTTCATCCTAAGTTTCCCTCTTTTATGTCACTTACAACTAAATGAGCCTTAATTCACGCAGCTAGTATTTATATCACAGGAGAACACTATCTTAGTGTATTTGCATGTCATTGATGACTACTGAGTATGAACTTCATTTAGCATGTTCAGTGAGTAACTGTATTTCTTCTCTTACAAAATGCCTATTCACTTCTTTAGCCCATTATTTTCAGAATGCTTTGCATATTTATAGCTTTAACATTTTATCCACCGTATATGTAACAAATACTGCATTTTAATTTTAATTACTGTATCATTTCTGTGTAGAAGTTTAAAATGCATTTATTAACTGTGGTGCCTGGGTGGCTCAGTCGGTTGAGCACCCAACTCTTGATTTCAGCTCATGTCATGATCCTAGGGTCTCAGGATCAAGCCCCACCTCAGGCTCCACACTGAGCATGGAGTCTGCTTAAGATTCTCTCTCTCTCTCTCTCTCTCTCTCTCTCTCTCTCTCACTCCCTCAGCCCCTCTCCCCTGCTTGCTCTCTCACTAAAATAAAAAAAAAATGCATTCATTATTAATGAATCAATGTTCTCTGAGCTTTGTATAAAGCTTAGAAAGTATTCTTCCTGCCAAGATTTTAAAAACAGTATGTTAAATTTTCTTCCAGTCTTTTTTAATTGATTCTGGCTGATGTTATATTTTCCATAATTTACTTTCAAATATTTCAGCAGAGACAGTATCATATAGATGTGTGTGTTAGATTGTAGAGTTAAATCTAACATATCTTAGGACCACATACTTTGGATGTGATCTGGTAGTATTTGCAGTTAATCAGAAGTCCACACTCCAGAAGTGCCTGCTCTGGACTGTTCTACTCTCTTTATCTTGTTCAACCCTAGAGGGTTATGTTATTAATATGGATATCAGAAATGATCAGATTTGTGGGTTTACCACTTTATGCAACTAGATGATCATAATAAAAAAAACACCAGACAATAATAAGCACTGGAGAAGATATAGAGAAATTGCAACCCTCATTTATTGCTGGTGGGGATGTCAAGTGGTACAGCTGCTTTGAAAAGTACTTTGGCAGTTCTCCACATGTAAAAAACAGAGTTATCATGCGATCTAGAAATTCCACTCCTAAGTATATACCCAAGAGAAATGAGATCATGTGTGCCCATAAAAACTTGTATGCAAATGTTCATGACAGCATTATCGACAAGAGCCAAAAACTGGAAACAGCCCCAATGTGTATTATCTAATGAGCATGTGATATATCCATACAATGGAATATTATTTGCCATTAAAAAGGAATAAAGCACTCATACTTACTGCAACATGGATGAATCTTCTTTTTACGTTTATTTATTTTCAGAGAGACAGAGAGAGAGAGAGAGAGAGAGAGCATGCGTGTGCACGCACGTGTTAGTGGGGGAGGGGCAGAGGGAGAAGAGAATCCCAAGCAGGCTGCATGCTAATAGGGGGGCTTGATCTCACAAACTGTGAGATTATGACCTGAGCCGAAATCAAGAGTCAGATGCTCAACTGGCTGAGCCACTCAGGTACCTCCAATATGGATGAATCTTAAAAACATTAGCCTAAGTGAAATAATCTAGTCATGAAAGATTATATATTGTATGATTTCATTTAGCCAAATACATAGAGACAAAGTGGATTAGTGATTACCAGGGGCTGTGGAAGGTGGAATAGGGAGTGATTACTAATGGGTAGAGGTTTTGGGGGGATGGATGTGGATGGTGCCAATGTTTTAACATGAGACAGTGGTGATGATTGATTATCGTATATTTCACAATCATTGCCACTATCTCATGTTAAAACATTGGCACCATCCACATCCACCCCCCAAAACCTCTACCCATTAGTAATCACTCCCTATTCCACCTTCCACAGCCCCTGGTAACGCTTTAAAAGGGTGAACTTTACAGTAAGGCAATTATATCTGAGTAAAGTTGTTATAAAAGAAAGATATGTATATTAGCTAGAAATATTGCACGAGTGAACAGGTCACATACATACGTCATGAATCCTGTGATTCTGCCATTTGTAGTGGTGCTTTAGGCCTAAGGACTTCCTTGGTTATAGGCACAGAATGTTTAGAGGATTCTCTAGACTGATTTGACCAGAAGGTTAGTTGAATCTTGCTACCAGAACATTGTCACATAAGCCTTACGGTGCTATTTGGAATGCCTGAAATCAGCAATAGAGAGCTGGAACTTGGTTAAACCTGTAAAGCATATTGCCTGACTGTTTTGAGTTCCACTTGGCAACAAATGTTTCTTTGTCAGAATTTGGTCTGAGTCTTGGTAGCAAGGTTATAGTATACTGAAAGAGTTGCATAGTCCTCACAATACTTCAGCAATTGAAGGCAACAGACAACTACCAAAAAGTCCACATGGCATAGAAGAATTATTAACAGTTGATACCTAGGAAAATTATTGGCTTTTATGTATTCATCATGTCTCCAATTGCTTTTTACTGAATTATCTCATTAATTTTGAAAGATTTTATTAACCAATTCTCTTGGTTTTTTTTTTCCTAGGTACAAAATTAAATCTGCAAGCAATGATAATTTGCAATACTGTGTCTCATTATCATTTTATATCTTACTCCCTAGTGCTTCCAAAGTGATGAATGATAACATTAGTTGCAGTTCATTTCATTTTGTTCAGAATGTAGCAGGTATTTAGTGCTATGTTAAGGAGTTTGAAGTTTTTGTAGATGTAATGGATTTTATGCAATGAAGCCATTTGATTAGGTTTTACTGTGGAGAACTTTCTCTTGGAGGTGTCTTGACAAATGAACTGAGATACAGGAGGCAGAAAGATGACTTAAAGCTCCAGGGTCTGGGAAGTAGTTGGGACTTGGAAACAGAAGCCAAGGTGGAGAAAAAGCATTAAGGGAGAGAGGGATAGGGAAATGGGGGGTTGGGGAGGATGACTCTGGACTCTGGCTTGGAAGACAGAGATGTGAGTTGGATCGTGTTGCTGTATTAGCGTCCTGTGTAACAAAGGACCACAAACTTGTTGGCTTAAAACATCAGAAATTTATTTTCTCACAGTTCTGGAGGCTGGAAGTGTGAAGTCAGTAGCGGAAACCGAGATGCTGGCCAGGCTGCTCTCCCTCTGGGACTGTGATGGAGAATCCCTTTCTTGCCTTTTCCAATTTCTGATGGCTCCCAGCATGCCTTGGCTTGTGGCTGCATCATTTCAGTCTCTGAGGCCAGAGTCTTCTAATCTCTTTCTGCTTTGTTCATGTCATTGTCTCTTGTCAGTGTCAAATCTCCCTCTGGCTTCCTATTATAAGGATATATGTGATTGTGTTTGGGGCTCACTCAGATAATCCAGAATAATCTCCTCATCTCAGGATCCATGTCTATGCAGGATTTTTTCCTCTCACATTAAGGTACTTTTAGGTTCTAGGGATGAGGACCTGTCTGGTATGTTTGGGAGGGAGCATTATGCTGCCTTCCATGGTTGCCACTTACTGAGATATGAAATGGAGCCACAAGATTGGGGTAAATATAATGAGATTAGTTTTGTGCATGACTTTTTGTTTTTTAAGGAGCTCCATGTTCTGTTTTCAGTTTCTTTTTATCCTGCCCATTTCTTTTCTTTTTTCTTCTCTCTCTCTCTTTTATTTTTATTTTTATTTTTATTTTTTGGTTAAATGTTATGTATCACTTCTCTAGGTGAAAGAAGAGGATTGGGTTTTGTACCTTTTTCTGAAAGCTCGTATTGCCCCAAGCTGACCTTACATTACTTCAAACCAATGGGTTCTTCTGTTTACCTTAGCTCGGGCAAACCACAGCTCTGATATGTCACATTTTGAAAACGCCTGGGTTTTCTTTTAAGTAATTTCCAAGAATATCAATCATACTGAATGCCTCTAGAGAAACATAAAACTTTTCAGCATTATCTGCCCCTGAAATTTCTTTTAATATCAAAACCAAATTCAACCCATGCAAAGGTTGAAAATAGTTTTTGTCACTAACTCATTCAGCTCGGCAGTACTAATAAACACTTTAAACAGCCAATTTCAGCAAAACTGAGAAACACTTAAAGCTTATTTTATTTCCGGTTTTAGTGGGGTAATATGTATCACACGTGATAGAGTTCTCCTTGGTTGCTCAGGCTATGAGAGGCAGCTCTCGAACTGAATTTTTAGTCTATTTGCACAACTTCAAACCTGAAAGTCTATTCTTATTTTCTTGAAAGCCAGATAATCTTGTTAAGTACTTTCCAATGACCCTATCCTTCAGAATTACTTGGTATCTTAGAGTCTAGCTGACTTCAGCTTTTCAGTAAGCTTCAGTTTTTTGGGTTTTTTTTCCTAACATTTATTTCTGAGACAGAGAGAGAGCATGAACAGGGGAGGGTCAGAGAGAGGGAGACACAGAATCCGAAACAGGCTCCAGGCTCTGAGCTGTCAGCACAGAGCCCGACGCGGGGCTCAAACTCACGCACCGTGAGTTCATGACCTGAGCCGAAGTCGGCCGCCCAACCGACTGAGCCACCAAGGCGCCCCATGCTTCAGTTTCAAAATACTTCATTTTTTCATTTCTGAAAGCTTTACTTTTTGCCTGTGCATAATCTGTTTGCCCTTTGCCATAGAAATTGTAGTTTCAAGGCACCTGGGTCGTTCAGTCAAACTTCTGACTCTTGATTTGGGCTCAGGTCATCATCTTACAGTTGTTAGACTGAGCCCCATGTTGTTGGGCTTAGTGTGGGGGTGTTGAGCCTGCCTGGGATTTTCTCTGTCCCCCTCTCTCTACCCACTTCCCTGCTCATGCTTGCTCTCTGTCTCTCAAAATAAATAAATAAACTTTTTTAAAAAAGAAATTGTAGTTTCAGGAAAAATATTTTTTTCCTTAAATTTGTGTGCTAAATTTCCAGAGATAATATTTGTTCAGTGAATAATAATAAAAGGTTGACTAAGTGAGTCAGAGAGGATTAAATATTACATTCAAATCACTTCAAAGATGGGATACATTTTCTTTCAGTTGCTCAAAAAAGTTTTGATTTCCTTGTTTTATATAAAAAAATCTGGGGGTACCTGGGTGGCTCAGTTAAGTGTCTGACTTTAGCTCAGGTCATGATTTCACATTCGTGATTTTGAGCCCCATGTTGGACTCTGTGCTGACAGCTCGGAGCCTGGAGCCTGCTTCGGATTCTGTGTCTCCCTCTCTCTCTGCCCCTCCCCCACTCACACTCTGTCTCTCTGTCTCTCTCGCTCTCAAAAATAAATGAACATTAAAAAATAAAAATATTAAAAGTATCTGAAAACCATTTTGTGTGTATGTGCGTTAAAATATGTGTTGTGTGTGTGTGTGTGTGTGTGTGTGTGTGTGTGTGTGTGGATATAGTGGAGATATATATATATATATATATATATATATATATATATATATATATATATATATATATATATATCAAGAACTTCCTCGTTCTAGTCTATAAGACAATATAATGCCCAGAGTAAGGACCCTGGGCATGGCCTAGTGACATGGAGCATATTTATGATATGTAAAGAAGTCATAGGTTTTTTCAGTTAATGGATTACTTATTAGGGCAAAGGCCATAAATGCCACCTTCTTCTGTTCTTCTTTCCATAATAAGATACTTCACCATACCTAAAGTGAAAAATGCTGATGCTTTTGACTGGATACTAAAACCATTCGCTCATTCAATTGGTGCATGTTGAGCCTGTGCTTATGTGCTAGGTTCTGTGGCTGCCTAAGCAGTGTTTGATAAAGACCTTGAAGGCAGTCGATGATGACGAGACTATACTGAATAACAGGTAAATAAAAGGCTCCCAATAATTTCCTAAATTTTAATTAAGCCCAGAATCATTCTGTTTATAGATACAAAACAATTTTTCAGGAGAGATTGTATGATTCAGAGATGTGGTTCTCTGTCCACATGTGGAAAATTTAAGGTGGACCCTGTTTGTTTATAGCTTATATTTTTGCTCCTATGGAAAATTAAATAGAACAGTATCTTATTTGGCTCTATTCATAAACTATATTTTTGTTTTAATTAAAAAATAAGTAGATCAATTCCAATCATGTATAGCAGTATAACCCTTTATGTGTAAACTTTGTTGACCGCAAGTAGCTGTACTTTTGGAGCTCACTTCATATCTTCAATTTGAAGATTTAGTCCCTAAAACAACTATGTTGTGTGTTTTGTTAAATTAGCACTTTAGAAGGTCACAAATAGCAAAATTGTTTCTACAGTGAAACTATTAACTTTAAAATTCATAACATATATAGAGTAGATTTTCTTGTCCAAATTGCATTTGTGTTAGAATGATGATATGTTTCCCTTTTAAAGAATTTTAAATCAAAAAGAATATTTATCAGGTGATTTCATTTACTGAGTGGGAAAGAACGAGCAGCATGCCTATAGCTTTTAGGTTAACTTGCTTACAGATCACTTTATCTTAATTGATCATGTTATTCTATGATCACTGTACATATGAAGTATTAGAAGTTTTAATAATCCACTCATAAAGCCAAATTATATATAACAGAGATGGATACTTGAACTTTTTATTTATTTTATTTTATTATTATTATTTTAAATATTTATTTATTTAGAGAGAGAGGGCGTGAGCTTGTGTGAGCGGGGAAGAAGGGGCAGAGAGAGAGGGAGAGACAGAATCCCAAGAGGCTCCAGGCTGTCAGCAAAGATCCAGATGCTGGTCTTAATCCCACAAATCATGAGATCATGACCTGAGCCAAAATCAAGAGTCAGATGCTTAACCAGCTGAGCCGCTCAGGTACCCCTAACTTTTTACAAATAAGGTAGTTCAAGGGGCGCCTGGGTGGCGCAGTCGGCTAAGCGTCCGACTTCAGCCAGGTCACGATCTCGCGGTCCGTGAGTTCGAGCCCCGCGTCAGGCTCTGGGCTGATGGCTCAGAGCCTGGAGCCTGTTTCCGATTCTGTGTCTCCCTCTCTCTCTGCCCCTCCCCCGTTCATGCTCTGTCTCTCTCTGTGCCAAAAATAAATAAAAAACGTTGAAAAAAAAAAACAAATAAGGTAGTTCAAGATGTTCATTTTTTAAGGTTTTAATTACGTAGACATACCTATAAATTGTTTTTTCCCACTAGTATATTTTTAAAAATATAGGATAAAAGCTAACCATTGTACATGATTTGTTTTGATGTTGTATCTTAGTCAATTTGACTGTTTTTAGGTTACTGTTCCTTCTCCCCATAATCTACTGTTATTTTCTATACCGTCCAATGTTGCTAATTAGTTATTTCTGTGAATTTGTCTACCTAGCACAGTTCAGGTTTCTTCAAATAAAGGAACATGTCTTTAATATTTATTCTATCTTTGGTAGTGTTTAATTAGGTCTTGGGCATAGAGTATTTGCTTGAAAAACACTTGCAGAATTGTCCTGAAGCTTTAAGAAAATTACTATTTTCCAGTGAGAAAAAGACAAGCCTGAGAGGTCGTTTTAAGGGACTAGTCAGCTGTTCAGTATGGGTCTTGGAATGATAATTAATAATAAAAACTACAGGGGTGCATGGGTGTCTGAGTCGGTTGAGCATCTGACCCTTTATTTCTGCTCAGGTCATAATCCCATGGTGGTGAGATCAAGCTCTGCATGGGGCTCTGCACTGATCATGGAGCCTGCTTGGGATTCTTTCTCTCCCTTGGCCCCTCTCTCGTGCTGGTCTGTGTTCTCTCTCTCTCTCTCTCTCTCTCTCTCTCAAAAAAATAAAAAAAAAGAATAGAAACTACAATGATCAAAAAAAAATTGTAATTTTCATGTTGGTCACTCAGTATAGTTCTGTGCTAATAATGATATGAGAACTATCTTACAATTGGAAGGTGACTTGGGCATAAAATCAGAGAAGGCAGGGTTATAGAAGGAGTTGACTTGTCATCAAGGGGGTAGCTTGATGTATCAGTCACTGTTACAAGGGATCAGTACCTATGAGGATTGAATAGTTAAGGGGGAGTCAGGGAAGCCTTTCTCCTGGATGGTCCTGGAAAGGTGTTACTAAATTCTTGCTTATCTGTTCTCCTATTTCAGGTTTCGTGCAAAATACACCTCTTCCATTAACCTAGTATTTCTTCATGCAGGTTAGAGTTTAATTAATTGGGCCTCAGTTTTAGTGATGCTGTTTCAATTGTACTCTTTTAAGTCCAGGCATTTTAATTGAAATTTGAGAATGAATGGTTACTAGAACAACTCAGGCAATTCGTGGATTATAATTTTGATTGGGTTATTTCTTCAGGTAAGTTTTCTTATATACTGTATTTTTCAATAATTTATTTTCAGGACTTTGCTCTCTTTCTTGTTTTGGCTACATCTAGATTTACAGAATAGAAAGATACATTCAGGATTTTTACTCTATTGAAATGCAACATCACATTATAAAATTATAGGCATAAAGGGATGGGTATCCTGACTCAAGCAAATGACAACCCCATGGAGGGAAGAGTAACTTTCCCATATAAATGTTAATGAGTGGTGTGTGTGTGTGTGTGTGTGTGTGTGTGTGTGTGTGTGTGTGTTGTTTCTTATAGTGCCTCATATAGAAAACTAAGACATTTTTCTATGAATAAATGCGGGTATGTTTGGCCTCTTATCCTAATGTCTCTATTCTGTAGTCAGGATCACTCTTCATATTGGTCTATGGACAGGAATTTATTTTATTTTATACTCCAGTGGCTCAACCAGCAGATGTAATGGGAGACCTTCCAGATTTCCCAACCCTCATAGGAAAATAAGTTGTTTCTTTTGGACTTCTCCAGACACTGTGGCATTTTGTAAAGAACAGAGAAATCCAGTTCAGAGATACAGAAGGGTTGACTCCTTTGGATTAGTCAGTCCCAGGCTGTGTGTACTCTTATTCATTTATTCAATGCCTCTGAGCCTCAGCTTAGCTTCTTTTTTATAAAACAGCCTTTGCAATAACACCTCTTATTTTACTTAATGTGAATGTGCTTTATTTTTAATAGGATGTTGAAAAGGTAAAAACCTTCATTCCTATCATCAAACCAAACTTTGTGATGCATTTTGGTAATTGCTGGCCTTTTACAGTATATATACTATTTAAGAATATTTGCCTTTTCTGAACTTTTAAATTCATACATGTTTGAATTTTATTAATGAAATTTATTGTCAAACAGCAATGGGAAAGTCAAATTGCAAATTTCAGGGGCTAATTTATGATGAGATTATGGAGTTTTATTTCTCATCATATATTGAACCTAAGATTTTTTTATTTCTTTATTTTTGGCCTTACCATGTGTAATATGGACCGTAATGGTTAGAAGAAACCATGTGACCTCTAGAATCTATGTTTTAAAATATTTGTCTTTATTATTGATAGAAATCCATTATTGTATATTTGGGGCTAAAAACTGTAGTTTTTTTTTTTTAAAGAAACTGTAGGGTTTTTTTTTAAAGCATGGAAATCACATTATTTTCTTTTAAATATGTGTATAATGTAGTTTTTGAGTCCCAACCACATTGCAATATTTTGCACTATCTTCTCTCCTACATTTTTATGAACTCTGAAAGGAAGAGCTAAATTACATTTTTAAGGACACTAATGAGTGAAAAGCTAGACATATGGGAAGGGCTGAAGAACTTCCACTTAAGTAGAGAAGCACCTTTGTAAATATGTATCACAGTAATTTTTCAAATGGAAATGCCTTAATTTACTGTTTGCTAACCATTGCTGGAGTCACTATGTCTGCTTAGGATACAGAGGATTATTTTAATTTGATTTTTGACTAGTGGTTCTTTGAAGCTGACTAAATTCCAAATATAAATATATCTGATATTTTCTCTTCCTTTTAGGAACATTTCAAGACATAATGTCATTTATTTTGGTCTGTGCTGCATTGTTCTGTTGACTGTTTTAATTTTCTCTTTGTACAGTGATTCTATGGATGCAGTAACTTTTGAGAACCTGAAATAAGAAAGGATATCATTGGATAATATCAAAGGATAACATTGATATTAAAATAGGCCTTTCAAATACCATGGGCAGCACAGATATATGCACATGAGTAGCAGTCCTGAGTGGAGGAATAAGACAGTTTGTAAATATGAGATTTTTAGTATAAGTATTAAGAATAAAAATGTAATTAATGATTACAAATTATTACCCATTAATAAAAGATGAATATGAAATTTAACTTTGGAACCTTTAAATCATTCTAGATAGCCACATTTTTCATGCAAGGATATAGCTTCAAATTACTACGTTTTAGGAAAAAATAGGGTTTTGATGGAAACTTTTCTTTTTATCAAAGTTTATTTTTGAGAGAGAGAGAGAGAGCAAGTGGGAGAGGGACAGGGAGAGAGGGGGACGGAGACTTTGACGTGAGCTCTGCTCTGACAACAAAGAACCCAATGCAGGGCTTGAACTCACCAACTGTGAGTTCACGATCTGAGCGGTAGTCAGATGCTTAATTGACTGAATCACCCAGGTGTCCCTAGATGGAAATTTTTCTAATTGCCTTATTAATCAGGGCACACCGAGTTAACTTTTTTTGATTACTCAGGGTTATTGTTATGAGCATATTGTTATGAGCATAAATGACAGCATTACTGTCATTGAAGGTAACAGGATACCCCAGTACCAGAGGAACTGAGACCTTCACAGTTACTGATTTTCCATTTTTATTCTGGTTTAGATACAGAAATATCTGTAAATAAGAACCAGTAGATGCTAATGATGGCCTCTTCTACCTTTTGAACATTTTATTCTACTGAAAAAATCTTCAGGCAAGATCTGTATGTTCATCTTGAATTCCCAAACCACAATAGCAGTGTAAAATTCCTCAGAATTGATGTCACAGAAATGTCAATAGATGGTGCTTCCCTGTCACCTTCTAATTGTGTGAACTAATGTGATCATGTGCTCTGAATCCAAAACAATTTTTCATCAGTAACAGCTCACAGTTCAATTCAGGAAACATTTCTGACCATCTGTATACTGATTAATGAAGGGATAAAAGGAAACTTGATATAGTTAAATTTATTTCTTTTTTTAAATGTTTTATTTATTTTTGAGAGAGAGAGCATGAGCAGGGGAGGGGCAGAGAAAGAGAGGGGGACAGAGGATCCGAAACAGGCTCTGCACTGACAGCAGACAGCCCCATGTGGGGCTCGAACTCATGAACCATGAGATCATGGCCTGAGCCGAACTTGGATGCTCAACTGACTGAGCCACCCAGGTGCTCCAATAGTTAAGTTTCTCAAAGAGATTTTAATATAAGAATGTGGAACGTTTTTGATATCAACCAGCTGTAGTACAAGACTGAACAAATAGGCCTCCCTCACCCTGGCTTCCTGAACTTCAGTGATGTTCATTTTGAATAAGTATAACCAGATCTTTGGTGAATTTTTATTTAGTCATACGTGTATACATAATATACATATATAATGTGTATATAACGTATATCAAAGACCTATATATTACAATATATACTCTATATGTATTACATATATAATCTATATAAAGGTTACATATTTATATACATTTATGTATTTATGTAAATGTTTTGGCCTTATATTCATTTAACATTTTCTTTTATTGAACAGAAATCTCCTTGACAGAGACACATTCTCCAAATCTGATCCAAGTAAGTATCTTTTACTTGCTTTTTTGAAACAGTCTACTCATATTTCTTACTTGATTTTGCAAAATTTGTATGAAACTTATAGTTCTTGTTTATTTTTTAATTTAATTTTTTTAAGTTTATTAATTTTGAGAGAGGAGAGAGCACAAGCACTAGCAGTGGAGGGAAAGAGAGAGAGGGAGAGAGGAAATCCCAAGCAGGCTCCACCCTGTTAGGGTGGAGCCAAATGGGAGGCTCTATCCTAGGGAGCAGTGAGATCTTGACTGGAGCCCAAGTCAAGAGTCATATACTCAACTGACTGGGCCACGGGGGCGTCCCCTCCCCTTTTTATCTTAAATACAGTTCTTGTTTAAATATTTGTTTTAAAGCGCAGACAGCACGAAGTGGGATAGTCTCAAGCCCTGCATCTCATGTACCTGGGCAGTAGTCTGGCTAAAGACAGGGAGTTGCTTAGCACTTTGAGAATAAGACAAAGATACAATGGGAGACAGTTCACTTTGAAATTGGAACCTCATGGTATTGCCATATGGTAGAAATTATATTTGAAAGGCGACCATAATGGACCATAATTTTAAGTGATTTAGCCCCAGAGTAAGACTTTTCCTCCTCCTCCTCCTTTTTTTTTTTTTTTTTTTTGTAAATAAAAGGAGTATGCAAAGGCAGGTTTAACCATGGATGTGCTGAATTTTTTGATTCCTAATTACATATATTGAAAAACTGGAGATAACTTGTCAAATGAAAAAGATAGTTTAAATTAGAAAGCAGCTGCAGTAATGTGCACATTAACAAGTGTTTCCAAATCTTGTAGTAGTTACAAATTAATATCCTGCACCTCTTCATCTCTACAAATATGTGGGCCAATGTGGATTAATTACAGGTGGAAGGTTTTGTAAGATGTTAGAATTCTTGAGGTACTCATTGGGGAAAAAGCGTTATAATTTGTGGGTATTAAAAATTCCCGGGGCTCACTTGACAAATGACGGGGAATTTTTTTATCCCTTAATCTTTACCCCAAACACTTCATTTCTCTTTTTGTGACTTCCTTTCATGGTTGACAGGCTTTCTGACCAGTTTACAAATATTGAGGGTGGGAGTTGTAAATGTCATATGTAGACTGTGATATGCTCTAGATTGTCCTTCTTGTGATGACACTGAGCATTATAGGTATTGTAGGAAGAGCTTGCCTTATGTCTAGTAACATAACGAAATATTTCAAACTGTTAAACTGTAGTTTAAAGATTTATGTACATGTGTAGAATAATGTAGATGAAAACATTAGCGAATAATTATTACATGTTTTTGTGCCTAGATCTATGCATGTTAGGTTCTAAAGATCTGATATAGTTTTCATTTCATTTCATTTCACTTATTTTTTTAGGTAGTTTTTATCATTTGATGTTTTACTAGCAAGTTTCTTATAAGAAGAAGGCTAGGAATTAGGAATTTTTTTGTTTTTTGTTTTTGTTTTTTTTTTTTTTTGAGAGCAAGCAAGCAAGTGAGCAGGGGTGGGGAGCAGAAGGAGAGAGAGAGAGAATCTTTTTTTTCTAATTTTTTTTTAATGTTTATTTTTGAGAGAGAGAGAGACAGACAGACAGAACGTGAATGGGGGTGGGGCAGAGACAGAGGGACACATAGAATCTGAAGCAGGCTCCAGGCTTTGAGCTGTCGGTACAGAGCCCAACACGGGGCTTGAACCCATGAACCGCGAGATCATGACCTGAGCTGAAGTTAGTCGCTCAACCAACTGATTGAACCACCTAGGTGCCCTGAGAGGTAGAGAATCTAAAGCAGGCTCCGTGCTCAGAGATGAGCCTGACTCATGTCTCCATCTCACGACTGTAAGGTCATGACCTGAGACGAAATCAAGAGTCAGACACTTAACTGACTGAGCCACCCAGGGACCCTCAGAAATTATTTTGATGTAGCTTTCGGACAGCTGGAAAAAAAATTGTATACATTCATATGTTGTATTTATAAAAAGACATTATACATTTATTTTTTCATCTTTTATAGTTTGTGTCTTATATGTACAAGGAGTTGGAAATAAAGAATGGAGAGAGGTAAGAATTAAAAAATTTTTTTAAATCATTGTACTGGAAAATGTGGTATAAGTTAAAATTTGGTCAAGGTGATACTGTCTTGATTTTAGTTATTTTAAGTGTTCTTCAACCCAAAGATTGGATTTTTTTAATTTATGAAAGTCATCTTTGTGTGTGTGTGTGTGTGTGTGTGTGTGTGTGTGTGTGTGTGTTATTTTGGAGAGCAAGAGAGAGAGCATGAGTGGGGGAGAGGGGCGGGGGGTGAGGTATTGAGAGAATGTTAGGCAGGCTCCATGCTTAGCATGGAGCCCTATGTGAGGCTTGATCCCATGGGATCATGACCTGAGCTGAAACCGAGAGTTGGAGACTCGACCAACTGAGCCATCAAGGCACCCCGTGTTTTGTTTTTAATAATCCTCAATGTTTGCCTGATTTATGGCCTTCTTACAGAATAGTCTAGCCTTGAAACTTGTCTCTGTCTAAAGTAAATTTAATAGTTGCAATCCTTACATAATTGAAGTCTGGATTTAAGTCTCACTTTTAGAAGTCAACTGCTGATTTTATAAAATATTACTTTAAAGGATTTTAAGTGTGGAGCTTGATATTAACTATCACCTTCTTTTTGCCAGTTAGTAACTTATTGTTTGAAAATGAGGTAGAAACTCAGTTTCCTAATGCAGACCTACTTTGTTTAATGAAATAAAAACAAGGAGGCAGAATTATTTTAGTTAATTTATATTCTAGAGTATCTCTCCTTTCAAATGGAAGGATGATCACTGGAAGAGAGGGGGTGCATATTAAAATAAAAGGCATTTCTATCTGCTTGTAGTTGCTGGTTATCCCAGGAAGTTAGCGCATTGTTTTAATGAGGTTACAGTTTCTGGTGAGATTTCCCTAGTGAGATCTGTGCTATTTGTTGCCATAGATTGCTTTGCGGCCAGCCATTTTACCAGCGTGTCTCAACTGTGAGATAGAGGATAAGAATAGGTCATTGTAATTTATTCTCAAAACTGGCAGAATAAACCAATTCAAAAATTGCCCCTACTGATAATGGGTCAGTGGGATAGTGAGCACCAGTTTCTCATATTTAATTGTTGCTAGACATTTCCATGTGATATTTTTCTCAAAGTCTATTTATACAAATGTAAATTCATCAGCTTTACCTTACGGCCACTGCCTCTTTGCTCCACGTATAGCTAATGGCATCACCAGCCAAAATATCAAACTGCAATTTTTGCAGTCACTCTTGACTTTTCCTCCCACACCTTTCTTGTTTATCAGTTATCCAGTGGTGTGAATTCTCTTTAATCAAAAAAAAAATCTCAAATGAACCACGTCCTTCATTCATTCAGACCTATGTTATCTTAGTCTTCTCTGTTACAACATTCTCGTGAGTGCATGCTTCTCTCTCATTCCTCTAATTTTTCCTGTGATTATTTTCCTAAGAGATATGCTGTCTCTTGTCATTCAGTCTAGAGTTCCCTTTGTCAAAGGCCTGGGGCCATCCAGTGGAACTGCTGACTGACCATAAGAGTCAGGCTAGCTGGGGGTAAGCACTTACTAGGAGTGTTCAGAAAATAACATTACTGGAGGGGCCAATAAAGGAACTGAGATAAACCTTCAAAAGGTATGGGACCAGGCATCTGGGCCAATACAGATCCCTAGTGAAGAGGCTTTTCTGTTGCCTACACAATGAGATATGAATTTCTTTCTTACTTTATAAATCTTTCATAATAATAATGACTAATATTCTAAGTTGTTTAGATATATTGACTAATTTAGTTTGTACAATAACCTTAAGAGGTAGAGACTATTATAATTCTTATTTTACACATGAGGAAAGTAAAGCACAGAAAGCTTAATTGATATTATGAAGTCTACCCACTTATAAATACTGGAATAGGGATTTCAACCCAGGTCATCTGGCTCCAGAGCCCTTGCTATTAGATCACCTTGCTTTGCAGAATCCTTATCTGATCCCAACATTCACATTCTGGTTTTATTGATGGAAGGAAATTCTAGAAATTGATTTTTGGGTTTTATTCTTATTTAAGCTTGACTCTGAATGAAAGACAAATAGGAAAAAGGTCTACTATTTAGGGAAAATAACCATAATAAATAAAACAGAAAACACTATTGTTCTTGTTTATTTTTTCTCCTTGAAGGAGTAAAAAGAGTTATTAAGAGGGAACAATACTCAAAGGGGGCATAAGAAAAAGTAGAAATTGCAAAAGTGATGAGAAGTAGGACCCAGAATTATCTAGTGTGGATAGGAGCAGATGGAGGAAGATGAAGAGAAAGCAGTTAAGAGGCAGTTTCAATAGACAGCATTTAAGAAGAATTAAGTGTTAAAAACTGGAGAATAGTCTGGAACAGTAGAAAGGAAGTGCCAGATGCAGGAGACAAGCATTTAGGAGCTAAAATCCATTGTATTTAACAGCTAATTGAACTTGCTGGATAAAGGAAAGGTGTGAAGGAATTAAATACATTATATATATTATTAAATCTCCACAAAACCATGTGAGAAAGACAGTTTCCTTATTTTGAGAGCCAGTGTGATATAGTGGCTAAGGAAGTGCACTTGACCTCCCTTGTTTCTTAATCTGTGATGTGGGAAATGGTAGAGATTCTAGCATATGGTGGTTCAGAGGATCAAATGTGAACCACTGATAACAGTGTCTGGCACATAGTAAACGTTATATGATTAAGGATACATGGGGACTCTAAGAGATCAAAAAAACTTTTATAAGGGTAACAAAACTAGTAAGGGGCAGGTCAGTAAATTCCTGCATTATAAAATTCTGTAGAATTCATTGCACAAGCCCAGCTGTTGATGGGAAAATGACCTGTGGGATTTACTTGGCCTCAAACCTAATATGAAGCAGTGGTGTTACGCAGCTGCTAAAAGGCTAATGCAATCTGAGGATGCGGTGATGGATGTGCAGCGCTTGCATCAAAGAAGATAATGCTGTTATGTTGAACTACATGAGATTGTCATTTTCGCATGTCAAAAACGGTCGAGTGTTGGCAATTTCATGTGATTCAATCAGATTCTATTGTATTTTGCTCTGGTGGGAGCAGATCTGGAGTGTTACTTCTCAGTCCTCCATTTGAGACCCCCAAAATGCCAACTATGTATTTTAGGAGGGTTACCATCTTGAAGAAAGGGATAGAGGCTATGCCATAGGAATAAAGGAATGTTTAATCTAAAAAATGCAAAGACTCTGACTATTCATAATAAATGTCTTTAAAATCTTAATGTATTTTCATTTAGAAAATGGGAGTACACTTACTTGATGTTGAAACAAACAAGGAGGAAACAAAAAACATTTGGCTCAAAGATGGAGAGACAGACATTATTTAATCGAATGTGAGGAAGACGTTTTTAACACTTAAGAGTATCCCACGGTGGAATGTATGTGGATATAGTGGAACTGTATGCTGGCACTAGAGTGGATGTCCTATATCTGGAAGTAGTCAAACAGGCTGGACTAATTCACCAGGAATGAAATTGGTCTCAGTTCTCATTTCCTAACTAGTCTGCTTTTTTATGAGACTGTAGGGTTCAAAAGAGTTTTCTAGTCATTTTATCAGTTCTTCCAATCATCTTTCAAGTATTGAACATTATTTTACAAGATGACAGCAAAAATCACCGTGGTAACTACACTCAAGATATTTGGAATCAGATAAGCAAAACAATATTATAGATACTTTATTAATAACTTTAAATCCATCCACCCATTTATTAATTTGACATATTTTTAAGTGCCTGTTATGTGGTTGCAATGGTGGGTAAGATTTTTAAATAGATAGTATTTCTGCCTCAAGGAGCATGTAAAATATGGTAGAATTCTACCAGCAACTTTAGTATATCTATACTATCAATATACTGATTTAGGTATCACAACTGTGTCGTAATATAGCAGTTGTGTTTGTATTTGAATTTAGTTATATTCTGGAAAAATACATAGTAATTAGCTATATGATTTTATGTTCTGGGATGAATTATCTTTAGATAGCAAGGATTAATAAAAAAAGGAGCTTAAAATATGTTGAAATAAATGCTCCAAATAAAGAGATGGAAAAAAATATTTAAAATTGATCTGTAGTTGAAATCTGCAATTTAAAAATTATATCTGACACTATTAGAATTACCTGCATATCTTATATAAATTCTAATGACTATGAATTATCAAAAGCTCTTGAAGTAATTGATCTTTTAAAACTAAAATTATATTTCAGTGCATAACAGTTTTGGAGCTAGAAATGATACTTAAGTGCCATGAATTATGAAAATATGAAAACCTCTTGGTGGCAAGTGGAAACTGCAAAGTGTTATCCCTGAGGATGCACACTTAACTTTGAGAGGTTCTGAAAATGTTGCAACTAACTTCTTTGAGTTAAATTTTAGTTATCCATAGGTAATCTATTTTGTGAATTACCTTTTTTTGTAACATTCTTTTTTTTTTTTAGACTTTATATATTTATTTACTTTGGGGGCAGGGAGAGAGAGAGAGAGAAAGAGAGAGAGAGAGAGAGGGAGAGAGAGAGAGAGAGAGAGAGAGAGAGAGAGAATATCTCAAGCAGGTTCCATGCTGTTGGTGCCAAACCCGACAAGGGGCTCAATCTCAAGAACCATGAAATCATGACCTGAACGGAAATCCAGAGTCCTATGCTTAACTGAGTGTGCCATTCAGGTACCCCCGTGAATTACTTTTAAATATTTAAAATTATAGAGTTGGTTTCAGATTCTCTAAGTTTGTATGTGATAAAAGAAAGCAAGCTGAAGTTTTTATAATCCACAGCGATCACAGTTTGGAGGCAAATCTACTGCCACAGGTTGATTACTGTAATTTGACATTGTCTCTGCTTCCGAACCATTCCTCTGACTTTGAGCTATTTTAACATGTATTTATCTCCATACTGAATAATATATGTATAATATATGAACACACAAACATATTCAGAAAGGATGAGGATATTGCTCATAGCCCAACTTAAACGATACTTTACCTATTTGACTTTTCTAAACTTCACAACTAGAATTTCTCCCTTGCCCCTTTGAAATTCTGTAATTTCTGTATGTTTCTCACGGTCCTTGTCACTTTCTTCTTTATATCATTCAACAAATATCATTGTTTTTTTTTTTTTTTTTTTTGTGAACATACTGTCTTTGGAATCTCAGCTTCACTTCTTAACTCAGTGCTCCTTAAAGGTCAACCTCTTGCACAATAGCATTTAGGATAGGGCTTTGTTCTTACAAGGTGCTCAGTTAATATTTGTTAAAAGGATAATTTTGAGGATACCCTCAAACGTAGGCACACACTCAACTCTCATGGTTTCAGAACTTATGAATTGGAACAACCCCTGTAGATCATTGGGTGTAAAGGTCACATTTTTCATGTGAGAAGATTTATGTGGTACACTACCTAGTCATGAGTGCTTGTTCTTCAGCTCCTGATCATAACTTTAACTATATACTTTGGAATGTGAATTACAGCATCCATTGAAAACATATTTACCTCTTGAAGCTTAGGGAATACAAGTTTCATCCTCTCCTTTTTGTTCTATAAAAAATATTAGACTGAACGATCTAAGGTTATTGATATAGGACTGGCAGCTCCCTACAATCTTTAGGCATGCACTATGGCTAAGCCCCTGAGGGTCCTGTATGGCTACTGACACCACCTTTGCTCTTGGATTCACGCTGCAGAGCAACTGAACATTCTGTTTTGTTTAGTCTTCTTTTCTCTTTTTTTAAAAAGATCTTAAGGACAATATACTGTTGAGCATTCAATCTGCAGACATTGTACTCTTCTCATTGGCATTTGAAGGATTCTTGTGGTATATGTCATGACTTCTTCACTGTGATTGCTTGAGGGGATTGTAATGGAAGACATGTGAGGTTCTCTTACAAGAACACTTGCATGGCATACAGTTTAAGGAATTTTGTAGTACCAGTATCTTCGATGGTGTATATAGTCAATATTATGGCATTATTATTTTAGCAAAAATATTTTGTGTGCCCCTCAGGAAGATACCCTATACACTCATTTGAATTCCCAAGGTCAGCTACACCAGTGTTGGAAAGAGACCTTTGGGCCTTGAAATTTTTCTGTTTAGAAAAGGACATAAAGTAGATTGCCAAATATTCCTGGTTACAGATAACTAAAAGCTGTGGCTTAATATAAGTGGTCCATTCTTTATAAGGCTCAGGGAAAGTCGATTAACTCTATGAGTATTCTATGACCCATTGAATAAGAATCATACTTTGATAGAACTTTGCTGATTGATTATTAGTTGAAGAATTAGTAGAATAATTTTTGTCTTGAGTTATTTTTTTCCTGCCATTTATTTTTTATTTTTCCAGCTTTATTAAGATATAATGGACATATAACATTATATAAGTTTAGAGTGTACAATGTAATAATTTGATATTTGCTTATATTGTAAAATGATTATCAAAATAAGGCAAGTTAACACATACATATATCACATCCCATTATATATATTTGTGTGTGTGTGTGTTATGGTGAGAACTTTAAAAATGGACTCTTAGCAGGTTTCAAATTTACAAAATAGTTTTGTTAACTATCGTCACTATGTATATGTTACATTTTCAGAACTTACTCATCTTATAACTGGAAGTTTGTACTCTTTGACCACTTTTGCCTATTCCCACCACCCCTGGCAACCACTAGTCTGTTCTGTTTCTATGAGCTTTGCTTCTTTTAGAGTCCACATATAAGTGAGATCATGTAGTATTTGTCTTTCTCTGACGGACTTATTTCACTTAGCATAATATCCTCAGATTTCATCTATGTTGTCTTGCAAATGGAAGAATTAATTTCCTTTTTATTAATGGCTGAATTTCTATTCTTTTTTAAAATATGCTTTTTTTAAACTAAATTTTTTTAATGTTTATTTATTTGAGAGAGAGAGAGAGAGAGAGAAATAGAGCATGAGCAGGGGAGGAGCAGAGATCCCGGGGGGACAGAGGATCCCAAACAGGCTCCATACAGACTGCAGAGAAGCCAATGTGGGGCTTGAACCTTTGAACTGCAAGATCATGACCCAAGCTGAAGTTGGACGCTTAACCGACTGAACCACCCTGGCGCCCCTTTAATATAACTTTTTATTGAAATAAAACATACTCAAACCAAAGGGAAAATAATACGGCATAATAATTTGTTATAGTGAACACATCCATGTAACCACCACCTAGAGCAAAAAATAGAACCTTCCAGCAATCCAGCAATTCTGATTGTGCCCTTCTCTCCTTCCAGATTAAACCACTATCCTGAATTCTAACATTATAGAATAATTTGTTTGACCTCCTTGACTCATATTTTTCGCTTCCCACTCTTGCCTCTGGCAGAAACCACCAATGTGTTCTTTGTACCTGTGAGCTTTTTAAATTTATTTTTTATTTATTTTGTTAATATTCTACAAATAAGTGGGATCATGTAATATATGTCTTTGTCTGACTTATTTACTTAGTATAATGTCCTCATGGTCCATTCATGTTGTCACAATGGCAGATTTCCTTCTTTTTTTATGGCTGAATAATATTTTACTAAATATAGTAGAATATGGTATAACCTTTTCTTTATCCATTCATTCACTGATGGACACTTAGGTTGTTTCCATCCCTTGGCTATTGTAAATAATGCTGCAATGAACATGGGGATACACGTAATTTTTTGAGTTAGTATTTTTGTTTTCTTTGGATAGATACCCAGAAACGGAATTGCTAAATCATATGATAGTTTTATTTTTAATTTTTCGAGGAACTTCCATACTGTCTTCCACAGTGGCTCCACCAGTTTACATTCCCACCAATAGTGTAAAAGGTTTCTCTTTTTTCCACATCTGCCCCAACACTAGTAATTTCTTATCTTTTTGATAAGAGCCATTCTAACAGGTGTGAGGTGCTATTTCACTATAGTTTTGGTTTGCATTTCCCTGATACTTAGTGATCTTGATACTGATACTACATGATACTTTCATGTACCTATTGGCCATCTGTATGCCTTCTTTGGAAAAATGTCTATTCAGATCCTCTGCCTATTTTTTAATTGGATCGATTTTTTTTAACCATTGAGTTATAGGAGTTCTTTATGTATTTTGGTTACTAAACCCTTATCAGATACATGATTTGCAAATATTTTCTCCCATTCAGTAAGTTGCCTTTTCATTTTCTTGATGGTTTCCTTTGCTGTGCAGAAGCTTTTAAATTTGAGACATTTGTTTATTATGGTTTTGTTGCTTTTGCTTCTGTTGTAAGACTGAAAAAAATTATCACCAAGACCATGTTAAATTGCTTACTGCCTATGTTTTCTTCTAGGAGTTTATGGTTTCAGGTCTTAAATTTAAGTCTAATCCATTTGAATTAGTTTTTGCATATGGTGTAAGATAATGGTCCAGTTTCATTCTTTTGCATTTGACTGTCCTGTTTTCCCACCATTTACTGAAGAGACTGTCCTTTACTTACTGTTTATTCTTGGTTCCTTTGTTGTGAATTAATTGATATGCATAGGTTTATTTCTGGTCTCTATTCTGATCTACTTATTTTTGTGTCTGTTTTTATGCCTGTACTATACTGTTTTGATTACTGTAAGTTGGTAATATCTGAAATCAGGGATTTTGATATCTCCATTGGTGTGCATATTTTCATTTTCAGTACACACTATCACATCATTTTCCAGAATTTTCCATGTGTCATTCTCATTGCAAAGCATTCTTGCTAATGCTTTGTATTGCCAGTCTTTTTAATGTTCCATTCTGGTTAATGTGCAAAGATATCTTGTTTGGATTTTAACTTCCTGCTAATTAATGTGGCTGAGCACCCTTTGTCAGGCCTCATGCCATTTGGCTATCTGTTATGAAGTGCATGTTTGTTGTTTTTCCCATTTTCTTGTTGATTTTTAGGAGTTATTTATATCGTTGGGATAGGAATTTTTGTTGCGAATATGTCTTGCGAATGTCTTCTTTCCTTTTGCAGCATGATTTTTTACTCTCTGAACTGTGTATTTTGGTGAATAGTCCTTAATTTAGGTCAACATAGCAGTCTATTCCTTTATGAGCTATGCTTTTGTTCTGTTAGAGGAAACTTTCTTATTTGAAGACCATGATGATGTTCCCCAGTGTTATAATTCTAGAAGTTTTATTGTTTTAACTTTTATATTTAGATTTACAATTCCTCTGGGATTAATTTTTGGGTATGGTTTGAGGTAAAATTTACATTGATTCCATATGGTATCTAATTGACCCAGGAACATTTATTGAAGAAGTTTCCTTTCTCCACTGCACAATCATATTACCATTATCATAAATGAAATGACTGTATACGTGATGGCCTTGTTAGGATTCTGTTGTGGTATACTCTGTTTAATAACTGTTTTCATAACTAAATCTGGTTGTTTGTGCTTTGGAGTTTTTTTTTTTTTTTCCCTTCAAGATTTTCTAGGCCAAAGATTAGCATTTTTTCTTTTTTTTCCTTGTAAAGGACCAGAAATAAATAAGGGCTGCATAAATATTTTAGGCTAGGTGGCCCTATGATCTCTCTGGCCATTGTAGCATGAGAACAGCCATGGACAATACATGAATGCTTTATCATGACTTTGCTCCAAAGAATCTTAATTTATTCAGCAGTCAGCAGGCCAGATTTGGCTGAGGGGCTGTAATTTTCTGAATCCTGTTCTAAGATAGTCTTAGGTTTTTACTTTACCACAGAAATTTTGGAATTATTTGCCAGCTTACACACATACATATGCACATATGAGATCTGAGATTGTGTTGAAACTGTAGATCAATTTAGAGAATTGAAATATGTGAAATAGTATGCCTTACGATCTGTGTATATGGATACCTCTCTATTTAAGTTGTCATTAGTTTCTTTTAATATGTGGTAATTTTTTATGTAGAGCTCTTGCACATCTTTAGTTTGATTTTCCTTTAGTGATTTGATATTTTTATTCTAATGTAACTCATCATTTTTCCTTTTTATTTTTTATTGTGATATAGAAAATATAATTTAGCTTTTGGATAATAACTCTGAAGTGACCTTGCTCAACTTACTAAGAATAGTTTGTGGATTTTTAAAAAATTTCTGCATAAATTATGCTGATCTACACATTAGAATTTTATTTTTTCCTATCTAATCATGATATTTATTGCACTGACAAGTACTTTTTGTACAGTGTTGAATAAAGGTGGTGATAGGAAGCATCCTTGTTTTGTTCCTGATCTTAAGGGTAAAGTTTTCAGGTATGCATCTATTGAGAGGATTATGTTATTGTTCTTTATTTTGTCAATGTGGTGAATTACATGTTTGGTTTTCAGTTAAATATATTTATGGAATAAAACCAACTGATTATGATGTGTTTCCTTTTATATATATTGCTTGCTATGTTTTGCTAATATTTATTAGAATTTTGAATTTATGTTGTGATATTGATCTATAAATTTCCTTTCTTGTCATAGACTTCAAAAGTTTATTTAGTTTTGAGAGGGGAGGAAGGGAAGAGAGAGGGCAGAGGATCCAAAACAGGCTCCACGCTGGTAGCAGCAAGCTTGGTGCCAGGGTTGAACTCACAAACTGCGAGACCATGACCTGAGCTGAAGTCAGACACACTACCGACTAAACCACCCAGGCACCCCTCTTGTGATAGACTTTAGAGTTTGTTATTTACGCTTAGGCAAGTCTCATTAATTTACTTGAAAGTATTTCCACTTTTTCTGTTCTCTGAAAGAATATATGAAAGGTTAATCTTATACTTAAATTAAATGTTTGGAAAAATTTGCTGCTAAAGCATTCTTAGCCTGGATATTTCTTTGTGGGGTATTTTAATTCCAGATTCATTTCCTTACTTACATATATGTTTACCCAAGATATTAATTTCCTCATCTGTCAATTTTGTGTGCTATGTTTTTCCAAGAATTTGTTTTGCTCAAATTCTTAAACTCATTGGTGTAAAGTTTTTTATAATATACTTTTATGATGTGCTTAATTTCTGTGTATTCTATAATGATGCCCTTTTTACTTTCTGATTTTGATAATTTGTATTTTCCCTCTTATTTTCCCCTTGATGCATCTTAGTAGAGGTTTATCAACTTTATTAGTCTTCTCAAAGAGTCAATATTTGCCTTTATTGGTTATTTAATTTATTGTTTTAAGTTTATTAATTATTGCAATTATCTTTGTTACTCTCCTCACATTGTTGGGGGTTTAATTTGCTGGTCTGTTTCTAAATTCTTCAAGTAGATAACAATATTTATTTTTAGTCATTTTTCTTTTCTACTATATGCAGTTTAAAAAAAATTAATGTTTATTTAGTTTTGAGAAAGAGAGACAGAGTGAGAAGAGGGGCGGGGCAGAGAGAGAGGGAGACACAGAATACGAAGCAGGTTCCAGGTTCTGAGCTGTCAGCACAGAGCCCTATGTGGGGATCGAACCCATGAGCTGTGAGGTTATGACCTGAGTAGAAGACCAATGCCCAACCGATCGTGCCACCCAGGCTCCCCTCAACTGTATGCATTTTAGGCTGCATTTTTTTAATAAGAAGCTTTATATCTAGCAAGTTTGATACGTTGTACTTTTGTTAGCTTTCAGATTCAAACTATTGTTTTTTTAAATTTTGAAACTATCTTTAAAAGTTTTTTGGAAACTATCTTATATTTACAGAAAAATTGCAAATATATAAAGAATTTTTTTCCTTTAAACCATTTGAGAATAACTTGCCAATATGATGACCTACAGCACTTGAATACTTTATTGCACAAAGGATGTTCTCCTACATAGGCATAATATAATACTGAGACTTAAGGAATTGACATTGACATGTTTCTGCCACCAAATCCTAAGACCCCATTCAGTTCTCACCAGTTGTCTCAATAATACATTTTAGAGCAGACAGATTCCATTCAGAATTATGTGTTGCCTTAGTTGTCATTTTTTTAGGTCTCTTTTGATCTTGAATACTTACTCAGTCTTTCCTTAACTTTGATGACCTTGACACTTTTGAAAATGGAATGTCAGCTACTGTATAGAATTTCTCTCATTTTGATTTTGTGTGATATTTTCCTTCATGATGCGACCTTGGATGAAATCACAGAGGTGATACTCCGTCACTCTTCTTGTATCCCATCTGGTGGCACAGGATTAGGATTTGTCCCAGTTTGGGTTAGGTTATTTTTGATTACTTGATTAAAGTGATGTCTGCTAGCCTTCTCTACCAAAAAGTTACTTTTCTTTTTTGTAGTTAATACTTATTTTGGGAGGAGACTCTGGGAATTATGTTGGGAAGGTAGTTAATGAGTGTGTGGTGAGATACTTTTTAAGAGTATATAAATATCTCCTTCCTCATTAAACTTTTAATTTATTCATTTATTTTATAAGTGTGGACTCATGGCTTCCTCTTTTATTCAATGGAGTTTTATATGTTATACCGTTTATTTTGGGGTTCAAATTTTCATAAATTTGCTAAATGGAAGCACCTTCAAGTTGGCTTCTGTATGTTTTAAAAATGTGCCTTGTCATTCTTTTTTAGCAGTTCCTTCTTTCCTGAGACAAGATGTCTAGGGCTTTTACTCTTTCTCTGGAAATATTTCTTAAATTCTACTTCACATGATATTTGAATAGTTAATCTGGCTCTCTTTTCTTTAAAGTTTGCATAGTTTGTCTTTTTTTTCCCAAGACTTATTTTCAATTTTCTTGTGTTTTTGTATTTATAGTGTGTTACCTGTAAGCAGCTGACTTGGGCTTAAAAATAAATCTACATCAATAATATTTATCTTATTTGAAGTGTTTAGGTTATTTACAGTTAATGGGATTGCCAGTATGTTTTAGTTTAAACCTACCATTTAGCTATTTTTTTAACTTTTAAAAATTTTATTCATATGTTTTAAATTCTTTATCTCTCATTCCTTTTCTTCTTTGGATTTGACTAAATAATTTTTTTAGCATTACATATTTTTTCCTTATATTAGCTTGTTAGTTTTACTTTCTTTTACTATTTTTAGGAGTTACCCTAAAGATTTCAACATACCTATGACAATTTCTTGATATTTTAGAATCCGATAAATTAGTTTTGTCACAACTTTCCAGAAAATAGTTAGTCCTAAAACACTTTAATATATAATGTGTGTGTGTGTGTGTGTGTGTATATATATGTATATATATATATTTGTGTATATATATACATTATGTATATATATTGTATATATATACACAAATATATATGTGTGTGTATATATATGCTATATATATATAATGTAAACACACAAGATAGTTTATTATTATTTTATATCATCAATATTCTTTTTTATTCTACATATATTTACTCTACTAGGTGCTCTTCATTTCTTCGTGCATTTGAAGGTTTCCTTCAAGCATCATTTTAAAAAAAAAATTTTTTTTAATGTTTATTTATTTTTGAGACAGAGAGAGACAGAGCATGAACGGGGGAGGGTCAGAGAGAGGGAGACAGGCTCCAGGCTCTGAGCTGTCAGCACAGGGCCCGACGCGGGGCTTGAACTCACGGACCGCGAGATCATGACCTGAGCCGAAGTCGGCCCCGTAACCCAGGCGCCCCTCAAGCATCATTTTAATTTCATATGAAGAATTCCCTTTAAAATTTATGTTGGTGCAATTTTGCAGTTGTGTTGTCAGTAATTGTCTCAATGACTACTCTTGTAGAGGAATGTCCTTATTTTGCATTCACTTTTCTCTGTTGCTTTATTGGAAACAAATACAAAAAGCAATGCAAAAAATGAAAACCTTGGTGAATTATTAGAAGGCAAACACCCATGTAACCATTAACAAGGTCAAGAAATAGAACTTTGTCGGCACCTCAGAATTTTTTTCCATGAACTTTCCCAATCAGAGTACTCTGTTTTTAAAGAGTAATGGTGAGTGTGTTTATGGTTTTTTTATTCAAGTGTGCACTTCTCAACATTACAGTTTGGTCTTGCACACTTCAAAAAATGGTACGTATTTTCTGTGTCTTTCAGTGTACAGCTTTCCCTCCATTCCTTTGTTTTTCTTACAACTTATCTGTTATAGAAACTAGACCATTTGACCTATAGTTCCACAGTCAGGATCTTTTTGACTGTATTCTTATGGTGCAGTGCAGTTCATGGGTTTTGTTTTTTATTTTTTTTAATTTTTTTTATTTTTTTTGTATTTCTACAATTTAACAGATTATGTCAGAAAGTTGATCAGACATGGGTTCAGTTCCTTTAGCAAATTTGTAGGTGATGGCGTGAACTTTCAGTAGGAAGCAAATGATGTCTTGTTTTTGGTCTTTTTTGATGTTAGCACCCATTGATTCTTAGTGCTTGATTTTTGTTCTTTTTCTACTTGTTAGTTGGAGTGATGTTGTATTCTATTAACATTAGCAGATCATATTGACATTGCATACTTTATTTTCTCCCTTTTAGCCCTAATTTAGTCTTAGTTCTATAAGTAGTGCTCACCACCACTCCGTATGTCAATATCTCTGTAGTAATTTTGGTTATCTAAAGCTCATTCTCTAATAGATTCTTTGGAAGAGCTCATGGGAACAATATTTATTATTCTTTTTTGTGTGTCAACAACAATTTGTGTGCTTTGAATATACAGAACATAAAATTTTTTATTACATTTTCTTTCCTTAAGTATATTAAATGTTACTCATTTTCTTTTGTCATAAAGCATTTCTGCCAAAAATTCTAAAGAACTAATTTTATCTTTCTTTAAGCCACATGCTAATGAATTAGAGTTTTTTATACTTGTCTGTTCCTTGCTATGATTTTCTTCTTTGTGGGCTTCTCTTATTTTATGATAGGCCCACTTTGCCTCTGTTCAGTATTTGTTACTTTCTTCTCATTTTCTTTTCTTTCCATTTCTTTTTGATTCTTAAAAACAAAAATATTTTTTTTCCAATTTCTGTTAAGGCTTTATCTATTGTGATGACTCTTGGGTCCTTACTAGTTTATTCCGTTTCTAAAATGCTGTTTTCTTTATTTTATCTTTATTTCCTCTTTGATTTATATCACCTCCTTTCTCAGTACCACTAATTCTGGTTTACACAATTCTTTTAGGACTGTATGTGTTTTAGCTCTGTTTGAAATACTACATTATAGTTTTGGTTTGGTTTTTGATGATATCTTTTGGCATACTTTCATTTCCTGTAGAGAT